>NC_079395.1:20387064-20704064 GCF_029220125.1 Pseudoliparis swirei | reverse complement strand
TTCTTTTCTGTTTTCTCGTTCTCCATCTGTTGCAGGCTCCCGCTGTTCCGACGGATAGTGTGAGAGAGTTACATGAAACATCCTGCCGAGTGCGCCTTTAAAGGAGGAGAAGAAGAAGCTCGGTGTTCACACAGGCTGCACTAATGGGAACGGGGATCTGACTGTTAGCATTCTGTGGCGCAGATGTTACCGGGTCTGTTTATCTCCCCATCTGGGATCAGTGTTAATGTGGCAGCCTGTCACCGCCTCGGCAGCTCTAAGGATGCTGGAGAAAAATCTGTAATTGCGAACAATATTCATTTAAAAACACTTGTGTGTGGTGTGTCTCTCCCCCCCCTCCCCTCCCCCCCCTCTCCCGTGCAGTGCCCTCCGGGTTTGAGCCCCATGAAGGATGGGACTGGGTGCTACGACCACCACATCGGCATCGACTGCTCCGACGGTTTCAACGGCGGGTGCGAGCAGCTGTGCCTCCAGCAGCTGGCGCCTCTAGAGGATGACCCGACGCTCTACAACATCCAGATGTTCTGCGGGTAAGAAATAAAGCGCATTTATCCGCCTCCTATTTTCAATTGCTGTGGTAGGAGCGGTCAGTAAAATCAACGCGCATTCTTTTCATAGTGTCACTTACATACTTTCTTTTATTTGCAGAACAGACAGAAACAGAAATTAAGCTCATATTAAACAGAAAATACGGCTTTGTCTTTATATGCAGTCTAAATGCGGTTCTTAAATGCGGTTCTTAATATCCGGTTCTTAAATGCGGTTCTTAAAATGCAGTTCTTAAATGCGGTTCTTAAAATGCGGTTCTTAAATGTGGTTCTTAAAATGCGGTTCTTAAATGTGGTTCTATAATGCGGTTCGTAAAATGCGGTTCTTACAATGCGGTTCTTAAAATGCAGTTCTTAAAATGGGGTTCTTAAATGTGGTTCTATCATGCGGTTCTTAAATGCGGTTCTTAAATGCGGTTCTTAAAATGTGGTTCTTAAATGCGGATGAAAAATCATGTGCCCTTCCGCTCTCTTGCCAAACACACCTGGCTGTACTCAGGTGACGTCTCCATATAGCTTGACTTCATCATTGCATCATCATCATGTCAGCGTGATCAACAGTATATCAGCATATTTTGATCTATGGCCCGATTACAATGTACCCACATGGATGAGATATGGTGTCGATAAACTCAAATCGACAACTATCATTTTCATTTCAGAAACCAAACCAAATATGGTTCACACCAACATCATTCCACGTGTCATAATATCAAAGTTTCTGGATTAATGGAAACTTTGCAAATTAATATTTTACTTTTGATACTTAATCTGTACCTGAGTGAATTATCCATTGACATGAAGAAGAATGGCTAACGCAGCTAATTCATAGCAAACATCATTTGAGTCGTCAAAGCTCGTGTCAAGCGTCATTATTTTAGTTTTTATGAGTTGTTCAAATACATAGAATAATATGTCCTTGTTCTTAAAAAAAGGATTTAACCTAAAATGCAAAAAATGTCCGGTTCTATCAGCATAGACGTAAGGCCGTAAATATGTTTGTGTGATTTATTTGCACGTCGATATGTATTTTCAAACTGTTTTCGTCAGTAATCTTCTGCTGTTCTGTGGAAAGAAATGTAAACAATATTTGATATCGAGCAATTTGATAAATTTTTCCGAGCTAAAAGAATAAAGGCAATAAACACATTATGTATTCAAAATGTAGCCCCTAGTGTACACAACAACCCGAATGCTCTGTAGTTTAAAGACAGCAGCCGTTATCACTCAGCACACACCACTTCCACTCCTTTTAATCTTACTATTCACAATAGAAGACATATTCACAATGAGTGTTTTCCTTCAAGGACATTTAATAAAATAGCTGAGTGGCTGAGAAAATACAAAAAATGTCCCAGGCGGACCACGCCTCCAATGAAGTGCATTGTGAACCGGGCAGCTCCCAACACGTCTTCCTGCTTCTTGGCTCCTGAAGGCACCTCAGGTCCATGTTACCTGACGCCTCTCGGTTCGAAAAGTACTTTTTTTTTTCCAACTGATGTCAGAACACTTGACTCTCCTGGCGATGGTTCAGTTTATTTCAATTCAATTCAGTTTATTTTATACAGCCCACTATCACAATTTTGCCTCTGAGGGCTTTACAATCTGTACACATACGACATCCCTGACCTTTGACCTCACATTGGATCAGGAAAAACTCCCAAGAAATAGAATACATACATATATATAAATATATATAGTTATCCATTAAAGACCAGCATCTGGTGCTTGGTGTGTGTGTGTGCTTTATTCACTCCCCGCTCACGTCCACCAGTGTGAGTCAGTACAGAGATCCATTAATATATACTGGGGAAGTAGAGGGGCTATTATGAATAAATGTAATGCATTTGGTTGGTTAAGGCGAAGCTGAATTATTCCTGTTCAGACCAAATGAAAGAAGCATTAGTGTCACACTGGTTTGGACCAAGCAAACAGACCATTAGCTGGAAAGCATCTCTTGGTAGAGTTGGAACAGTAAGGAATCTTATGTTGAATGGTCTTCTTGGTTACAACTGACCGGCATGGAGTCATGAAGTAGGAGAGAAGAGGGGCATCAGCTTGGCCATGGCAGGAGGCATCAGACACAGCCAGGTCCAATGGACCCTATGAGACGTGAAGTCACAAAGACTCCGGGGAGGAAGTTGAGAAAAGAGGAGATAGGTGCTCAGTGTATCCTAAAACATCCCCCAGCTGTCACGTTCTTGTGACGGGGTGAGGCTCAGGTGCAGAGTGACAGGCTGGACGCAATATAAATAAATAAATAAAGCACTCTTTAATGAGGCAAAACAGTTTGCAAAAAAACAAGGTCCAAACGGGGCAGGCAGAGAACCAAGCACTAGTTCTGCTTTATACTTTATGTGGAACATCCCACAAATGTCAGAACATCTAACGCCCTTGTGTTTATGTTCATAACATTAATATCATAGTTATATTTATACATATATGATCCGATGTGAGGGCCTGGGACAGAGATGCCGTATGTGTACAGATTGTAAAGCCCTTTGAGGCAAATTTGTGATAATGGGATGTACAAAATAAACTGAATTGAATTGTATTGAATATATATTTATACATAACATCACCTGTAGGCTCACACAACTCGGTGAGTTTCACCGACTTTGTCTAGATAATTGCCGCTTCCAGCGCTACTAGAATAGCAGCAGCCGTTAGAGTCACCAAATATTTCAACTTGAGGCGAATGATGCAAATATTTAGCTTTTATCAATTTGCGTAATTCGCACCGCCCGCCGAAAATGTGCTTCAACCGCAACCACTGGCGTCTGTGCATTGACTTTGCGCGGGACCAACTCGCGCAGGTAGTTCGCAACGCTTGTGGTGTGAACGCAGCATAACTGTTTCAGTCACACCTGTGCTTTTCCTCCCGTCGCCTCTCAAACTGCCTTCAATGGAGCAGAGGCCCGTTGTTACAGGATGGAGGTGCCATTAGATCGCGGTGAGGTCACGCCCCCTAAAGCCAGCACACAGCCTCGGTGAAGCACCGCTGGTGATTTCATTTCACAGACCGATTCTTCTCCTGGGCTGGGTGGACACTGAGTAACGTCTTCCTCAGCGCTCATTTTCTGAGTCGGGTGCCAAACTTCAATCTAAGCAGAAGTTGCTGTTTTCTTGCCGTCGTCTTTGCATTAACCTCCATGTATTGCGGGCACAGCGTACGCCGGTGTTTGATTTCATTCTCAACAAGAGCCGTGCAGACATGGCTAAATCCTCTCTCTCTCTCTCATCCCAATCCCTGCCTCCTCTGCCTTTGACTCATTTCACAGTACATTATACACCGAGGTGTCAAAACATCATCATATGAAAGCACCTTGAGACGACTCTCCTGTTTTCTTTTTTAGATGGAGGATTTTGTTCCAGTTGAGTAGAATTGATTTAGCTGGCGCTCCACCGTTGAGTTGTTAGGTGTGTGTGAGTTGTGCATATTTTGAACATGGTGAAAAAGCAGGCGATGATACCTCAGTCACGAGGTTTAAATCAACATGTCTGACTGCTTGTAATTTAGTTTTAGCATTTGAAAGTGTCCCATCAGACGGTAGCGTGTTCGTCACATGGGTTGGTAATTAATGCCAAGTGGGAGGGATGAACAGTTTCTCAATATTGACAAAGGATGGAAGCCCTGAGACGAGAGGAAAACAAGAAAAAAAAATCAGCATACAAATTATTAATCAGTAAATAGTGATGATTTAAGAAACAGTAACAGGAGAGAAATCAATTTGGATCAGACTTTGAACAAATGAATCACCTCATTGAACCATCCTCATGGAGTGTATGTCTAAAAAAGTATATGCAGGTGGGAATGCATTGCGGGTGTGCATGTCGATATGGAAGCTTGTGTGTGAATGTGGGCATTTATTGATGTAGATGTTCATGTATGTGGAGATTGGCATTTGTACTCGCTGTGGGCGGGACTACGGATACTGATACTACTGTTTTGAATGTACTCAGTTTGTTTTGTTGTCTTTATTTTTTTAAATGTCAAGGATTGCTCTGTTTTGATGAAAATGCAAAATAAAGTCTTAAATAAAAGAAAGAAATTGAATCACCAGAACGTTTTTCTCGACTCTCAGGGCTCGGTGTTTGTCATCTATATTGCGATCATCTTTTCTATTACAAGAGAGCCGTTGAAGATACTTTTGAACCAAATACAAATAATAATTCAATCGTCACAATGGCTCTTCAGCTCCATATAGCTATCCCAAACTGCTTCTTTGATCGTAATGCCTTTCACAACTTTGAAGTGGACTAGCCAGCAACCATCACACAAAATGCCCTCACAATTCTGATGGAATTTCAGAAAAACATACCGGCATCACTTCACTCTATCAGGAATTCCGAAAGTGCAAGAGCTGAGCAGACGCTAGCTAAATGACTTGAACCCCCTCTTTCCCCTGAAGGTGCATCGAGGACTACAAGCGCGGTCCAGACGGGAGGTCGTGCTTGCCGCTGTCCGAGGCCTGCACCGAGGGCATCGACTGCGCCGAGGCGACGGACATCCCCGCTAACCAGACGGTGTTCGGAGACCTGTTCTACGGATTCAACAACCACACCAAAGAGAGCACCTCCGGACAGATTCTCAGGGCCACGTTCAGGTGAACATGCAGGCTGTTTGTTTAGTGGGGCATGAGAGACATTGTTCAGCCTGCTCGTAGCTCAGCAGGGGAAGCGCTAGCGCCCAATCAAAAGGTATTCGGTAGACGGACTTCCACAGGGACGCATGCTGTCTCATGTTTAATTTCCCTCCTATTCAGACAGTCACGGGGCATTGAATCCTACCCGAACCCCTGATGCAACGCGCCTGTTGTTGTTGGTTTTCTAAGCGCTATGCATTCCAACCCTTCAGACTCTCCCTGGTTGATGTGGTTTGTATCACAAAAGTAAGTACGTGAAATATTTATAAAGCACCTTTCAAAACCGAGGTTACAAAGTGCCTAACAAAATATAAGTTTATAAGACAAACTTCCCAAAAGGAGAAGGTGGTACAATAACAACACAGCAATACAAGCACCATAGCTCAAAAAAGAGACTTACAGAACCCAGGAGAGTCTGCTGACCTGACTAAGGGAGTGGCTTGATCGATTTAAAATCAGCAGGCCTTGTTCAGAGGACTGAAGGGCCGAGCAGAGTTGTGAACAATATCAGTTCACGAATATATTCCGGCGCAAGACAATATAAAGAACTCCTAAAGAAGAGGAGGAGCATCGTCTATTGCCTCCTACTTTAAGCCAATGAAGTGCAGATCAGAACCGTGTTACTGTGAGACCATTATGAGCTCTGCATCTAAGAGTTTGGAAAAAACACTCACTGGGTGGCTTGGCTGAGGCTGGAGAAAAGAGTGAGAGGACATAAAAGCATGGACAATCATTTCCAACTGCTGGATAGATAATAGCGGGTGTAATTTTGTAACGTTCCTCAGGTGATGTGTTCATCAAATTTCTGCTGATGCCTTAGTTTTGGGGCAAAAGCCAGATATAATTCCTGCAGTGATTTCATTGAAAAAGCATTGTGAGACATTTACAATTACTAATCTAAGCCAGACACGTATGAGTAGTAGTAATGTTTGTGATTAGTAAAGTTGTGCATCATCAGCCTATCAAATATAAAAGTTAACCAATTGAACGCATTAATATAGAAAAAGAAAGGGGTCCGAGAATTGATCCCGAGGCACCCCACAAGTTAAAGGAGCCCAGGTGATTACCTTGTCATCAAAGAAAGTCCATATCAGTCTAATGTAAGATTATTTTTGGGGTCAATTTCTTCCCTATGCAAAGAGATAGGAGTGATTGAAAAGCCTGCTGCCCTCAGGTGTTGTCTTTCATAAAACATGACACATTTCACCTAATCTCAGGCTAGTTAATACTCTGAGGACAAACCGAACATCTTTAGAGAGGCTTTAAGGCATAACCAGCTCGTATTCCTTTCACAATTTTATGATGTGGGTGGTAAGAGCACTTTAAAAGGTGGTTAATTATCGCTGTCTGCATACTGCACTCATTTCCACTGAAGGAAGACCAGAAGGTCAGCAAAGTCATCTTCAGTCCAGGAATTTAATTTAGACCGTGCACAGATTTCACCGCCCTGCAGGCAACTCCAAGTTGTAGAAAGAGGGCGGTGAGGTACAGTTAATATCACCGACAGTGTGAGTCTCAAAAGCTCTGATCTCATTTAGAAGACGTAAATGGTGAGCACCAAAAGGCTGCCTGTGCAGACGAGACGGCGGAAGAGGAAGGGCTACTCTTTCGGGGAGGCATGGTTAATGCAGCGGATGAATAAAAAAACTGACCAGGAGCCAGTGTGCTCAAATTGAATCTTAATTAGACCAGATGAACTGTAGTGATGTGAAAATGTTGCCGGAGGAAAGAGACCCAAATGGACACCGAAGATCCGTCAGGAGTTCAAAGTCAGGTGGAGCACTCAGCCCAGGAGTTATTACAGAAAACACTCAAACACAAATGAAATCAAGGGAAACAGTGGAAGGCCGCCTGTGGCAGTACTGGGCTTGCAGGGAGTGCTACAACTGTACCCCAGGAATCAGGATCTATATCGAATGGCTGCATGCTGTACGTGAGAGATGTACCAGTTAAATGGAGGAGCGGTTAAAAGGGCATCGTGTCGTGTCAATCTCTATTCGATTCTCATCAAAGGCAGGACCGCTCAATGGGAGGAAACAGTATCTTCGAGTTGAAGTAAATGCTCTTGAGCTATATCACATCACACTTTGAACCGAAAGCCTGCGTTACAAGCTTTACATATTTGGGGAATTTACCAGGCAAGGAAGGGTCTTCCAAAAGACCTTCTCTACTTATCAGACTCAGCTTCAGCTTTATTGCCCATGTATGTGTGCACAACCATGGAATTTGACTGGTTACACGTACGCTCTCGTCGTACATACATGTCATTTACAAATAACAGATGCATATAAAAAAGATATTGAAGACAAAAGAATAGCATCATGTATGTACAATATAAAAAACAATAACACTGGATGTTAGTGCAGAAAGAAAGTATGGCGAGGCTTGAGTTTTGACTGCATTTTTATCAAATCTAAATTCATTATCGAATCCATTTATTTGTTCCAAATGCTTTGTCTGCTCCATTTTTGGTATTTGCAATGTGTATATATATATAAATATATATACACATATATGTATAAATATATATACACATATGTATGTATATATATATATATATATTTTTCTTTTGCTTATTCCTAAGAAAAAGATACCATATAATAATACATTTGAATAGGTTTTTTCTCTCCAAAAAATGCCAATTGGGTCCTTAACGTAAGCGGCAAATTAGAGGAATAGTAAGATGCAGCGTTGTTGTAGATTCACCAATACTCTGAATTAAAAGTGCAGGGCTCCTGCTGACCTTTCTTATAAATAAAGAAAATCTGTCTCCAGACAAGAGCCAGCAACACGATCGCTTGGAGCGTTCTTCAAACACGAGACCGAAACGCAGCAGGAGGGAAGAGTTCCTCCGCCCTCTTGAAATGCTTCACAGTGGATTCGTTTTGGCTCAAACGCACGTCTTCTTTGAGAAGTCTCCGAGGCTTTGAATAGGCCGTCCTGAGGCGGGATCTCTTAATCACTTCCTGCTTTGGCTGTGCGGTTAAACTGACACTGCAGCTGTCAAATGACAAGCTTCTGGAAAGCTTTTCGTAAAGTCAGTTTCATCTCACAGTCGCTAGAGGCAAAAGTGCAAAGTGGCCTTCAACAGGCATTGACTTAGTCTCTAACTATTATGCAGTCCAGACAGCACCGTCCTCCCTTGGCCTCTTAGATTCATCGCTTGCCCTTGAGTGAAGGCGAGCGAGGAGGAAGGAAGGGATGGACGGTAAGGAAACCTTTCTGTGATGTTCACTGGCTCTTCTACAGAAGCCCCTCCCCCGCTGCTCTGGAGTGGCGCAAAGCATCTGTCACCGTCGCTCAGCGGGGATGAAAAGTCACACTTGAATATTGCATAACCATCAGCGGATGTTTGTTGTCGTTGTTTCCCCCCCCCCCCCCTCTTCCTCCATACCATCATCTTTACTACATTTTTACTTTTATCTTATTATTCTCGTCTCGCTCCCTCGCAGAAAAACACCATCCTTGAGTACAGAAAAGGGAAAACGAGCCCTCTTGGTAAAACGTTTTATTTACTGGTAGGAAGAAAAAGACCTGGGGGGGTAAAACTAAATGTGTCTGCTCCTTGAGCCCCTGCCAGGAGACCTGAAAAGTGAAAGCTGCGAAAAGAAGTCTGGTTGTATAGAAGTCTATATAAATGACTCTACTTCTCTCTTGATTTATTCCCTCAGTAAACTTTGTAAACATGAGTTTATGGTCTCGATCTCTAGCTTCAAGTCTTCTTCTAAACAGCTTGACATTAATGTATGTGAATTATGGTCCATTTAGAGTCAAGTAGACCATAAAGGAGAGTCTGCTTTAGGGCGGGGCTACAGAGTGATTGGCAGATTGCTACCAGGACGTTGTCTGGTCTGAGAGTTATTACAATGTTTACCCTTTCACATTGTGTTTGCAGATTATAAAAGTTCATCGTGTTCAACATTTTGGTCGTCTAAACATTTATTTTTCCTCGTTCGGTTGACTTGTTGTCACTTCTGGTTGCAAGGAACCAAGATGGCAGCTATCAAAAAACAAGATGGCGACTGCCAAACCAGAGGCTTTAAAACGGCAGTCCACAAACCATCTGGTGGCGTCACCGTGATGGAGCAGACGCATGTCAAAGCAAACACATGGCTGCAGTTGGTTGGTCTCACACACACACACACGCGTGGTTTGAAGCTCTCCACCTGGCACGTCTGTCCCGTGTTTCATTGTTTAAGCTCAGCAGCCCAAAAAGGCCTTTGAGCAGGGAGCAGGGAGCAGGAAGCCCCCCCCCGCACAAGAAAAAAGAAAAAGTGACAGCTTATTCATTTGATTTCCTCCCAAGTGAAATTGTCAGCCCAGTGTTTGGCAGCAAACCGGCTGGGGGGTGGGGGGGAATCACGAGGGGGATTTGGATTACAAAGCGACACGAGGTGTGAGCACCGGTGGCCCGGGAAGGAGGTCCGGTCGCTGTGACATCTCGGGAGCACTGATCTGGATTCACATTACAGAGCTCGGTGACGAGGGGGGGTCTCGATCTTCCCGTCTCCAGTAATGAGATGTTAAAAGCTAACCCCCTCTCATTACTCCCTACACTGGCCCCCATCCTCTCCTCCTCCTCTTCCCTCTCACACGACGAGCTCAGAGCAGCTTCTAATGAATATTTTAGTGCCCGGTGTTCTCTTCTGGATCTTTGAATAAGACCACCTGACAACCCCTCCACCCAAACTACGTTGTGCCGCCTTTGTTTTCTTCCTTCCTTTGCCTCCCCCCCCCTAGATCCCCCCTCAGGAGGGATACCATCATTGACTTAATTAAAATATGAAACGTGTCAGAGTAATCAGAGGGATCACCGTGAGGAAAACAGAAACAGTGATTGGGGTTGCGTTTCGTCTCGCTCCAACCCGACAGGTGGCCGCGTCACCTCAGCTCTCACTCCGACTTCTGCCAGTTCCGCAAAAAGTTTCTCGGATTTCTGTTTCACTCTCGCAAAATTAATTATCGCGTCCCACGAGTAAGGCCAGACGGACGTTAAATGTAAAGCTGCGTTCACACCAACAGCGTTTTTCGTGCGAGAAGATCCCACGCAAAGTCAATGTGCAGACGCGAATAGTTGCGGTAGACGTGAATTGCGCGACGCGAAAAATTCGCCCCACAACGAGTTGCGAAAGCCAATCAGCATTGAGATGCTCCGCCGTTGGTGAATCCAACTGGCTGCTGCTCTAGTAGCGCTGGAGCTGTGTGACCCTACGGGTGATGTTATGTATTTATATGATATTAATGTAATGAACCCAAACACAAGGGATGTTCCGGAATTTGTGGGATGTTCTCAACAAGTATAAAGCAGAACTAGTGGTTAGTTCTTCATGGTGGATTACAGAAATGATAACTGTTCCCACGGAGTAAAGCCTCAGAGATAAGCCCCGCCCCCTCTAAGGCTCGAATGAAGCGAATGGCACGAAAAGCCACAAATTGTCAAGCGAGTAAACTCACACGAGTAATGCGTTGAGAATATTCGCAACACTTTTGGTATGCGCGCAGCATTACATGTCGTCATCAGCCGAAATGAGCCATCGCAGGGTGTGGATCGTTCGTCACGTAGCACCTCTGACGGGCGGAGAGGTGACGTGAGGTCGATACAAGAGCTTTTTCCATCCAACTGCAACACACATTTTAATGCAAATATGTTACAATCAGAGCAGTGATGCTGTATAGTACTGTATACCACATGATTTCACTCCAGATGCATAAACGATGTCTACACATATTATTCTGGCAATAGCTATATGATCCTTTTTTTCTTCTCCAATTTTGTAATAATAAATCGAGCGTAACATGGTATCAAAACACCACGCCAAAATTATGTTCTCAAAATCAACACTAAAATATGTATTGTATATGTATAAATTATCGAACGTCCGATAACAAGCCGCCAAACGTTCGATGTAGAGTCCACGATCGTCGTCCTCGACTCCTTTTCCAAAGTCGAGATGGTCACTTTATGGCGTTTGGGGATATGTTTATAGATCGTGGAGTCATATGTCACACCAAAAGTGTTGCGAATATTCACAACGCTGTACTCGCGTGAGTTTACTCGCTTGACTATTTGAGGCTTTTTGCGTCATTCTCTTCATTCGTGTCTTAGAGGGGGCGGGGCTTTTTTTCCGTGGCTTTACCATCCACCATCGAAGAACTAACCACTAGTTCTGCTTTATACTTGTAGAGGACATCCCACAAACGTCGGAACATCCAACACCCTCGCGTCTCGGTTCATAACATTAATATCGTATCTACATATACAATACCGTATATTCATGTGAAAAATCCGCAACGCTTTTGGTGTGAACGCAGCGTAATACCCACGTACACACACAGCGGTCTCCTGGCTGAAAGATGGCCATTTGTTGGAGCCTACCCACCGCTGAGTGGGCTTTTGTGCTCAACGGGTTCGGGCGTTTCTATTGTCCGAAGCTCCAAACGCCGGCTGAGACCAACCTGCTGAGTGATGCGACCGCTATCATTACCCCCGACAGCTGCTCTGAGGCTGTTGGAGGACCTTGCACATGGGACAGCATTGGTGGAATGTCACCGCTTCTTTATCGTTCATGTCATTGAAGGATCCCAACGGGGACAGATCAGCACAGGCATGCAAAGCGACGTTTGAGGGCGTTTCCTTCCGCATCAATTTATTGCAAACTGTCGCAGCTTGAATGAGGCTCGTGCGAACGCAGTCGCACATGGATTTATAAAAATCGGAACCGGGGCGTACAGCGTTGTACATCTGACGAAAAGAGTGCGCATGCATATTTCTGCCACGACTATAAGTCATTATTCTACACCGTTTAATGCGTTGGTAGTCCCTTGGAGGGATGCAGATTCGGCCCACCTTCAGGCCTTGATACCACACCAGCAACTGATTACCCTCACACACCCAACCCCCACACACACTACCCCCGGCCACGCCGTGACCGCGCAAATAAAATGTCAGTTTAATGATGGTATTGGAACACAACCCCACCGACGCCGTTTCTACTCCAGCTGGTGGTCTCCGCTGTTCTCAAACTGTGACTTTCCCCAAAGCAACAGCTTTTTGATTTGTAGATAATTGCGTGTCCTTTTCCTTTCCTCAAAGCTCATGCCCGGAAACAAACTGCGGTAAATCAACTAGTATTTTTATGCCGGCGGGGAAACGTTCACCGGGGTGAACCGCGAGGCCCTTTTAGTGCTTGTTTAGCTGTCGCAGTTTGGCTTTTATGAGTCATATTTTTAATAGAAGTTCGTCTGAAAATCATCCATTGAGGTTAATTGAGATGCTCCAGGTCGTATTTGCGTTAATAGCTGGTGTCATAAATGGTTACTGCCGTGGAATATTCTCAGCATGCAGGAAGTTGTCATTAGAAAGGTTAGCGTCGAATAACACTCACAATGTTTTTCTCGTCGTTGGTGTACTTCGGGTCCAGAAGCTTACAGGTCAGCCATGTTGGTTGCAGTCAGTATTTGATAAAACAGTTTCTGGCTTGGTGCATTTAAAAGTGACGACCCTGGAGTTCTCCGGATCCTCTCCGGGAGTTAAACAAAGATATATTCTCATCGGCATTCCGTTACCGAGACGCCTGATTTATTGGAGCCGCTCCACCGTGGAACCTTGTTGTGAACCTCACTGAGACAAAGAGTAATGGCGGCAACGAAAAACGAGGTGAGTTCAACAAAGAGTCATCGACAGCGACAGACAAACAAGAAAATGAGTCGCGGGCAGAACCAACGCGATGATAAATGCTTCATGCGAGACTCTGTCTCGTCCATACGCCGCTCAGTCTTGCATAATTGTTGCCATGTATTGATTTCCCCCTTAATGAGGTGCCAGAAGGTGTTGCCTCGCGCAGATTAGAAGCTCACTTATTTATCCATCTTGGATTATTCTCCGTCCTCTCGGCCCGCTTCCATCCTCCGTCATCAATTTTCGTCACGCTCTTTCAACGCAGCGTTGGCGTTGTTGTTTTTCTGAGATCGTATCATCGGAGAAAAAACGCGACTGAATATTAATTATGCTCTGCGTTCATGAATTTGATGAAAACAATCGTAATCGTGAAAATGATTTTCCACTCCCAGTGTTTGGACCAGTCCATAAAAAGCATTTGTTTACTGATTGCTTTGCCGGTTTTCCATTCCTGTTTTATTTCATTATTTATATATTTTCATTAAAGGTCAAAAAAAAATAAATAAAAAAAAAAAAAAAAAAAAAAATATATTAAAAAATCTCTAAATTGTTGTCTCATTCTTTTGGACTTCTGATGACTTGACTTCACTCACCAGACAATATTAAACATGACAACATAAAAAATGGCTCATACTAGCTGCCAGAAAAGAAGTATCATTTGTCCAATGGAAATGTTGTTATTTTTTCTTCAACTGTGTGAGTCCCGGTCCACAAGGTGGCCTTTGAATAGTTAGTAGAGCAGAATTTCTGCGGGGGAGATTATTTAAACCTCAAATTTTTAAAGAAGACGTTTGATATCTGTGGCTTATGTTGTAAATGTAGCCCCCCTTACATCCTTTTTTATTGTTTTTCCTGGCCCCATTCATAATCGTTCCTCCCCGGTTCCTTTCCTCCACCCTATTACCTCTCTATTCTCTCCCATCTCTCGACATCAGGCAGAAGAACTACGCCCGCGGCATCGAGCAGCAGCTCCCGGACGGCATGGTGGTGGCGTCGGTGCCAACGGAGGTCCAGTGCCACGAGGAGCTGTCAGACCCCGTCCCCGACCCAGAGTACCTCACAGGTATGAGACCTCATTTCACAGGATTCACTCGGCTCGCTCGCAGCTGCGCGGTAGTGTCGGAAATTCTAATTACTCAAAAAGAAAAGTCCTCATCAGCGGCCTTGAGGAGCCCAAGGCGTTCGCTCATACATTCTGAAATGTCGGCCGTCATGTATAATGTTCGTGCAGTTTGCCGTGGCGAGGGGAAACTTACCCAGTGCAGGGAACTTCATTCATGTGTGCCCCAGTGACGATATCCTCCTGGACCAGGAGCCAGGACCCAGACTTCAAATGATTCCATTCTTCCTGGGTCCTGGTGGGGTTTTGTTCTTATGTTCGTGGATCCAGGCGGTTTCTTGGTAGAGCACCTTGCTGCTGCAGGATTGTCAATCCTATCTTTGAGAAAGGGGGTTTATTTGGCTGGCAACAATGGTTTAAAAAGAATGAATATGCCCAGATTCTGTTTTCTTATACAACCTAAACATGAAATGTTGTGAGTTACCGTATCTGGCCGGGCACGAGATGCTCTCTAAGAGGTTTTCCTCCTACATAAATCTGCTCATAACAGCTAAAGCATCATTACACTTTATTTATGATTCCAATGAGAGACTCGCAGCACTTGATGGGACGTATTACTTTATCGTTATTTAAGCAAAACTGCAGACTTTTCCCTAAACATTATTTGTAATTTCTGGGTGTGTTTGATCTGTTTGGCTCGACTCATCATCCTTGGATCTATTTCAGACGTTTCCATGTGGAATGTACAATTGGATTGGGTTTCCACTTATTTCACAATAGCTTATGTCTGCATTTCATCCTCAGTTTGTAATGCCGGTCACATTGGGTTATTTTGCATTTGCACACATTTCACAGAACAGGTTCTGGACACAATGTTTCTTGTCGTGAAACATAGATGTGGACTTTGACATTTGAGTTATTTTCTGGCCTTTAGGTTTGCTTGTTGGTCTTGACAGACGAGTCAGAAGTAAAGAATAATTCTATGAAATATTGCATTCATGCTCACATCCTGTACTCATTACGATCTTCCACGAGCAGCCTCGGGCTATTGACCAACATTGTTCGTGTTGCATTGTCACACATTAAAAAAAAGTTGCCAGAAACCGAGCAAACATCTCGATGAATAAATGAAGAGATTTGAAAGCAATTACCAACAATACTGACGCAATACAAAATGCAACACCAAAAGCTGTCTAGATGTGTGTGGAATCAATCAACGGCAAGATAATTATCTGTCACATTTGGTGACGTTTGAATTCTTTGCTCGTCAGTTTGTGACACGCAGACACATCACTAATATGTCAACTGCCCGCATCTAATTGGTTGTTTTCTCACTGTCATCCGGCTCTGAGAAGTTTAGGATTCACAAATTACAACTTCTTGAAGTCCTCCACTCTGGCATTATTATGTTTGTCAAGTGTCTGGCATCCATCAAACCCATCTAGCACCGACTGTCCTGTCTCAGCTGGACTCTGCTTTGTATCGTGGCAGTGGATTTTAAACTAGAGGTCAGTTATTTACATTTCAGGGAGAGATGTGACCAGACATACAAAACATACAGTAAGTCCATATATGGAGAAGGTTAGAACATGGGCATGCAAGATATTGATCATATATGAAGAAGGTCAGAATATAGATATGAAAGACATTGATTATATACAGAGACGGTCAGAACATAGGCATGGAAGATATTGATCATATATGAAGGTCAGAATATAGATATGAAAGACATTGATTATATACAGAGACGGTCAGAACATAGGCATGGAAGATATTGATCATATATGAAGAAGGTCAGAATATAGATATGAAAGACATTGATTATATATAGAGACAGTCAGAACATAGGCATGGAAGATATTGATCAAATATAGAGATGGTCAGAACATGGGCATGCAAGATATTAATCATATATGGAGATGGTCAGAACATAGGCATGGAAGACATTGTGTTATGGTGAGAGGGCTCTGTGGGACCGGGACCAGGCGATGAGACATTGGGAACTGAAGCCGGACAGGACGGATCACGGGGAACTGAGGCTGGACGGGACGGAGATGGAACAGGGGGCACTTAAGCCGGCCGGACGGGACGGAGACCGGATGGGGAGAACCGCGACCGGGCTGGACGGAGACGAGACATAGGGAACAAGAGCCGGCAACGGAGCACCGGGGACTGGAGCCGGAACACCGGGGACTAGAATCAACCTTGACTGAAGCACAGAGGCCAGGGCCCGGAGGGACTCTCATATGTCCTGGAGAAGAGTGTCCTTCTCCTCGGAATTGCCGGGGGCTGCCAGGGTTGATGACTCGACGGCTGGTAGACGGGCTGCAGGGGTTTGGGCTGGTAAACGGGCGGAAAGCCGGGATGGTAGACAGATGGGTAGCTGGGCTGCTGGAGCTGGTAGGTCCGACGGAATAAGTCTGAAACACTCCTGTGCTGGGTCCATTTTCTCTGGTCAGATCGTTCTGTTATGGAGTGGTGTGGAGGACCCAAACTCAGCAGGAGTTCTCAACATAAAAAAAGGTTTATTTACCAGGATATTGAACAGGAACACGGACAAACAGCAGACAGGAACAAAAACGATCCGACACCGAACAAACAGAAAGACAGACTAAATACACTGGGGAACGAGACACAGTTGGAGACACAGGTGGAAACAATCAGGGTGTGGCTGGAAACAATCAGGATAGAAACAGAGAAGCACAGGGAAGGAAGAGCAGGGAAACAGGAAACGAGACAGGGACTTCAAAATAAAACAGGAAACACTCAGATCCTAACACATTGATCTCTAAATAGAAAAAAGTTGACCCAACTAGCATGTGTCCAGTCACACAGAGTTCATTTAATAATATCAGCATGTGTAATTCTATAACAAAGCTGGAAATATATACTAATACATTGTGTTGAGACCTCTCATAAACTGCTACAATATTACTTCCACTGTTGTCAATCTTAACATGTATACAGGATATAATAAATCTCCACAGTATCTCTGACAGTAAAGAGACACTCTGGCAAATGTATCCAACTTTCCGGTAAGCATCTTTGGGCCATTCCATAATTACCTTCGCATTGAAAATGCGGAAGGTTATGTTTTGATTGCCGTGTATTTATTTATATGCGTGTTCCTCGCATAACACAAAATCTTTTAAACCGAATCACATGAAATTTGGTGGGATGATTGGTTATTATCCGGGGACCATTTGATTAGATTTTGGGATCGATCGGGTCAAAGGTCAAGGTCAAGGTCATGAAAAGGTCAACATCTTCTTGAATCGCATGCAATTTGGTGGGATGATTAGTTATTATCCGGGGACCGTTTGATTAGATTTTGGGATCGATCGGGTCAAATGTCAAGGTCAAGGTCATGGAAAGGTCAACATCTTCTTTTTACCATAGCACGGTCAATTGTTATCCAATTGGCATGCAACTAATGCCAACATGTTCATAATTCAATGCCCAATCTTGTGATATGCGAAGGTATGCGCTCTACCGAGTGCCCGTTCTAGGTTGGTGTACTTTGATTCGTGGCAGGAAAGCAGTGGTGGACTGAGATTGCGCAATACTCTGAAGCATTTGATCGGTCACACAAGCTGAGAGACTCTTTCTGGGGTTCAGTTCTCAGCGTGTCTTGAAATCTCAGCATGTCTTCGGAAGGCGTTCTTTTTATAATGCTAATGATCGGTGGGGCGGCGGCCGAAGAGCCCGTTCATTAATGTGCCACATTTTTTAAATGTTCATATCCATTCTTGTCTCGGAAGGATTCACGGTGGATGAAATACATTTTCTTTTGTTTACTTATTCATTGTGTTTCGTCAGAGAGGCTTCCTGCTGAATTTTCATCGTTGTCGATGCAGCGTGCGCAATATTTTAGTCCACATTCTATTGTCTATTTTGCAACCTGCTCAACATGCACATTCTCCGCCAGACCAAAGTTACCTGAGGCGCCGCTCTATATAGACTCACGTACGGACCCTTTGTTCTGCTACCTGTCAGCACGACTCACAGGGAGCTCCCCATCTAACTCAATAATGGATGCACAGAGAAAATAGATAGAGAACATTAGTTAAATCTTTTTCTTTCTTTTTTTATTTTGCAATGGGGGAGGGGGGGGCGCAACACCACTGTCAGGATTCATTAGTCGGCTGCAGTCGGAGACAGTCGGAGGCTATCTCGCCGCCGCTCTCTTTCATTACCGGGGCAATACATGGCAGCACAATGTTTGAGCAGCAGACAGCCAGAAAGAGAGAGAGGGAAAAAGAAGGAAAAGAAAAAAAATCCTAACTAGCCACACACACACACAAACATAAATATATATATATATTTATATAGACATGTCTATATAATCAAGCCATTCCAGAAGGTCAACGATTTGTATCCATCCGTCTGGACGCCTCATTATCCGCCTGTGTTTGACCTCCGATGGCCTCCAAATGTTTTCAAATCATCCGGAGCAATAACTGGAGAAAAAAAACGTTTGATCGACCAGTCGGTTTGGAATATTATTTCTTCTTTTGAAATCCATAAACAGCCACTTAATGACGACCGAACACGAGAATAACAGTTCTCTTATTACACCCCCCCCCCCCATCCCCCCTTCTTCCCAAGTGCTGTCATTTCAGTTGAATAAGATGCTGGACTTTGTTATAGACTTGTTATTGGAAGTTTTTCGTATATTAAAATCTCTCTGATCTAAAAAAGAACTTCTGTTGATCACGTCCCAGAGCCTCCATCACTATAACACACACAACATTTTTGGGCCATATGGCCCCAGGGCTCACAGCGCACACAGGACCCAGAACAGAGGCACATCTCCTCTCACGGCCAGGCTGTGTTGGGGCCTGTGTCTCTTTTTATTTTTTTATTGAAGACGAATATCCTGAATTGATATATCTTTTCAAAAGCGTCCAGCAGGATGCCACAGAAAGCGCACACCGTACTCTGGGGGAGGGGGGGGGGGGGGAGTGTGTTGAGGTGGGCCAAAGAAAAAAAGAGGGGGGGTGGAGGGGGGTTATGTGAAAATCCAGCCTCCATTAAGACCAGTGGACCAGCATCTGTTCCAAAAGGTTGAAACTTTTGTTATTTTAACTTAAATGTGTTTTGATTTTATCTATAAATATATGAGTATTAAATAGAACATATATATTATTTATTTGTTATTTCCGCCCTCATTCTGTTCTCACTGCTGTTCTTTTGATCTTTTGTTTTGCAAAATAATATATATATATATATATATATACCACAAAAGAACTGATGACAATACAGAAGTGAAACACATTTCCCTAAAGCTTTGTTGCTTTTCCAGGTAGTGAAGCGGCAACATTATTATTTTTTATATTTTTTTTCTTTGATTTCCCTCAACTGCTGTTATTATAATAACAATAGGTGTATTCAATTGAGCACTTTAATTCACAAAACGTACAATCTTCCATGTGCTGAAGTGGTTTTCCCCCCCGATGATGCTGGTTAACATACAGTATAAGGAAGAAAAACAATTGACTTAAAAAACCCGAGTAGCTTTTCCCAAAAGCTTTTGACCATAACTCGCAAAGACTCACAAAGGGATAACATAATAAATATACAAATAAAAATGATTCAATTATTTTAATTTCTTTCACAGAAAACTTAATTTCCCCAGATCCATTTTTTTTAAGTGGAAAGGGGAAATAGTTGCACGCTCATAAAATAAAATCAACAAAACATCTGTATTGCCTTTACCAATGTATTCCTCAGGGTTTGCCTCACCCCTCCCTCTGGGGTACGTTCCCTCTCTCTCACTCTCTCATTTGCAGAAATGTAATATGACACGTATAAGTATTTTCTTGTAAGTGTTTGATCCCCTGAAGATAAGAATCGTCACGTCTTTGCTGACCTCCCGATGATACATTTATATGAATAATCTGTCACTTTCCCATTATGCATTTCGCTGGGAGGCTTTTGAAGAGCTAAGTGACAGTTGCAGCAAAAATAATGATATTTCGACCGAGGAGTGGAGGGACCTTTTTCATATTTGAGATGCTTCTTAACCCTCCTGTAAATAACTCCATGAAAGGTTTATTGTTTGGTGTTGATTGTCTCTTTTTGTATCAGTCTTATTGATTTTGATGTATACCTTGTATATTGTATTGTTTGAATAATTTATAGATGTTTTAATCTACTTCCTCTTAGAGATAATTTGGTCTTTTATTTTGAAAGTTTGAAAGGAATTTTCACATTTGTTTTATGTTAAAATAAAAACGTGACGGTACGGCTACAGATGTTACGGACGGATGCGTATTTTATATAAAGTTTAATAGTTTTAATGGACCTGTATGAGGCTAATGCTCTGACGGTGGTGATAGGGTGGTGATAGTTTACTAGTTATAATTAATGTATTGTCACCTAAACAAAGAAAATAAAGGAGTTACACCAGCAGTAAGTCTTCACGCCAATTCATATATGGGGATCCGTTACACCTCCTGGTATGATCGTTTCTTACATACGAGTCCATTTGACCCGGTTAATGTTGAATCATACAAAAGTGGTCAGAAACCCCAAAAATCTAAAAACTATAGTTTGTACCTCATCACCAACAACATTACTAACAATTCAATCAGTTTTTAGTGGAATTAAGTTATTCACCCCTTCATAGATCAGAGTTCAAATAGAAGAACTCACTCATTTTTATGAATAATAAATGTTCAAACAATTGTTTACGTGCATTGGAAACATCTAGATATAAATTGCATTAGTCTACCATAACACGTATTTGCTCCTACATTTTATTTGCATTTTGTAAAAAAAAAATTTATGGGGTGATATCAATAAATGGAGATGTCCTCTTTGGGGTCATATTGACCAGCTCACTCAAAATCAAGCCAAATGAGTCATAAAGATTTGTATTGAAAGTAAACTTTAGTTATGTTTATTTAATGTGTTAATAAATTGACAATGGCCCACGCCTTGTAAGAAATGATGTCAGCGTCATATAAACGCCTCAAAGAAGCTGACAGGCCCTGGCAGAGAGTATGTATCGCGGTGTCGAGTTCACGTTTGGACCATGGGGTGGACAAAATAACAGAAATGGTGTTTAATGAAATGCAGTCCTGCTCAGTGGCCTTCATTTGATCACTGGTCTCACATAGCCCCCCCTCTGGACAGCCAGAGGGGGGGCTATGTGAGACTGCTGTTCATTGATTATAGTTCAGCTTTCAACACCATAGTCCCCTCCAGACTGGCTCAGGGTGACACACTTCCAAATCCTCACCCTGAACACAGGATCCCCTGCGTGCTCCAGCCCCCCCACTCACTCCCCTACACTACATGACTGTGTGGCCAGGTTCAGCTCCAACACCATCATCGTGGTGGTGGATCTCTCCTACAACGCAGAAGGCCTACCTGGAGGAAGTTGCTGATCTGTCACACTTGGGGACTTGGGATGAACGGGACGACTACTGTGGAGAGGGTGAATATGGAGTCCACCTGGGAGATCACCGAGGATCTGACATGGTCACAAAACACAGACTGGTGTGAGAAAGGGCAACAGCGCTTTCTACCAGCAGAGGAGGAAATTTAAAGTTTCCCAGAGGATCCTTCAGTCCTTCTACTCTGGAGCTGTAGAGAGCGTCCTTTGGCAACTCCGCGCTCAGGGAAGGAAGGCAGAGAGAGTAGTGCGTGGCTGAGCGCACTATTTGAACCACACTCCCACCCTGCAGGAGAGCCGGCAGGATCATGAAGGATCCACACCACCAAAAACACAGTTTTGTTTCAGCTGGTCAGGCAGGCGCCAGTAGTCACGCGTGCAAGAACAGAAGAGACTGAGAGGAGTTTTTTTTTTTTCATCAGGATTGTGAACCCCGAACCGACAGGACCCCCCCCCATAGACCCACACAAACTGCCCCTCTTAGGCACACACACACACACACACACACACTTTACTGTTGTGTTGTTTTTTTTTTTAAAATAGTGGTACTTGTTGCCCTTGCACATTCCTGCTGAGCATTGCCACTTTCATTTCACTGCACACCCTGTGTGTGTATGTGACAAATAAAACATCTTGAATCTTGGTTAATCTTTGTATCTGCATTTTAGTATTCTCTTTGACTGTGAATGTATATATGTATATATTTATATGAATACATATATATATATATTTTTAAATATATATATATGTATTTATATACATGTATATATATATATATATGTATTTATATATATTTATATATGTATTTATATATATTTATATATATATTTATATATATATTTATATATATATATATATTTATATATGTATATTTATATATATATTTATATATATTTTATATATATATATATATATATATTCAACATCATGAAATAACGACGGTCGGATCTCTTTTAATAGCGACACACATAAACAACTGTTTACTAGGACTGATTCACAGGGGGAGAGATATTGAAAATCATGGTCAATTAATTGCAGTTTAGAAAACCCGTCGCAACCGAGTCCTCTTGTTTGCTCCCAAAAGTCTCATAAATATGCATGTTTCTGTATAATTGTGTCATCTCTGTCTGCGTACAAAGCAGCGCTTCAAGAAATGTGAAGCTTTGCATTCATCAAGTGGACAGAAACAAAACTCAGGCTGAATACTAACAAGGCTAAAAATATAATAGAAACAATCAGTCATGATTGAAGCAGAATAAGTTCCGGTTGAAGATCTAGTTATTCCCTTCCCCGCTCCCGTAAGGACTCACAGTTTTGCTTATTTTCATCTTCCTACGTGATTATTACATATCAAGGGAATCTGCAGGAGAAGAACTGGGAATGTTTCAGGCTTTTATTTGTTTGGCTCATTTGAAGGAATACGAAGAGACATATAAGTCACGGTGTCTCTACAGATTTGGTTTGCAACAATGACAGTTGGGCAACTGACTCTTCTCAGATAAATCCCGCCTGTGAATGCAGATTGGCCAATCCTTGTGCAGCATTTGGTTTTGGAAAAGATCAAGTTTTGGTCGAAAAAATAAATAAATTGAAGTTTAGTTATGCTCACACACATGGAAAGGAACAGCGGCCTCCTGGGTGAAAGTCCCGTGTTTGTTAAAACGAGTCACTTTCTCATTTGCCTCTATCATAGGGACCACTGCCGTTAGAGGTCGGCCACGTCAACAGATAGAGGGCCAGGTGTGCTAATGTAATAAGATACTTCTTCTCAAGCTCTTTAGTCTTCACAACACATTACTCTCGCGAGTTTACTCGCCCGACAAGTTGATTTGCGTCATTCGCTTCATTCGCGCCTTAGAGGGGCCGGGGCTTATCTCCGGGGCTTTACTCATTTCCGCCATTCACCACGGAAGAACTAACCACTAGTTCTGCTTTATACTTGTTGAGGACATCCCACAAACGTCGGAACATCTAACGCCCTTGTGTCTGGGTTCATATTATTAATATCATATATACATACATATTTATATATAACATCTCAGTGCTGGTTGGCTTTCGCAGCGTCAGGCTTCGCCCTATTCCCCGGCGAAAAAATTCACGTCTGTCGGAACCATTGACGTCTGCAGCGCGTCTGCAGCGCTTTTGGTGTGAACGCAGCAAAAGCAACTCAAGTTTAAAGCCCAAAAACTTTTTTGAAAGTGAGCCATTGGTAGCCCCCCACCCCCACAGATACATTACCATCACTACGTTCTACGGGGCAGTGGCGGCCTCACTTATTGGCCCTCTGAAACAGATGGCCCGACACACTCTGATTCAATTCATTATTGTAAACAGTTGCCGCCTCTCTCTCTCTCTGGCGTGGAAGGCGAAGGAGGGGATGACACTTTGTCTCGGCGCTTCGACAAGCCGGGCCGGGGGAAGGCGGTGGCACCATCCGCACGGAGTCACGTGGGGCATCTTCTCACCTCACTGCACCTGTTCTCTTGGCCCAACACACACACACACACACACACACACATACATCCGTCCCACCTGTGCTCCGCCAGCCCCGGCCCGCTTGGCTCGCCGCCCGCCTCCACTCGTCTGCTGGCAGGCCGTCAGCATTATCGCTACGCCTGCAGTTAATGGCGAAGGCCTCGGGTAATTGTCCGTGGGGGTGGACAGACGTGTGCCGAGGCGGCGGGAACGATGTCTGGCGAGGCCACGCCTCCTCCGTCCCTTGCTGATTGAGCGCCAGGTTGGGCTGCCTCGCGGCCAGAGTATTTGTCGCGATGTCAGCACTTCCTTGTCTCGCGGACTCTCTCTCCTGGCCCTCGCAAAAAAAAGAAAAAGGTGAAATCATTCATCTTCCTCTTCATCCCCGGGCGTGGAAGCCATTCATCACGGAGGGGCCGGAGACCTCCATCAATTATTCCTGCCGGGGGGAGAAGGAGTGAGGAAAGGGAGGCTTTTGAAAGGCAAATACATCTTGATTTAATTGGAAAGCAAGTATGCTCAAGGGCTGCTAAGCAGATTTCCCCTAAGATCTAGCTTGAGAGATAACATAGAGAAAGAGGGAAGACAGACAAAAGGGCTGTGGAGAGAGAAAAAAGAGAGAGAGAGAGAGAAAGCGAGAGAGATGTGAAGGGGTAAGAAAGACGGAGAGGAAAGACAAAAGATGAAAAACTGAGAGCAAAGAACAAAAGAAGAAGAGAGGTCCCAATGAGCCAATGAATGACGGACATTTGTCTCCGCCAAGACTGGACCTCGTCTTCCAACACACACACACACACATATATATGTATATATATATATATATATATATATATATATGTATGTTATTATATATACAGTTATATATATATATACTGTAAATATGTTATTATATATACAATCTTATATATAGTTACACAATTGTGTATTTATATATATATATAAATTAAAATTAGATATACATCTCAGAATCACACTTGAGCTAAAATGTATGAAATCACTGTGAAAGATTCACAGTGATTTCATACATTTTAAAATTTGACTTGGCATTCATGCTGAAAGGTTACCCATAGCCATCAATAATGCACGCTCATTGGTCCGGATTGCGCTTTCGGAAGGAATGAATATCATTGGCCATCAGTGCATTTTCATATCTACCTTGATTAGACATGAAATTGATGATCACACGACCCTCGGGCAGAGACTTCGTTTCCGGGGGTCGGGTCGTCCCTTCAAGGTCATCCTTAGTGTGTCCGTACTCGCTCGCGGTTTCATCCCCCCCCCCCCCCCCTCTCGGGTTCTGCCCCGCGGCCTCTCCGCACTCACTGTGAGCCTTAAGATACGACAGCGTCGGAATGGCACATCATCTATATTTCATAAGGCCTTGATATAATTGGTGGCAGCAGAGGGAAGGTCACGTCATCGGGGGGCGGGGGGGTGGGGGACTGCATACCCTCTCCTCGAGAAGTGGACCTTAACACTGAAGAAGACGAGGCAGGGGTGTCACCCGCTTTCCAAAAAAGATATAATTTTGAAAAAAGTTGTAAAAAAAGCGTGCCACATTTTTAGGCAATTACAAATTTGTCACATTCTTTTTGTTGCTTTAGGCCTCCGAATTATGACACATAAATAAGAAGAATTTTAAAAAAAACAGTTGTCTGATGATTTAATTGCAAAGCTGGGGAGACGCATCTCTCAGCGCTCACTTTCACTTCACTTCTTTATTCATTAATTTTTTTAATTGCTCCTTTTTTACAAAAAAACAAAGGAACCCTTCTCGTGCATCTTTCCTGCGCCTTTCTCAAAATCCAATGCCACTTCAAGGAGATTTATAGACACGGATCTTAAGAAGAAACGATATCGCCAACGCCTCGGGATATATTCTGAAACTGTATCATGGAGAATGGAGAGAAATGGATAATGTGTGTCCACTGATGGTTTACCATTGAGTGACATTTCTTTAATTCTCCCCTTTGGCTCTCTTCTTCCTTCTCAATGTCCGCTTTACACTTAACTCATCTTTTTATATTTTAAATAAGACAGGTATAATCGCATCAAACCGACGAGCCGGAGTCTGCAGCATATGTTTAATGTGATACACGAGGAACCGCTTATGCATTATAATTGAGCCGGAACAATGATGTATCCGGATGCTCTATTGATACAAATGAGTGAAATGAAGTCAGCCTCAACACACCGGCTGTTCTCTTTTTAATTCACTGCAAGATCCACAGAGCATGAGCCAGAGAAATGTACATGCACAATGACACGTTGCATATAATAATACTCATAATTCTTTCTGTGACTGTACGATAACTACTCAACACAGACTTCCATACTGAGACCTCTCATCCAACTCCACTGCAACAACAGTTATCTGTGGAAGCCGGATTCAGCATTTACCACCGATGAGGCTGGAAGAACAGCATTGCTGCTTAAAGTAATATATATATATATATATGTAAAATCTGAAATAAAAAACGTATTAATGTTCTAATTCTGATCAAATTGTATATACTGTACATACTGTATATATATATATAAATATATATATATACATATATATATATACATACATATATATATATTATGCTGAATATATATATATATATAGATATATTTCTCAGGTGAGAAAAAGAGAAGAAAACAAAGATACATTTTCTAATTCTGATTCAAGTTGTTTTCTCTCCGGTACACATTACTATAAATACACATAAACAAAAGTTTTTTCCCAGGCTTTCTGAGTGGCTTAAAAAAAAAAAGATGTTACATAGTTTGTGAAAAGGTGGGCCAAAAAGTTATTTCTCGGTAATTTTATTTTGTATTTATTCATTTTAATGTATTTAACCAGAAAAAGCTTCATTGAGATTTAAAATCTTCTTTACAAGAGAGTCCTGGCCAAGAAAAGCATTAGCACATTAAACAAAGTTTCAGACATACAACATAAAACAGTGACAGACAATAAAAGAAAGAAGATTTTTATTTTTTGAAAAAAAAAAAAAAAATTGTATTGGTGTATTGAGGTTGTAATACTACCACAAGAAGCTGCATTTCTCAACTCCCTGAAAGCAGTCATGTTTTTATTCCTGGTGAGTTTTGACTATCTCCCTGGACAGGATGCATTAAGCGTTAGCACGTGATGGAGCATTACTATCATCTCGTTTCTGTTTCACAGCTGGAAAGAAGAAAACGTTGAAATATTATCTATCCCAAATCTAAAGGAAAGAAATTACAGTCAGACTTAGAAATTGGATCACCTTTGAGCTTCCATAGTTCTGTGGAAGTTGGATGCAGACAAAAAATATTAGTGTCAGTACCCTCTTTAGTGTCCTAAAGAAGATGCTTTAAACTGATCCATCCATCCATGAACATACGCTACAAAATCATATCAATGAAATCCTGTATTCCTTCACGTCGTTGGCGAGTTCCCCCTTTAGTGCAGTGAGAATATTACACGGTCATTATGACAGCTTGTGGATGTCTTTGTTTCCATTTCACAGCGCAAACTGCCGGGTTTGGAGTTGTTCCTCAAGGCAATAACCACCTGACATCACTCATCCGGATGGAGTCACAGTTCTACTTCCCGTCTCGTTGGAGCTGTTACAGCAAATCGCCATCATGAGCGCTCGTCCCCGGCAGATACTATGAGGTCTTTTTATTTTTTTGCTTGGGTTACATTTCATACAGAGTACCAGACGTCAACAGAAAGTCATCATCGGTGGCGCCCTCAGCACTAATTCAGGGCAGATGGAGGGTAAACGATGAAATATGATGGCGGCGGCGGCGGCGGCGTGCGGAGCGAGTCTCTTCATCAACGGCTCCCCGGTCCGGGTCGTTCATCTTCGGAGGTGGCTGAAGGGCAACTGTACAGCCCATCATTTCACGGGCTCCGTCACCCTCTTCAACCCCCCACCTTTCCTTTCCTGGGGGAAAAACAAAAAAAAGTAAACCGTTAAATGCTGACACGGGAGATTCTGTCCCTTTCTCGTAGGTTTCTTGAGCGCAGCGGGACGAGAACGCCCTGATGTCCGTGTTGTGCACTTTAAACACGCCTCGCCCACCGAGGGAACACTTCCTGTCACTTCAATCGTTGTGATTCGTAGGTCACGTAACGAGGAAGTACAAAGGCTGCTAAAGCCTCCACTGAGAGGGCAGGAAGTGAGGTGGGCGGGTCCAACAGACAGAAAAACGCGTTGTTAGTTATTTTAACCCAAACAACGATCTGTTCTGGGCGTCTGCATGTCAGAATGTTTCACATGTGCACACAGGCTTTGCACTTGTTTTCTGGGACTGAGGAGTCAGAAAGTGGGTCATTGACCTTCAAAATAAGAGTAGGCATGACATGTGGAAAAAAACGCGGTCCCAAACGTTGAGTTCTCGTTTGGTTGTCGAAGCCTAACTAAGTATTTCTCAATCTTTTCCTCAACCAAAATAAACAATGTGTTGCCGAAAACCTTACTAAGTGTTTCACGTAGCGTATTTGCCTTCACCTAAAGTATTTCACGATGTATTAATAAGCCTCATTAATTGGTTTCGTTGCCTAATTTTCTTCATGTTGACACTTGTTGCTGGACTTTAGTTGTAAAAGGCACAGAAATTGAGTCGTAATAATTCCTGAGATCAATTACAAGTGGTGGCATGAGGATACTTACACACACACACACACACACACACACACACACATGCTCACAAGGAGAAAACAATAGCAGTGCTGCTGCTGCTGCGGCTGATAATTGACTTTAGTTTCTGCGGCCGGGTCCCCGCTCGTCTTCTCTTCCTCTCTCTTGTCCCTTCATGCTATCAGCTCACTTGCACATTTGCTCTCTCCATCTGGCTCGCTTTCACACAATTTTGGAAAAATCCTTTCTTTGTCACGTCAACAAAATATAAAGATATGATGAATTATTATTTTTAGTCCATCGCCAGTGTTCATTTCAATGGCAATTTTCAGAGTGTGTGTCAATTGAATGAAGCCGCTCTCCAACTCTGGTTTGTCCTGCTGTGTTAATGAGCTACTAATGTCCAGAAAGTCATTCATCAAGTTCCTCAAAATGTCAAGTTGCCAGTTGCATTCGTTCCATCATTCCATTAATGCTTTAATAGTTCCATTCTTTTTTTCTTATTTTTTTCTTCGTCTTTTTTTCTTCTTCTGCCCTTTATGGCACAATTGCATTTTTCGATCAGTAACGTCAACAGGTCTGAATTGTCATCTCTTTATCTGCGGTCAGAAGGCGGTTAATTCTATTGCACTCGAAAAATACAACTAAAAATACACACGCTCATTTAAAATACGATGTTAGAATGCAGCAGACCCTCAGTGGTAATTATTTTTAATTTGTTCCTCGGCGCTGATTAATTGTAAGTGGAATCGCTCCAGCCATTTCCCCGTGTTTTAAACGTCAGTTAATTAGCTGACGGGCATCGGATGTGATAATGAATTCAGCCGGGGGGTGGGGGGTCACAGCGTGTTACCGGGGAGGGCCTGCAGCCGGTGTGTGAGCAGGAGGCTTGTGGGAGACCCAACGAATTATTCGGGCCCCTTCCAACCTCGATTTATTTTTTTAAATTTAAAGGTTTGAGTAAGAATTAGGCTGAAAGGCCACTCGAGTGCTCCAGCAGCACGACGCAGGCTTGCCAAATAGTGAGCCCCCCATGATCCATCGCCGACCAGTTGTGTTTGTCTTCAGGAGGTGGGGGCAACGTAGGCCGGAGCTTTGATTCTCTGGTCGAGAGAGGCCTGGGTTCTCCTGGGTCATACAGGATGTACAGTAGACTTGCATTATTTATGTTCTCGTATTCCCCTTTGGGTTGCATCAGGCTGGATCTGCTGTGGTGGTTTTTTTGTGTTGGTGTGTGTGTGTGTGTTCTGCATGCCAGAATGTTTCACATGTGCACATACTTTGTACTTGTTTTCTGGCAAAGGAGTCAGAATGTGGCTCATAGACCTTCAAAATAAAAGTAGGCATGACATGAGGAAAAGACACGGTCCCAAACTTTCTGAGTGGTCACAAACATGAACTCAGCTGGAAGGGGAACGCTGTGCCCTCGACAACGCATAATATTTGTTCAGTATGTTTCCTTTCATGACAATGTTTCGGTGTCTATAGTTTTAATAGAAATCTTAAATATTGAAGGTTCTTATGTGTTCGTCAGGTTATTCAAGTTCAGAATAATAACACGTAGCAGCGTAAATTTGTGGCTGGAAAGAAATATGCCGATGTCTGCTTCTCAAGTATAGACACTCACGCATGTTATCGTTGTTGTTCCATGAGGGAGGGGGACTGAGCCCGTTGGACGGTCCAGTCCTGTGAGAAGGGCTGAGCAGATGGAATTCTTCGGATTCTTCTTTTCCTAGATGGTTCAGGGCCAATCCGAGGTCAGGATGACGTGATGTGACGAAATCTGTGTATCAAAGGCCCGAGAGGCGAGAGAGTTCTTTTCCTATCAACCTGTGTGTTGTAGGAGAGAGCGCTTGTTCTTTGCTTGTGATCAGAGAGTAAATCTTACGGAATGAGAGAAGCTGTTGGCTCATTTCTCCCACATTTCGCGCACACTTTCAATAGCACGTTGGAAAGCTCACCATTTCAAGGTGAAAAAAAACAATAGGGGTGACTTAATATCTTACTTGTAGTTAACTTGCCCTCAGTTGGAGTATTGTGTTATTTTACTTAATTTGTTATTCTTTTCTCATTTGCACTTTCTCGATGTGAATGTAGCTCTCATTTCTTTTTTCTTTTTTAAAAATCTCACAATGATTGACAGCAGTTATGTCCTCTGTGACGTCTTCCCCTGTTTGAAGCTCGCTGACCACCCTGCTGTACAAGTTGGCAGTGAGAATATATTGGAATATTTGACTATTGTTCTCTAGGATCGCAAACACGGATAAAACGCACCAGACCATTTTGACTTTTTAAAATGATTTTCTTTCGCATTTATCAACTCAAACAACAATTCTGTAGAATACAAATATTTGCAGAGGAAAGCACTGAAATTGACGAAAATGCGATGGGCCAAGCCAGAACCCCTGTAGCCATAGTATGTTGAATGGTTGCCAAATAAAAATACATTTATTAAATAACTGACTGAAGTGGTTTCAGTTGGCTGATTGCCAATAGTCCACATTGATAGGAACAAAATTGGCTGCTAGAAACATGTTATGAATCAGACGTTAATTTTGCCCTTATTTTGTGCATTTAGGGATGGGTATAATTATTATTATTCAGATACCGGTGCTAAAACGCTACTTTTAAAACAATACCGGTGCGAGTATAGCTTTATGAGTCAACGTAATGTTATTTTATTTGGTCGATTTCACCAAGTAATCAAACCATTTATACTTTAAACTGACAGCGGTCATAGTAAAGTGAATTTAATTCAAAAATAACTCCCACAGCGTAAAGCATACATTAGACACAGAGTGGGAAGTATTTCCAATTCCACTTGTAATTGCTCTTCTTAATTTGTATACATGGATTGTGTGAGTGTTTGTTATTGTACACATGTCTATATGCAAAAAGAGATGATTTGAATAAGGCTACTCTGGAGGATGTCTGGAGTCAACATTCATTTATTTTTATTTAATCATATCAGCTGAGGGTGTATTATTATAGATTTTAATTAGGCACGGTATAAAGGTGTGAATGAAAGTGAAATGTGGCGTTGGCCCTCTAGTTAATCATGCATCAGGACTGGGAGTATTTATAAAGACGGGGAGGAGACCTGTGTGGGCAGTGTCTAAATCCAGAAGGCAGGCAGCGTGGCAGTGATTCATATTTCCCTCTCTCCCCAAGTCCCTCATAATTAAAGCCGAAGCATATGGCCTCGTGACCACGTGAGCACAAAGGCACCAGCGGAACCTTCTTGGCATCTTCTTGTGAGTCCCTGCAGCCTTCTTTCGACCCAGCGGAAAGGAAAAGCGTGTCACCTTGAGTTGTCACAAGCCACATCTGCCAGCCTAATTACCACGTGCTCCAGCTTATTGATAATGTTTCTGGCAGTTTGGGTTTGTTTGATGTTAACTATAAAGAAGCCCCACCTGCCAGACCCCGTAGACACAACGCTAAAAGGGGCAAAACACAAAGCCACTACAATGAGAATCATAGATGCAACGTGACCACAAAGAGACATTAAACAATCACAATTGACTGCTAAACAACCACAAAGAGATGTAAGATATTTGAGAAAACACACAAAACAACCACAAAGAAACAGAAAACAATCTCATATAAATACACAACTTCAAATAATCTCAAAACAACCACAAAGAGACACAAAACAACTTCAAATAATCTTAAAACAACCACAAAGAGACACAAAAAAACTTCAAATAATCTCAAAACAACCACAAAGAGACACGGAACAACTTCAAATAATCTTAAAACAACTTCAAATAATCTCAAAACAACCACAAAAATACCCAAATAATCTCAAAACAATCGTTGTTGACTTCCGGAAAGGCCACACCCATCACCCACCACTGACCATCAACGGTGCGGACATTGAGCAGGTCAGCAGCACCAAATTCCTGGGGGTGGAAATCAGTGAGGACCTCTCGTGGACAGCAAACACTACATCGCTGGCAAAGAAAGCACAGAGGCGCCTCTACTTCCTCCGGAAACTGAGGAAAGCAGGGAGCCCCCCATCCATCATGTGCACCTTCTACCGCGGCACCATCGAGAGCATCCTGACCAACTGCATCACTGTGTGGGGCGGAAGCTGCACAGACCACAGCAGGAACGCCCTGCAGCGCATAGTGAAGGCAGCTGGAAGGATCATGGGTGCCTCACTCCCCCCCCTCCCATCCCTGCAGGACATATACAACACCCGCCTCACCCGCAAAGCGACCTCGATTGTGAGTGACCCTGCCACCCCTCACACGGTCTCTTCAGCCTCCTGCCCTCTGGGAGGAGGTACCGAGCCTCCGGGGCTCACACCGCCAGGCTGTCCAACAGCTTCATCCACCAGGCTGTCAGGAAGCTGAACTCTCTCCCCATCCTCCCACTCCGTCCTCTTTCAGACTCACATGTCTGAATGCTGCTAGCACAATTTATGTTGTCTATATGTTTACATGTTTCTTACTATTTTTGCACTTTATGTTGTCTATGCACTTTATGTTGTCTATATGTTCACAAGTTTTTTACTATTTTTGCACTCTATGTTGTCTATATGTTGCACAATTCACTTTATGTTGGACAGAAGAGAAACGCAATTTCGATCTTCTGTATGTTTGCACATATGGAAAATTGACAAATAAAACTGACTTTGACTTTGAAGAGACAAAACAACTTCAAATGATCTCAAAACAACCACTAAGAGGCACAAAACAACTTCAAATAATCTCAAAACAACCACAAAAATACCCAAATAATCTCAAAACAACCACAAAGACACAGAAAACAACTTAAAATGATCTAAAAATAACCACAAAGAGACACAAAACAACTTCAAATAATCTCAAAACAACCACTAAAAGACACAAAACAACTTCAAATAATCTCAAAACAACCACAAAGAGACACGGAACAATTTCAAAGGGACGCAAAATGACCACAAAGAGATGCAAAATGACTGCTGTATGCAAAAGGAGGCAGTCACATTGCAGACACAGCAATAGGAACCTTTCTTCCAGTGGGAATATGAGGGACATAACTGTTTGTAGAGCCATTGGAATACATTTTTTTATTTAAACGCAAATGCCATCGATATCAATTTGGAGGTGGGGACAATTAAAAAATTCTGAAAAGTGATCGGGACATATCCGCCCCGACCATAAACCATGCCCATGAAAGCAAAGTAATAAGTACTTGTACTAGAGGAGTCACCGGGTAACCTCCATTGTTGTATCTTTTGGGAACCGTGAACCAAATTATTGCAATACATAGAGACCGGGTCTGAGAGGAACTTGTTTCACTGTCTTCCACTGCGGAAGGCAAGATGTTGGAATACATGCGCGAAATGAAGAAATAACCTTTAAACTATATCTAACAAACAAAAAAATTACGTGATATATTCCAGTTTTTCAATTACACCATACCTTCCAGGGGAGACCTGTTTTCGTTGAAAGAATAATGTACACAGTAGTGTACTCTGTTATTATATTATATGTTATATATTCATAGTGGTCACTGGCCTAAAAAAATCACATTTAAAATGATATAGAAATAATTATCAGATTTTTATTTTAATATTTGCTCTGATTCTTTGCATTAGAAGTTGGTTATGTATTATAAGCTTTGTAAAGCTAGTGGTAGGAAGTTATACAGGCCACGATTCCTTCTCTCATATATGTTTTATAATGCTGTGAAAACATCTTTAAATAACTATTTATAAAATGTTCAGGCCAAAAACTATATTTTACAAGATTTCATTTAAATGTTCTCACTGAACATCATTTTTCATTGAATAATGCAATTATGCATGTGTCATTTCGCCCAGCAGCACTGTGCGTCCCACCAGCTGCTAACAGCTAGCTTTACTATCTCTCCTCCTGCAGATTTTTAAAATGATTTCTTTTTCTTTTTCACGATGTAGCGTCGTCAGGGTAACAATGGGGTTCATCCCCTCAGGTTTATTAGAGCCGCGCTTTGAAGCGTCTTTTGTTCTGCCGCGGCGGCCCCAAACGACTGTCACATGATGAAGTGTGCATATGGCGTTAAGGTGCATGCTGGAAAATCGCTCGTGAAGGAGGCATGCGATGCTGAGGATTCGGAAAACGAGGAAGCGCTTCTCAACGGGAACAGAATCTCAATTAGCTCCACGATGTGTGTGCCCTGTCCGCCTAAGTGACAATTCTACACTGCCTACAAGCTGCCTGGATTTCTCGGCTGCTAATTCCAGCCCTGAAATCTAGCCAACTCGTTATGCTGCGTTTACACAGCAACGCTTTACTAGCAACGCTTTACTCGCAACGCTATACTTGCAACGCTTTACTAGCAACGCTTTACTAGCAACGCTTGACTAGCAACGCTTGACTAGCAACACTTTACTAGCAACGCTTGACTAGCAAAGCTTTACTCGCAACGCTTTACTAGCAACGCTTTACTAGCAACGCTTTACTAGCAACGCTTGACTAGCAACGCTTTACTAGCAATGCTTTACTAGCAACGCTTTACGAGCAACGGTTTAGTCAAGTGAGTTTACTCGCCTGACCATTTGTGGCTTTTTGCGTGATTTGTGTGATTCGCTTAATTCGCTCCTGAGAGGGGGCGGAGCTTATCTCTGTGGTTTTACTCCATGGAAACAGTTATCATTTCCTTCATCCACCACGGAAGAAACAACCACTAGTTCTGCTTTATACTTGTTGAGGACATCCCACAAACGTTAGAACATCTAACGCCCTCGTGTTTGTGTTAATTTCATATATATATATATCTATATGTATACATAACATCACCCGTAGGCTCACACAGCTCGGTGATTTTCACCAACTACGTCTGAATGACTCCTGCTTCCAGCGCCATTAGAGCAGCAGCAGCCAGTTAGATTCACCAATGTTGGAGCATCTCAGCGCTGATTGGCTTTCGCAACACGGCGTCGGACGAATTTTTCGCCAAAATTTAAATATTTTAACTCGCATCACACAATTCGCGTCATTCTCGCCGCCGGGAAAAACATTTGCGTCAATCGCAACCATTCACGTATGTACATTGATTTTAGTTATGGGATCTACTCACATGAAAATTTCGAAAAGAAACATTGCGATATGTTATTGAATTGAGTCAAATTACCAATATCAACATGTTCCCCTCCTCTGGATAACATTCAATTCAATGAAGTGTTTTATAATCTAAACACATACGACATCCCTGACCTTTGACCTCACCACCGATCAGGAAAAACTCCCCAAAAAACTGAAAAACCCTTTCATTGGGGAAAAGTGAAGAAACCTTCAGGAGAGCAACAGAGGAGGATCCCTCTCCAGGATGGACAGAACAATAGATGTCATGTGTACAGAATGAACAGCATAATATGAATGTTTAACAATCCATCTGTTGTGACGCATCACGCGTATTATGAACCGACCTACGATTTTATTATCATCCCTAAAGCATTGCTACAAAACAACAACCCAAGTGCTAAGTGAGCACAGTTCCGTTATTATATAAATGCTACGTGAGAGGACTATGAAGGGAAAAAAAGCAATAGAGAAAATAACCCAGGAGGAGACATCGGATAGCGATAGGTGGACCCACAGGAACACTGTAGGAACACTTTCTGGTTGTCCGAAGGAACAGTGATATCAGAATTAGTGTAAAGCATTGTGTGTGTGGGGGGGGGAAGATGAGCACAAGTGGGGAAGGCCTGCATTATGGTAATGCTTCACAGTAATCTGTCTTCGCCTTGAATTATGGAAAGCACTTGGCCGAGGCTCCTACCCGACCGTCCCCGAGGTGTCTGCTCATCGTTTCCGAGGTCCAGCAATTTTTGTTCCAGCAATTTTTTTTCTTCTCTTCTTTCTTATCAGAATGGTCTGGGGGAAGAAAATCTGTGCTGCGCTGTATTACATTTAGTTTCCCCGTTAGATCTGAGAATGGGCCTGCTGGATAAGTCCTATAGCCCCCCCCCCTTCCCCCAACTCCCCTACATTCTTTACTTCTTCCTCACTCACTCAACCTTCCCTCCCACCTCTCTCTTTTCCCCGCTAAATCATTCATTCCCAGACTTATCCGAGAGTGAAATGGAGCACAGGCCAGGCTAGTTAATGGGGTTCTATGAGGCATAGGATTACTTTCCTACCTGAGCTCATTCCGATGAATCTTCCTTAGAGAAGCGGTTGAAATATCAAAACCGCTCTCTGCCGTACGGGAAAAAAACATACGGGAGATTCCGCCCCGTGATCCGACAGCTTTCCGGTGTCGAGCGTCGTCTGGTATTCGCTGCCCAGCATTCCTGACGGGACGCAGCCAAATTTAAATGGGACAAAGACGGCGGGAGAATCTTTATTTCTTTGGAAATCAGACTATTGAGTTTTTTTACGCTTCCATTTTGGTTCTCATCCAACACAAGATCTCTCCTATTCAAGTGTTTTTATGTAATTTAAATAGGGGAGCATTCAGTACATCGGTGAGCAAGACCTGGGAGTCCAAGGATACTGGGGGTTGTATTTAATGTCACTAAGTGCATTACACAAGTACCCTAGTAAAGTACAATGTTGACGTTCTTTAACTGGAAGCATTTCCATGCCATGCACCTTTTTTAATTCTACTCCTCTAAAGTCCTTGAACCGATATTAGTTCCCTTGGAAACTAGAAAGGTGGACTCATTAGAGTGCGGTGCCACAACCACTGCTGTGATGTTTGATTTAACGTGAACCATATGTGTCACTTTATTAAGTTGTAAACATGTATATTTTCAATATGTGGGCAGTTTTTTAGATAATGGCTGTTTAGAATTGGGACGTTTAGGTCTTTATTACGATAGCGGGTCCGAAATATGCAGTTTAAGATAAAAATATCAAGCTCGGCCTCCCTTTACTACAGTGACGTCACCAGCGTTCGAGTTACTCCCTCACACACACACCCACACACACACACACACACACACACGTACACACACACAGACAGACAAACAACCAATCTCATCCAGGGTTCGTACGGTCTTTGAACACCTGGAAAAGTCATGGAAAAACTCAAATCTCCAAAGTTTTGGAAAAGTCAGGGGCATTTGTTGTATTCATACGTGCATTTAGGCTGAGTTTTAAATAATTAAAATGCTTTTAAAAGAATGAAGCTCAAAATATATTTTCATACTCGCACATTTTTTTGCACTGCAAGTGAACGCACCTTAACTGAAAAGAGATAAATGTTTATTCTTTTAATCAAACTATTGTCTCTCATTAATTTGTGTTATTTAAGGTCATACTGTATGCTTTAGAATTCTCATTGTTAGTTTAAATACTACATGTTCTCACTTGTTCATGTCTGCCCCGAGATTTCAAAAAACATTTGGTCAAGAAAATTGGGTTTAAAGTCATGGAAAAGTTATTCATTGGTCAAAATGTGTATGAACCCTGCTCAATATCTCACGGCGGAGATAATTAAGTGTTCTGCATACCACACAGATGTTTTCAGCTGATGAAATCCTCCCTAACCAATCAACAACCAGCAAACGATATTGACCTGGTGTTGGTCCGATGATAACTTCCAAACGTCATCTTCAATTCTCTAACGTCTTTTGATGGAGCCAAAAGCGGTGCAAATCTTTTCTGCGTGTAGATCCCATGCAAAGTCAACGTACAGACGCGAATCGTTACGATAGACGCACATTTACGCCGGGTGCCGCGTTTGCCGTGTATTGCACGTTTAGAATATTCGCCTCAACTTGACTTTGAAAAAAATTCGCCCAACGTCGAATTGTGAAAGCCAATCAGCGTTGAGATGCTCCACGGTTGGTATATCTAACTGGCTGCTGCTGCTCTTATGACGCTGGAAGCGGCAGTTATTCAGAAGTAATTGGTGAAAGTCACCGAGCTGTGTGAGCCTGATGTTATCTATAAATATATATGTGATATTAATGTTATGAACCCAGACACGAGGACCTTACATGTTCCGATGTTTGTGGGATGTCCACAACCAGTATGAAGCAGAAATAGTGGTTATTTATTCCTTGGCGGAAATAATAACCGTTTCCACGGAGATAAGCCACGCCCCCTCCCGTGAGTGAAGCAAAAAGCCACAAATGGTCAAGCGAGTAAACTCACTCATGCGAGTAAAGCGAATATCCGCAAAGCTTTTGGTGTGAACCCGGCTGTAGACTTTGCTCTGGGGACTTCGTCTTTGACTGCACAACAAAGGCATCCTGGTGCTGTAAAATTAGAAAGTCTAGGTGCACAAAGCTTCACGCAGCTTAACTCGGCTGTTTTATCTCTGTGTTTGGACAATGAAACAGTAACAAAGATGGATCACTGAGCGAAAGAAACACTGCAATAGTTGGGAATTGAACTCTGGCTCTGATTGGAGGATCCATAGAAGGACTGGAAAGTCGACGTCCCAACGGGTTACTTCACACAGTGCCTCCCTCACAGAGCTGGAATATTGATGACATCTTGCTTTGATTTATGTAACTGCAATGCACCGTAGGCCCCAGCGTTGTCCCGTCCGGCCCGTATGAGTTTAAAAGATAAAGTTCCGGCTTTACCCTGCGATGATACACTCACCCAAAGGAAATACAACTGTTTTTAAAAAAAAATATATATATATATATACAGAAGTCAGTAACCCTGTCTCCTATAATGCATTATAATAGTGGTGGAAACGTGGAACATACTTCTGTATGAATCATTTAAATGTGTAATAACAGTGATTTTGAAGTAATAATAAAGTATGTTAATGTTTTACAATCTTGATTCAATATAACCCTATGATTCTTACAAAAATGAGTCAGTGAGTGAGCTAATAATAATTAAAGTGCTCATATATAAGTGCTTATCATGATAAAATGCTCTATAATGTGTCATGGGTGAATATCTATTGTTGCTTTTAACTACAGTGACATTAGTATGTTTATCTTGCATTATTGAAATGACCAAGTGTAGCCTCGATTGGTAACAACAGAAGTTATTGTACCTTTTGCAGAATAAATGTAGTACAATTCAGGCACCTAAAAAGTAAATGTCCATCGCATGGCATGTAATCAACGAGCCATCACTCCGTCCACCGTCAAGTAAAAACACAAATGGATGCGGTAATAACATTCAAAAATAATTGAAACACTTTTATGCCAAATTAAATCAGCTGGAGTTCAAAGTGCAGCCCTGACCAAGCTTTTTCTCTTGGAGAGAGAGAGAGAGACAGAAAAAGAGAAAGAGAGCAAAAGAGAGAGAGATGGAGAGAGAGAAACTGTGTGAACTTGGGGGTGGAGGAGGAGGCGGAGGGTTATGTCGCGGAATGCGCTCCACCTGGCGCCAGGGAATATATATATATATATATATATATATATATATATGTTTGTGTGTCTTTTGTTCCGAGGAGCCATTTCCCATAAGAGGGGATAAATGGGTGGAGCTGAAGGTGAGGACGATGCAGCGCCATCACATTTAGAGGCGTATTCATCACGTTCACGGGGTGGTGTCATAATGTTGCCTTTTCACGGCGTGCACTCGGTATAGACGACTTGGCCTTGCACGCTCGTCATACTTTATATGGAATTAGTGTTGCCGTGTTTGTGCCCCCAAAAAAAGATAATACGAAGGGGGGGGGGGGGGCATTGATGGACCAATCTTGTCATGAATTTGTCACAAATGGTCATTTGTATCTGAGTCACTCGACCAGTGTCACCTCGAGTTCAAATACCATGAAATACATTTTTTTCTCTCTTTCTGAACGGAGAATCAAAAGACAAGTCTGTCTTTTGATTCTCCATTCAGAAAGAGAAAGTCTTGATGAATGGAAGGAAGTATTTTTTTTACGTTGTTTTTTTATCACATTCCGCATTTAGTTCATGAAAAAGTATAAAATACCACATAATCCTTTTAAAAACGATGTTGCTCGTGAGGAAGGCGTCATATTTATTTCCTAGCTGGACATAAATGTGTTCTCTCTGTCTAAAAAGAAGAAGATATCTAATATTGGAACTTATTATCAACCTCAAAAAGGCTTAAAAAAGGAAGGTTTTAAAACATTTGCCTTTGTACCAACCCAGGGAAGAAACAAATCATGTTCAACAAGAGGAAGACCACACCAGAACATCCAGACCACACCAGAACATCCAGACCACATCAGAACATCCAGACCACACCAGAACATCCAGACCACATCAGAACATCCAGACCACATCAGAACATCCAGACCACATCAGAACATCCAGACCATACCAGAACATCCAGACCACACCAGAACATCCAGACCACATCAGAACATCCAGACCATACCAGAACATCCAGACCACACCAGAACATCCAGACCACATCAGAACATCCAGACCACATCAGAACATCCAGACCATACCAGAACATCCAGACCACACCAGAACATCCAGACCATCCTTTAAATCGGAGGCATGCGAGAAAAACAACTACATGGTAGTTTTGTGCAATAACTAAGCCTTTAATGCTATTATTTTCTTTCCGCATTTAAATTGACTTGGACCAGCAGCGCTCTGAACCTCACAGGGTTTGTGCGGTCATGGAAAACCTGGAAAAGTCCTGAAATTTGAAATGTTTTTTTCCAGGCCTGAAAAAAAGCGTCCTTGGGGGAAAAAATTAAATCACAAAAGTTTGGGAAAAGTGATGGGAATGTGTTTACGCTCTGAGTTTGAAAAAATGAATTAGTTTTTAAAAAGTCATAGTGATGTATTTCTGAAATCCAGCCCCCGTCCATCAGTTCCCATAAGAAGACAAGATGATTTATATGCCGAGGCCTTTTGCCTTTGCCCCCCCCCCCCCCCTCGGCACAAGCTCTTGTCAAAAGGCCTGATCCTGCAGTCGTATGCAAAAAAATTAAAATAAAAAGACATGAAAAATGACCCTTGAACTAGCTCGGGTTTCATGAAGTGCCGTTCTGTAATGATGAGATCATGATGTCCGGGAGGGCGATGATTTGACCCGATTGGTCCTCCAGTCCGTCGTAAAGCGGCTCCGCCCCTCCCCCTCTGTGGCTACGTGATGGATGTTTCCTCTTGCTCACCGTGTCCACGCGTCGCGCTCCATCTGCCACCGGCTATTTGAAGCGGCGGATAAGACGGCGGGTCGTCAGCCCGGGGAAGCGGAACGCATTCGCGTTTGATGGGCAGTGCATCAAAACTGAAAAACCCTTGCTACACGGGTGACTTCCTTCAGGGCAAAGGAGAAGATGAATGGAGAGGAGTCAATATCTACTGGGCTTTAAAGGAAGAATAGGAACAGTATGGAGTACCGGGGTGTTTTTAGCTGTTTTTCTCTCTCACAGGTGACTGAATTGGCCTCAACGGTGACTTAAAACTGAAAATATGTTGGCCATTTATTTTCGCATTGAATTTGGAGTTAATCCAGATACGATGAATGTATGCGTCAGCTTATTAATACACATGTGCTGGTCCAGCCCTTGTGCTATCTAGGATGTGCTATCTTCAACTGGTGGAGTTCTTCCCTTTTTTTTCCCCGTGAAAGGTTTTTTTTCTATATCTTGTGAGTTTTTCTTGATCCGATGTGAGGTCCTGGGACAGGGATGTCGTATGTGTACAGATTGTAAAGCCCTCTGAGGCAAATTTGTAACTTGTGATATTGGGCTAGACAAAATGAACTGAATTGAAATCATTTTCTTTCCATCTCAAAGGTGCAAAATTACCCTTTTTCTGTCTTCAGGTCCCTCTGGTTCTTTATCATTGGGATCAATTTGCACCTTCGGTTGTGATGTCGTTTATTTGTACCCCACAGCCCAAAAAACGGTGCAGCAACATCGTCATGTGCAACTTTGTCTGCATCTGGAACAGCAGGATTTAATTCAATTCAATTTAGTTTATTTTGTACAGCCCAATATCACAAATGATCCTCAGAGAGCTTTTATGATCTACACACATACGACATCTCTGTCCCAGGACCTCACATAATTTAAACATACGTAATATTGTCACCTTCCTAAAATAAAGTTATTTTTACAGGTTTTTCAGAAAACATAAAAAACTGATATTGTGATATTATCATGTGATATTGTGATACTACATGGGTATAACCACATGATGTGTTCAACTGAGGATGTAGGCGATTTTACCAAAGGTGGCCAGGATCACAAGATGATTTAGGCAAAACTAAAACTAAAATGTCAAAAAATTACTTCGCACATTATTTTAGGAAGGTAATGATATTAAAAAATGTGTACATTTTGTTCGTCTTTTTATTTTTTGAGCTGCCGTTTGCTGTCCCTAGTTTTTCGAAAAATATAAAGTTGTAACCGAAAGTTTTGCTCTTTCTAACCTGACTGTCAAGCCCTGTACCAATAATGCATTTCTGAATGGCCGCCCTCTGTGAACGCTCTTTTAGACCTTTTCTTTGACACAGATTGAGAACGGCGTCGCGCCCTCTAGGGGTCAATCAGCTGCTAGAATCCATAATGATCCAAAGAGAGAAATGGTAAAAAAACAACCTTCACGTTCACCATGTCATTATTTTTGTAAAGAGAACTAGGTCATCATTATTCTCTAACATCATCGGCAACAATGCCGATAATGTCCATACGCTTTTAGTACCATTCATCACTCAAAGTCTTTGAAAAGCCATGGAAATTTGTTTCATTCATATGTGCATTTACGCTGAGGTTTAAATAGTGAATATGCTTTTTAAAAGAATGACGCTCAAAATATAAAGCCGGCATACGCTCTTTTTCTTCTTCTTCCCGCGCTGCAAGTGAACGCACCTTAACTGAAAAGACATCAATGTTTAGTCTGTTAATCAAACTATTGTCTCTCATTCATACCCCTCTCAAATAGTATGTGACAATGGGTCAAACCCAGAAAATATGGTAATGGTTTACATTTTGATTTCCACACCCTCTCCCAGGGCTCTCAAGTCTCACGCATTGAGCGTGAGACTCACGCATTTCGGTCTTATCTCACGCACTCCCGCCACACATCGAATTCCTCACGCTGAAAAAACCTCTCGGCTATTTAATGCTTGAATGCAGGGGTGCTCAATACGCCGATCGATTGTCCCGCTGCAGAGCTCCGACGCCGGTCTGCGCGCATTGGGATGGAGCAAAAAAATAGTCACTAGCACCCCCCCCCCCCCGTCAACAACTTTTCTCGGGGTCGAAATAGTCACTAGCACCCCCCCCCGTCAACAACTCTTTTCGGCTCGATGCCGGCGCGCGCAACGGTCAGCTGTATCGGGTGCTGATGGAAATCTCACGCTTGCCTGTCTTCAAAACTTGAGAGCCCTGCTCTCCATCAAATAGGGGGGATACGAACATCCCATCCTTTTCATTCCATTTAGTGTTGCTGACATCATAAATATTCACTGAAGGCCGCCCTCGTACAGGTTCTCTTAGATGCAGCTCCATCGTCTTTTCTTTGTTTCTCTTCTGAGCCGAGGCTCTATAAGTGCGGCCGATGGAGTCCGTCACCACCGTCGGACCATGCCTCATTAAGCGTGCCTCGCGCCTCATGTCTCATCGTCAAATCAGGACGTTTACTCCGTGATTAAAGCTTCATCACAGAATATTGCCCTTTCTCTGCGAGGTTAAGGCGTCTAATTTAAGAAATGAATCCTCTGTTATCCGCCATCCTCTCCCCCGCTTGATCGCGTCAACGATCTCCGTGAAGGTTGTTGACGAGGCGGCGAGAGCTCGCCGCTTTGTACCGTTATAATTAGACGTGGCGAACGGCACCGGGGTGGCAAACACCTGTCGTGCGTTTGCATGGTTTTACACGTCATCGTCGGCGTGGCGCAACACCTCCGTGCCACGAAGGGAGAGAACGTTGCTAAAAACGGATGGAAATTGGTTCAAGGTTTGATGCAATTTTCTGAGAGGAAAAACTCGGACACATTTAGGGTAGGCCACTGGTATGAAAAGTATAATCCGAGGCAGATGTTTGCCTTCTCTTTCATCAAACACTGACGGCTTGCCTTCTACCGATTACCCCGAATGGAATTTATGTTAATTTCACGTGTGTGCATTTGTATTTATTTCCCTTCCGTAGATCGTGCTCCACTTTGATCTAACACCTAGAGACTTTGCTCGCTTCTCTCTCCTGTCATCTACTATAATATTCATATTTATCAATCCACATTCTTCAGGTAAAATAAACAGGAATGAGACGTAGATCCAAACCCTTTGATGTCACGCTGAAGACGGCAATCTCCTCCGCGATAGGAGTAAATACACATTCAAAGCATTTCTCTGTGTTTTTTTACATACATATAGATACTTATTTGTATGTTTTTTTTCTGTGTGCTACTGCAGGTATGGTGAACTACAGCGAGGTGTCCGGCTACCCGCTGGTTCAGCACTGGAGCCTCCGCTCGGTGCTCTACCACGTCAAACTCAATCAGTGGGTCCTCTCTCAAGGTAAATCACTCTGTGCCTCAGGTCATTCATTCCATATTTATATATTATTTGTTTTTGTATTGTATATTTCTGCTGGGGGAGACCATGAGTTTGGGGGGGGGGGGGGGGCTCTCTCGGTGGCATGAACTCTCACGTTCTCCGTGTGAGGGAGAAGAAGAAAAAACGCCGCCATCGGCCATCAATTATTCATGCCGTGGTAATTAATGTGACGCACGAAGGTTAGCGCCTCATCATACCAGCTTGGCTGCTTTGTTTAATTTATCGTTTTTTTCCTCAGCTCCGTGATTAACTGGACGATTGTCGCCTTTTTCCTTTGGGCTGCCGGGTTGTCCGTGTGTGTTGCCGTGTAGACGTCAAACACAATCAAGGCAAGACTGTGCAGTTTAAAACGGTTACAATGCCAATAATGAAGAAAAAAGGAAAGAAAAGTGCCGTGACATTATTGGAAAAATATGTAAGTTCTCACAACCTCTCCGCTCTGCTCGGTGTGAACAGTTGACATTTTGTTCACGGCTTCCCAGTTTCTTGCTATGATGTAATTTTATCTTGTTTCTTTTCAAGAAAACGTGATTTTCTCGTTGGTGGACTAGCATCACAATATATTAAATTAAATTAAAAAGTATTATTTTGCCAAAACGGTCCAATTCAGAAAAATATGAATTCAATTAAATTCAGTTTATTTTCTATAGCCCAATATCACAAATTACAAATTTGCCTTAGAGGGCTTTACAATCTGTACACATATGACATCCCTGACCTTTGACCTCACATTAGATCAGGAAAAACTTGCAAGAAATAGAAAAAACCCTTTCACTGAGAAAAAAAAACAAGGAAGAAACCTTCAGGAGAGCAACAGAGGAGGATCCCTCTCCACGATGGACAGAAGCAATACTATCGACATTTTTATAATTGCATTAAGCTGGTACATTTTTACACTATACACACTGACTGCTACCAGTCAAGTCTTATCCTTATTCATTATATTACATCCTAATTCAATTTGTATCCTACTATTAAACTGTATCTGCAGTTACTATTAATAAAAGCCTATCAAATAAATGTGGAGGAACAAAAAGCACAACACTTCTCTCTAAATGTAGAAGCATTAAGTAGCATGAAATGGAAATGCTCAAGTCAAGTACAAGTACCTCAAATGTGTACTTATGTACAGTAGAACGAAATACGTCTCTTCTTATCAGCAGCAGCTTTATGCTAATACACTTCATGAGCATGGAGAGACCATCACCTCGGGGCGCATTGCAGGCAGTGTGGAGATGGTGGTGCTAAAAGGTTCAAGTTGGGTCTATTACATCAAATTAAAGCCTTGTTGAAACAGTCAATTATGGAGCGGTTGTGCGGTCGGCCCGGCTGCGCTTCCTCGGAGAGAAAACCCCGGATGGCAATAAATGGGTCGGGGTCGAGTTCCCTTTAATCGAAAAATTAGCAAAATGTCACTTCTAAAGGGCAGAAAGCAACAAAAAAAAGCTGCTCAACAAGCGCAGCCAAAACCAAGAGGGCAGCACCTTCCCAACTGGAGGGATGACAACTGCTGTGTCGATTGTATAATAACTAACGTACAGCAGATCCAGAGGCACACATCGGTGCAAGTGTTTGGTGGAGAAACCCTACGGCGCGTCACTAGGCGCTTCCAACGACGAGACCTGTGGGCATGTGCGGAACATGAAATGCCCTTTGAGTTATTGAATGGGATCTACAAAGGTCAGTCCAATGGTAGCCGACACCAGTGGCTTGGAGCCAGAGACACGCTGCTTGTGTTTGGGTTTTCAGGAGTGACCGTGTGAACCGGTGACTCTGCGTCCAGACCATGTGGGTTATACAGCGGAAATTGATACACCTGTTATTATCGTATTATTAATATCGACGCCAACCCTTTTGCACGAGTCGCTACGAGCAACCGCGCACGCATCGCGCTAAAGGTCACCAGTTATCACGGTCACGAATTCATCTGAAACACCATCCTGATGGTATTCTGTTGACCTTGAGTTCGGTTAGCGGTTCTGACAAGCAAACACGCAGCGTGATGCTGGTCACGGTTATAATTAGATGTTCATTTGTCTTCTTCTGTTGCAAACATCTTTGATGACGACGGCCTGAAGTTATGCTGCGTTCACAACAATACTCGCGGGAGTTTACTCGCTTGACTGTTTGTGGCTTTTTGCTTCATTTGTGCCTTAGAGGGGGCGGGGCTTATCCTTGTGGCTTTACTCTATGGAAACAGTTATCATTTCTGCCATCCACCACGGAAGAACTAACCAGAACTAGTGGTTAGTTCTGCTTTATACTTGTTGTGGACATCCCATTAACATCGGAATATCTAACGCCCTCATGTTTGGGTTCATAACATTAATATCATATATGTATATATATATTTATACATAACATCACCCGTAGGCTCACACAGCTCGGTGACTTTCACCGACTACCTCTGAATGATTTCTGTTTCCAGCACCGTTAGAGCAGCAGTTAGATTCACGGCAGAGCGTCTCAACACTGATTGGCTTTTGCAACTGGCTGAATTTTTCGCCAAAGTTCAAATATTTAAAATTGTGGCGAATGAGGCAAATTGTACGTCATTCGCGGCGCAAATGGGCCTCAAACGCAACCACTTGTGTCTGTACGTTGACTTTGCTCATGCGATCTAATCGCGCGAAAAATTCTTAACGCAGCTTAAGGTTCTTGCCACGCAGAGTAGATGTTTCCTGTACGAGGAAAAGAAAACTATATTAATACATTGTTTAATGACAGCATTTGATTTTACAGCATCTTATTCGATGCGTAAAAGTTCCAATACACCGCCACGCAAACTTTTCACCCAGTTTCCAGCTGCCTTCATGAAGCTCCAGCAATAAATATGTGAAAATGAATTAAGCAGGAAGGGTGATGCATATGTATAGGAATCCAGCTTTATGATTGTCAAATTTTGGGACCATTAATACACAAGTTTAACGAAGCTTGAGGAAAATTATACGGTTCGATGAGTGGAGACCGCATATTAATAAAAGTGCAAAAAAAATAAAAAACGGGAATACTTGAGCTTTCTATAACTCCATGTTATAAGTTACTGTAATAAACATATCTTGGGTGTACAACATTGTAATATACTGTTATTTTCAGAAGAGACACTTAAAAGCGTCGGGCGCAAAACAAAAAACGTTGGTCACGATACACGAAGCAGGTGTTGCTAGGAAGTCGGCTTCATAATGATGTTGTCAGAAGACGAAGCAATTATACAAAACAGATGTTATCATAGCGGCACGGCAGGTTGGTGATTAAATCTCTTGTTTTCTACGGGTTCAGATATCCAACAACAAAGACACTAAAATACATCTAAGTGAGAACCACCGCTCGGCTGCATGGAAACAAAGTGTCGATGACCTCAGCGAGTGGGAGGAAGCCGAGCGGACGTGCCGCAGACTGACAAGCGTGGTCGCGATTACGTTGGACATAATGATGTCGCTCGTTGTCGAGACGACGAGGAGGAGGAAGAAGACGTTGTGTAGCCATTTTCACGTCGTTAAAGTTCTCCGTGGGCGACAGAAATGTTCTGGAAACACGAGCGTGGTCGCCTTCGTATATGGAATAATTAGATGGGTCTGTCGTCTCAGACAAAAGCAACAGCACAAACGCTGACGCGGCGCTTTAACAATTAGCAACCGGTGTGGACGGCAAAATGAAAACTTATCTCAAATATATAAGAAAAAATAACTATTGACATCTCACTATTTTTTGCATTCATATGTATTATTGTAATATTTTTTCTCCATTGAATGGTATATTTGACACTGAACTAGTTCATCTTTATCTCAGTGATAGTTTCCAAATGAGAATAAAATATCACCATGACCCTGAAATTCGGTCTCGAACAATGGATACCCGGGGACATGGCCAGACATACCGCTGTCCTTGGGGCTTAGCCCCCCCTTTCATTAAATCCTACAAACGCCCCTGCACACACATACATGGAAGAAGAAGAAAAGACATTCAAAAAACACTTACCAATTGTGACTCTCATCTCCATATGTGCCTTTTAATTACTATTGTTCCTTCAAAACAATCCACCATGGCGTGTTCCCTCGGTGTTTGTGGTTTATTTATTTTAAGCCCCCCCCCCCCCCCCCCCACACATACTAATAAGTCCACATCCATGTTTTGCCTTGTGCAGAGGAGTTCTCTTTCTTTCATTCAAAGCAATGCATTGTGGGTGGCCCCGTTTCCAGTGATTCAGGCTCAGGTTGGCATCGTCGTGTAAAAAATGAAACCCGGCTCGGTTTTTACATTAAAGGGAACAATGAAGTTAAATGGAAAGGAGGTCCGCATTGGAGGAAAGTACACACCATTCCCCGTCTCTCTGATAGCCCGTCGTACATACATCACGAGGCTTTCTATCCATAGAGGGGCCGAGTCGCTCTGCCATAGAAGCTTCACAGAATAAGATAACTGTGGAACGGTATTTAGTCAAGCAACCCGTCCGTCTTCTGAAGGCTCCTGGCATTTGCCTCTCTAGATAACTTGGGTTGGCCTGCTGGTAAATGAAAATCTCCTGAAATATAACCTTTGTTCACTCTCCCTAGCCTTTTTAAAAATGCATTTCCCACCTAAAAATGAGGTTGTGTTTTAAATGCATGCATTATTCCTAAAAAAAACCATCATAAATAGTTCCCGTTCTGATAAGTGCAGCCGCCCCTGAGTAAATACAGCCGTGACACCTCTAATGCGTTTCCAACGGGGCCGCTGGGGCTTTGAAAAGTGGCTGCCGCGTCTGGCCGAGGACACGGTTCCTATTCCCTCTTCGCCTCAGAAGCATCCCGGCAGCATTTTTCTTTTTTGACTCCCATCTCCCACTTTAGCTCTTCATATTTCAACAGTCACCGGAGGCGGTTGAGGCGACTGGTTTCGAACGCCTGATAGCGAAGCCCCCATTGCTCAGACTCTTGTCTCTCACTCACTGCGTACCCCTGATTTAATTTCTGAGCGAGCGCAGAGGTATTAATACCGTTTCTCCCGGAGATGATAACCGCGAATCGCTGTTGCCCTTTTCCCCGATTTATTTACTCGGATAGAACCCGAGTGAGCGCGCGGTGGTCCTTTTTGTTTCCAGATGGGATCTAACATGCTTTTCTTTCCTTTGTGTTCTGGGATCTTCCGCCCAGATCATTGAGTCCGCTCCAATACGTTAAGTGTCCTCTGCCTTGTTTTAAATTATTAATTGAAAAAAAACCATTGCTTTTTTTCCCCTGCACCGGTTTGCGCCTTAAGGGAGATTCGCTGTCTACATTAGCTATGAAAAGACATCCTGAACCCTGAAGCTTCTGCTGCCACTTATCCCGGTCTCACTAAAGAGGGACAAACTAACATCTCGGGCCCTTCTCGTTGAGTGGAGGACCCGATGTTTAATATATACACTGCGTTCACAGTGTGGAGAAGAATTGCTCGCGTTCTGTTTGAAGCTCGAGCTGGAAGCTTATCGTCATGTGTCCTGCATTATTTATTCACTCACACCAAGCGTTCATCAGGTGATCTGATTCTGAGCCTTACAAAATTGTAGGTCACACACACAACACTTTTTAAATCACGAGGATTTCACTGTGGATGACTGATGAGATTTTGTATTTTTTTTTCTTCCATTGCTATGTAATGTCCATGTGTGGTTAAAATGGTTCATAAATAATTAATAAGCAACCGGCTCAGATTTCCACTGAACCAGTTTTGGTCCCCGATCTTCTGACATTCTACCCGCTGTAAAAATATCAAACACCTTCAGCCTCCATTTAACGCATCTGTGCTCTGAAAAGACATCACATTGACGGCATGTCATTTTCAGACACTCTTTGATTATTCTATTATTAGTTACTCTAATTATTACGAGGTGACAACCAAACATCGATCGGCAAACTGTAATTAGGCATGGCTCTAAATCCTTGACTTAAAGCTTTTTAATACAACACTTGTAATTACTCAGGGCCAAACTCGGGCCAATCAGCTCTTGAGTTCCGCTCTCGTAGCGCTGGAAGCGGAAGTCTTTCAGACGTAACAGTAACTTCATCGGTGAAAGTGACCGAGCTGAGTGAGCCTAACGGGTGATGTCATGAACCCAAACACGAGGGCGTTAGTGTGTGAGACGTCCACGACAAATATAAAGCAGAATTAGCGGTTAGTTATTCTGGTGGATGAAGGAAATGATAACGGTCTTTACGGAGACGAGACACGGAGATAAGCCCCGCCCCTCGCGCAGCTTCTCGACGCTTATGGTGTGAACATGGTGAACGGTCGAGTGAGTAAACTCACGCGTTTTGGGCGACGCGAAAAATAGTTTCGCTTTTGGTGTGAACGCACCTTTAAGCGTTGCAAATAGTCACAACACTTTTGGTGTAAACGCATGATAAGAACAATATTGTTGTTGTTAATTTAACATTAAAGCATGTAAACATGTTCTCGTAGGAACGCAAAATACAAGCATGAACTCGTAAATGAGCATTATACATTCACTTGAAGCTATTAAGTTAAAATACAACCAAAGGCCTGCAGAACTAATGGCATCCCCATCAGCATCAACTTTATTGTGTTTAATGGCAATTAGAAAATATTAGCATGCTTATTAACACGCCAAACAAAGATGGTGTACATGCTAATCATACCCGCGTTTTAGCGTCATCAGTGTGAACACGGTGGATGAATACAATCAGTCTTTAATGAGGTCTCCTCGAGCGCTAATGGCTGGCAGCCAATCATAACAACTTTGTGTATTATCACACAAATCACATAATATTGCGGATGCTAATATATTTGATGGGGATAGTTGGTTGAGACAATCAGGACAATACATCAGTTCTCAATCATATTAACATTAAAAATGATCCCGCCACTACCTCCTCCCACTTACCATGACATAATCGTCCCCGCATCTGATATTTGTATGCTATTTATTCTGATAATCTTCATTTCAACTACACATTTTGTACATTTAAAAGGAAGAAGTTTTTTTAAAGTAACTAAAAGTGGGAGTATGCATTTTGCAGGGTATGTGCAGTGGGAATATAATATACAGTAATTCCAAGGCTGCCATTCTTACCCTGTAATGTAAGTAACTAAAGTTTATTTATATTGCACTTATCACAGACAATGTGCCACAAAGTGCAATACAGTAGTCAATTCAAAACAATTTGGCAATAACAGGGGCCAAAACATTTCAACAGTTAAAAGAGCAAATTAAAATAGACAGTAAAAGATGGTGCAATAAAATAAATAAACAGAAGATAAAAAGCAGGCCATAGAATATTTAATTTAACTAAATGCCAGTGTAAACAGTTATGTTTTGAGATGGAGTTTAAATGATACTATTGAAGCTAAAAACGTTTGGAGTGCAGAGTAGTTGGATGTAAAGTAGTTGGATGTGGAATAGTTGGATGTAGAATAGTTGGATGTGGAATAGTTGGATGTAGAATAGTTGGATGTAGAATAGTTGGATGTGGAATAGTTGGATGTGGAATAGTTGGATGTAGAATAGTTGTCGGGGTTCCCTTTAGTTCGTAAGTCTTCTTGAGTCTCATTGGAAAGATGAATCAAAAAAACTACAAGACAAACTACCTCCCCCCCCCCCCCCATAACACTCGGCTTTATTCTCTCTTTTGTTTCACATTCCGGGTTTTGTTCTCACTGCATTATTATTATGATATATATTTTTTTGTATTTTCTCCACAGCCTTCAGCTTGGCCATCCATTCTCTGGACGGTGCGACGCAGCGTGGCGACTTTGTCTCCATCCTCAGGGAGTTTGGCAACCACTACGTGCAGGAGGCGATGTACGGCTTCCAGGAGTCCTGTACCATCTGGTACCCCAACAAACAGGTCCAGAGACAGCTGTGGCTGGAGTACCAGGACATTAGCAAAGGTAGGACACACACACATACACACACAGAATGAAATTGACGCACAGTAATTACCTTGCATCGAAGGTGTGTTGGTGGCGCTGTGGGATGTGTGAGGATTAATAATCTGTCACACCCACATAAACACACTGAGGCTCTGGATATTGAGGGTGTGTTGGGGTGGACTGGATTGATACGTTACACATTTGCAATAGGCACGACTCTTGATCATACTTCGGCTGCTTGGCAGGAGAAATATGTAAAACCTCGCGCGGGACCACTTTTAAGAAAGCTCTTCTCTTGTCCCCTTTCTTTTTGGCGGTACCTGTGTTGCGGAGGAAAGTAATGGGCTCCCAGAGTGGCAGTGTTGATGGAATGCTTTTGGGGCACTTGTTTCAACCATTAGTTGTTGTTGTTGTTGTGGTGTTGTCCCCATCTGCACTCTTTGTGGAAGAACCCCTTGTGGCTTGTTTTGTTTGGTCAATCCTTTATTCAATTTAATAACGTTTTTATTAATCCATGAAGGCAATTGTATTTTGGGCATGAGTATAAACAGACAGGAAACAGACATACGCACAGACAAATGGGGTTTGGGTTGTTGTGTGGGCACCATAAACCATGCCAACGAACACAGAGGAGCACTTTTCCATTCTATTCTTGGGTGTTTACCCTCAATCGTGTTTAGTGTTGTCTGAAAAGTGTCTGGAAATCACTGAAAGCTTCCGGTAGATCTTTGGTAAGCTTCAGAACTTTGTTCAGATGATGTCATAACACCCAATACACCAGCCAACGCCACTCACACAGCACGCTACGTGTGAACAAACATCAGTTTGTGTTTAAAGGGCCATTGAAAAGGCCAATCCCAACAGGGGTGCAGACTTATTCATAATAGGCTATCTTGCTGTGAAGTTTTACAGATAAAGATGTCACATTAAATAAACAAGGAATACGATAAAAGCATACTGAAATGAACTGGTCAAACGCCATCGCTTCACCGACCTCTTTGGAGTCAGTTTTGCACATCCTATTTTCGCAGGGAACAAACTTGTTGAAGCAACAAAACATATTTGATATGTTAAAGGAAAAGTGGTTTGGTTCAAAAGAAGTGTGTTTGTTAAGTAATCTACGTAATTTAAAAATATAATATGTGAACTTTCAGTTTCACTGGGGACCCAAACTCCCATCTCTCTTCTCAGCAACCATTTTGTATGTTTTTCCCTCCCCTGATAAGTGTGGGTGGAGTTTTTTTATTTTTTATTCTTGTGTGTTTAGTTTATTGGTGCTGCTACTGTGACAGCAAATTTCCCCTTGGGGATTAATAAAGTATATATCTATCTATCTATCTTTCCCACAGGGAAACATAAAGGTTCCCGTCAAAATAGTATCTGTATTTCTCGCACAGGTGGGGTCGTTAGAAAGAGTGTGTGTGCATCTGAGATTGGGATGGTGTGTGTCACTCTCAGTCAGTCAGACAGACACTCTATTCGAATTACTATAGGACCATATTTATGAGAGACACACACCCACATGAAAGAAACCCTTACATTAGTGTCCCATATCCAATAAAGCTGTATTTAGGGCAGGGATGCCAGGGTGAAATTGGATAGGGGGCCAGATTTGTTTCAAGTGAGATTTCAGGGGGTCGGATTACACTTTCGGACTGAAAAGGCCAAACACTGACTCAACACATGGATAGGTAGGCTATTTGAAATGATTCATGAAGGCCTACACATCATTAAGAAATTGCATTGGCACCAAAATTGCCTCACAATGAGGCCTACAATTACATAGCCTAAAGCAGGAGACAGTTACCCTCTAAAAACGTAACATTTTCCTATCCATGCAAGTAGCCTACATATAAAAATTAGAAATGCACCAAAAAAGCCACAGGATGTGGCTTTTTTGAAAGAGTGGGGAAAAGCCCACAGCACCTGGTATTCCCAGGCGGTCTCCCAACCATGTACTGACCAGGCCCAACCCTGCTTAGCTTCCGAGATCGGACAAGATCGGGCGAGATTGGGCGTGTTCAGGGTGGTATGGCCGTAAGCGACAAGTGAGCCTGCAAATGAGCCTTTTAAAGAATCGGAGACCCGATCTTCTATTTTTCTTTTTTACTCCATAACATCCCTGTTAGGTTGACCACATTAACGGCTGTTTTACAACTCTTATTGGATTCTTAGCACTGATCTACACCTGTAAGCACGTCGACCTTACTTGTCATCACTTTGGGCAAAGACCTAAACCTTCCCGATCTCCCCTCCCCCCGTCGAAGAGAAAACACCTGTAAGGACTTTGCACCTTGCCCCCCATCCCCCGAAAAAGAGAAACCCGGTAGTTGGGGATGTACCATCTACTAAATGAAGCCTGTGGCTTTTTTGAAAGAGTGGGAAAAAGCTTACAGAACCTGGTATTCCCAGGCGGTCCCATCCAAGTACTGACCAGGCCCGACCCTGCTTAGCTTCCGAGATCAGATGAGATCAGGCGTGTTCAGGGTGGTCTGGCTATAAGCAAAAAGTGAGCCTGCAAATGAGCCTTTTAAAGAATCGGAGACAAAAATTGATAAAAATAAAATAAATAAAAAATGGTCCCCTTTATCAACCGCAGGCCGGATGTGACGTACAGTCGGGCCGAGTCCGGCCCTAGGGCCGTAACCCTGGCACCACTGATTTAGGGGGAAAGTTAGAGGATGAGAAACATTGTTTAGTCTGTAAAGTGTGCTTCTCATGTGTGGTGATGGACACACATCAGGATAGAGATGGTTCCCATAACAACCACCTGGTCCTTTTGTTTGATGTTTGAAATGTGTACAACTTTATATATGGGGCTATGAACAGGAGTGTGTGTGTGTTGGTGTGTGTTGGTGTGTGTTGGCATCAGTGTTGGGAGTAACGCGTTACAAAGTAACGCGTTACTGTAATTCCACTACTTTTAGCGGTAACGAGAGTGTAACGAAGTATTTTTTAAATCAACTAACGCAGTTACAGTTACTGAAATTTAAATGAGTTTGTTACTCGCGTTACTCTCTTTTGTGAAAAATGAACACTTGCAGACAAGAAGACAAGCTAGGCTACTTTAGCTGCTTCTGATCTGACATCGCAGGACCTTGGTGGCGCAATGATATTGTAACGTCTCGGACGTTATGGACTGATGACACGGAGACGGGACGACGTTATTATTCCTCCCTTTATTGGGCATCCACCAACACAGACAGTGTGCTCCTCTCAGCTCAGCAGCGCGAACATCAACAACAACGGTTCCCGTCAACCACCCGTAACTTCCGTTTTCCGACAGGTTAACCCCGCCTCCCCTCTACTCCGCCAATCACAGGCACGCCTCCCCTCTACTCCGCCAATCACAGGCCCGCCTCCTCGACCAGCATCACGGTGCCACACTGTGATTGACAGCCACTTCCAGTGTTGCCAGGTCCGCGGTTTTTGCCGCTGGTTGAATTTTGTGTCCGCTGGTTCGGGTAGACCTATTTTGCATGCAAATTACATGAATATCTTTAAATAAAAATCCATATTTTAAATGAAATAATTTATTTATACCCAAATCCTACCAAACTGACTCCAGATCAGCACGTACACGCCTCACTAGCACCCCCCCTCAATTATATGCAGCACCTCAAGGCACCTTTGTTTTCTCTTTTAATTAGTATTAATACTGTAGGCCAATCACTTTTATTTCATTAGGCCTAATGTGGTTAAAAAAAAACTGTTAAATCACTGAGACAGTTATTTTGTATTAAGTTAACTAAAAAAGGGACTTTTGTACTCCTGCTTGATTTGAAGGCCTGTTGCCCTGTTGATTGCAATAAATAGGTCTACAACATATGTTTATTGTGTTTGACTGTTCATGACATTAAAAAAGCAGACATAAAAGTAACTTAAAAGTTACTTTCCCTAGTAACTAATTACTTTGGATATACAGTAACTAGTAAAGTAATTCAATTACTTTTAAAAGAAGTAACTAGTAACTATAACTAATTACTAATTTTCAGTAACTTGCCCAACACTGGTTGGCATGTAGGTGTGTGTGTGTGCGTGTGTGTGTGTGTGTGTGTGTGTGTGTGAGCGAGGGAGTAAGAAAGACTGTCCCACATTTACAAAGAAAGAACGGCTCTAAACGTGACACTTCTGACATCTTTTAGCCTTCAATTTCACTGCCAGGTCAAATTGACCCGAACATCATCTCTGTTATATAAACCTGCAGGGGGGGGGGGGGGTTGCAAATACATGAAATTTTTTGTGTTTGTTTTTTAAATTGATTACACTAAATACGGCAAGCAGAAGAAGTTTTATACAGAAAAAGTACTTGGATATATTTTTCCTAGATTTTCAAACTTTGAAACGGGTCAATTTGACCCGCAACATAACAGGAGGGTTAAGTAGCCTACGTAATGTACCAATATAAAACGTTAACTTTCAGTTTCACTGGGGACCTAAACTCCGATCTCCTGCGTGAAAGTCTTATTCAACATCAGAACCATCAGCCCCAAACTCTTCCCTTCACGGACTATATCACCCTTTATACTTTGGTACCTGACTTCCTCCTCCTAGAAGCGTGATGTGGGCACAATGTGGCTGTGCGGGTCAAAATGGTGTCACATCATGATACACGGCCCTGGAGAGTGAGGCTCAACGGGCTGAACCGGTGACCCATTTTTTAAAACAACCTTTAAGAAGCACCTGATATAGTTCAAGTTCATGGAGCGCTGCTTAAATTTATATTTAACACTTCACATTTGTGAACTTTGGCTTATAAAGATTTTGCTTAAATATATACACTCCCGTTAAAAAATTTGGAGTCACCCAGACAAAGGAAGGTCAGTTCTATAGCTTCTCTCAGCAGCATAACTGTTTTCAGCTGTGCTAACATAATTGCAAAAGGGTTTTCAAGGGTTTTCTAACCCGACATTAGTCTTTTTGAATTGAAAACCAGACGTTACCACCTCAAATCGTCATTTACCATATTAACAATGTACAGAGTGTATTTTTGATTAATTTGATGTTATCTTCAATGAAAAAAACAGAGCTTTTCTTTGAAAAATGAGGAAATTTCTATGTGACCCCAAACTTTTGAATGGTAGTGTATATAATCATTCTCACAGTAAGATTTCGTAAAAAAATGTGTTGTTAACTATCCCAAACTTCTATCGGCACTGCTACTAATACCTCCAACCCACAACCAGTGTATTGGTGTGAAGAAGGTTCAAACTGTCACTAAAGGCTCTTTATGTCGGTACATTCGCTGAATGAAAGCGAAGCTGACCATCACCCCTGGAAGTTGGCGTGACCATTGGTGTGTAGCAGCAGTTGTGTTGAAGACAATTGGACTTGTAAAAGGTGTAATTGTGACCAGCAGAGGCCGTTTCCCCTCAGCGGCTCCAAACTGTCCAGCCACTTTCCTTGCCTCCCTTTGGCCACTTTTCCTTATTCCTTCCCTTCCCTCGTCCAAGGACACCCCTTGGTGCCTCACCGCTCACTCCCCGTTACCTCTGCGCTGACAGATGGCATTAGAAGACAGAACCTCCCTTGTGAAGAGTGCCATTACTCTTCATTTCCTCTGACACAGCGGTTGTGCCGACTCTGTTAAATGATTCAACACAATCAGAAAGGAGGAAGAAGAAGAAGAATATGCCGCGCTTGTCGGTTTTGAGCTTCTTTTCTGTAAACTGTCACTTGGAGTTATTTTTCCACTATTCATGCTAGATCAAGGCAGATGTCTTTTTGTGTTGTTGCACGGATTGATGTCAGTGTACCGGCACCAAGATAAAGGTTTTTAAGAAGTCTTTCAAGTTCATAAATGTTGTGGGTATTAGAGATGAGCCTTTGTTTGTACATGTGTCATTTGGTGGTGACAGTGTGTGTCATTAATGAACCGATCCTAAAACAATACAGGATCATTACATTTGCCTACATTACTAGCGTTGCAGGGACAATTTAAATTGTTCACGCTGACACGATGAATAACCGATAACTGCTAACCGATAATTACTGTAATCGAGACCGACGTAGCAGATTTTAACACAAAACTAAATCTCAATACATTTTCAGTGACACTTTAATATACATACCCTGTAGTTCCACATGATTTGCTGGAAAGAAACTGATATGGCGCCATCATTTTTGGAAGGAATTTGTCATTTTGTTCCTCTCGTTCAAGAACATGGAAATGATCTAATAATTCTATAACATCACAGTGATATCACGGAACACAGATACCAGAGTTCATACATCAGAGTGACTTTCACTAGTCTAGTTAGACATATCTATTGCCAACATAACCTGCTTGTAGGCAACGCTTAGAGTGTCAGCTGAAAGGGCAAACATATGAATTCAGATATCCCGAAAGTCATGTTTCCAATCATTATTAATGTTTGAAGTTGGATTTTACTGGATTTGCACTTTAAAAAACAACTGCTCATTAACGCAACTCACAAAACTTAAATGTGACATATGAAAAAAACACATTATGAGCTTATGTCCCTGAGATACTCAGAACTATTTCTGTATTTCCATTATAATTGGTACCAAATGATAAAGTTATTTCCTGGGTAATATCATGAAATAATTAGACAACATGTAAACATTTTTCATAAAGCATTGCCCAAATTCCATGCAAATTTACAAAAAACTGCTCCTGTTCACAGTGGTCACAATTCTAACTCTAAAGTTAGGTAAACCTTGAAAGTTGCCATTGACGCAGCTGTGATGCAACTGTTATCTCTCCCAATGTTGCGGAAATACTAATTCAATTCAATTCAGTTTATTGTATACGGCCCAACATCACAAATTACAAATTTGCCTCAGCGGGCTTTACAATCTGTACACATACGACATCCCTGACCTTTGACCTCATATCGGATCAGGAACAACTCCCAAGAAATAGAAAAAATAACTTTCACGGGGAAGAAATGGAAGAAATCTTCAGGAGAGCAACGGAGGAGGATCCCTCTCCAGGATGGTCGAAACAATTGATGTCATGTGTACAGAATGAATCATTACAGAGTTACAACACATTCAATGAATATGACAGAGTGTATGAATAGTTGGTCGTAGGCATGGACCACGATCCAGACCTCCATGATCCATCACGCAGATGGAGGTAGAGAGGAAGAGTGGGCGGGGCTTCAGCAGGGCCATGGCATCAGACCCAGCCAGGTCCAACGGACCCTATGAGACACAAACGTTGGAACATCTAACGCCATGTTTGGGTTCATAACATTAATATCATATATATTTATACATAACATCACCCGTAGGCTCACACAGCTCGGTGACTTTTGATGACTAAGTCTGAATAATTGTTGCTTCCAGCGCCATTAAAGCAGCAGAAGCCAGTTAGATTCACCAACGTCGGAGCATCTCAACGCTGATTGGCATTCGCAACTCACCTTCAGGTACATTTTTCGCCAAAGTAGAAATATTTCAACTTGTACATTAACTTTGCATGGGATCTACTCGTGTGAAAAATGTTTTTGTGTGAACGCAGCATAAAAAGCTCTCGTTGGGCCCACATGGGACTGAACAGAATCTGATTGTCTGAACTGGTGCCAAATCCACCCAGAGTGTTATTTTCCTGACAAACAGCGAGTCGGCTTGCAAGGATCTGAAATGATTCAATCTCAGCGGGTAACCGTTTCAACCCGGCGCAGGTCCGTTCGTTTCCAGGAAATGAAACGGACACCACTGGCAGAAAAAATTAAATAAAATTGAAAATCAGAGTCATCTTTCTTAATCTCTGCCTGGCTTCTTGGAATCGTCTTGGCCTTTTTTGGAGGGAGTAATGAGCTCTAAACACAAAGACGTGCCAGGCTCCCTCTCCATCTTCAGCCGGATCATTTTCTGCATCTTAGCGGCGTGAAGGCGCAGCTTGTTGCTCTACAGTTTTTCAAACCTCATTTGTGTATATTGTAAATAAAAACATAACAAATGGAAACAGGGAAAAAAAGAAGAACAAAATATTGTATGTGTTATAGACAAAATCAAAACACAAATCAAAACATCCAAGGAAGTGTGGCAATTGTGCATCGACGTGCGTTGACTAGAGCTCAGAAGGTGAGGAGATGGCGACGCTGTGTGAAGTTAATTGAAGATTTCCACCACTTATTTAATGACCGAGCTTTAAAGCAACACTCACATACGATGCCTGACTGTCATGGCTGGAGACGTCATGTTTGTAGAGACGGGGGCCCACAGCCCATTAACCGTGGTCAGCTCGTGTGCATCTGCGGGTTTTGGCCATTGAAGCCTCATCTGGCTGGTTAATAGCGGAAATAGGTTTCGATATGAGTTTGCTATTGTCAGACAAATGACCTCTGTGACCTCGGCAGGCATAGGGCGTCAGCTTGGAGAGTCAAATAACTTTCAAAGGCTCTTAGCTTTAGGTGCCATGTGGAAAACTCAGTTGATGGTTGGATTGTTCACATCTGCTGAAGTTTGAATTATTTTCATTTCACTCTAACTCCATGTTCATCACATGTTTTGAATTCTGACAATAAGCTAGTTAGATAGTTTGATTTAAAAGTTATTTTACTCGTTAAAGAGGCTCTCAATTGGTTTGGGATTGACCACCATTACTAATTTAATGTGGTTTTATAATTCTTCACAGGTTCTTTGATCCTCTGCTGCTATTATTTTATGTTTTTATTAATACATAACATCACACGAATAAGATGGTCATCAGATCGGCCTTCTTTTTTACCTAAGGCTTAGAGAATCGAGCTTCAGGAAAAACTTTTTAGAACAATAGAAAACGTCTTTATTCATCATTGCCTGAACTGTATCTCATCCTTCGTTTTTTTATCTTTCACACGTTTTATTTTTCAAATTTTTTTCTTTAGTTTAATTGATTGGGTTCAGTCTTTGCAAGTTTTATTCTGTTTATTTCTATTCGTTCTTTTTGTGTCTTCACTTTGTTGAAAGCACTTTGAACTTCTCCCAAATCTATTATTGTTCGTATCATTTATATTATTTTTATCATCATTATATTACTTGATATGGATATCATAGCAACACCTGTCCACAGAAGGCTTCAAAGAAAAAAGACGGAAAATCCATCCACTAAAGATGGATTTATTATGGATGGATTGAAGTTTCTTATGATTTACATGGGTATTATAACCGTGTTTCCTTTTAAGTCACGATGTAATACCTCTGTTCAAAAACAGCTGAGTTGGTAGTCCGCTCCATAAGCTTTGCTCCTTTCACAGATTGTCCTAATGAGGTTTTGTGAAATGCAATGTGGTCGTTTATTGAAGGTGTGTGTGTGTGTGTGTGACATAAAAGCTGAACAAAGTGTTGTGTTTTTCAAGATATGACAATGCATTGCATTGTTTTTTTTGTAATTGTATTCAAAGTATTTGCATCGTGTGGTTATACAGTGATGGTTTTATAGTGTAGGATGAGTGCGTCAGACAGGATCCTCATATCGGATGGTTCTTCATATTCAGGGTTATGCAAATAGGTTGGCTGAGGAAATATCATGTATTTCAATGACTGACGGTGCAGCATCACCTATCATGTATTACATTACATCAGATTTAGCTGATGCTTTAATCCAAAGCGACATCCATTCATGTTACATGCATACACTGTAGTCACAGCTAGAGGGAGCAATTTAGGGTTAAGCGTCTTGCTCATGGAGAACATCGAATAGAAAATGTAACCGCCAACCTCCTGATTGAAAGACGGACCTGCTAACCACAGTCGCCCCTATCATGGGACATATTCTTTTGTTCATGTCTGTGATGGAGACTTACCCCTTGACCCCATACTGTGCGGTAATCGACCGTCTCGCTGCCTATCGTACCAGGCGGCAAGCCCCGGTTTTAATAAACTGAAGCCAGTGAAGAAGTGTTCAAAATTTGCATTCAGATTGAAGTCGGATTAAATGTCTAGAAAAAGATGACTCTACTTCTCTCTTCATTTATTTCCTCAGTAAAAATTGTAAACATGAGTTTATGGTCTTAATCTCTAGTTTCAAGTCTTCTTCAATACAGCATGATATTAAGTAAGTTAACGATGGTCCATTTAGAGTCAAAGAGATGGACCACGACGCTGGGTATGCTTTAGGGCGGGGCTACCTTGTGATTGACAGTTAGCTACCACCACCTGGGACGTATATCGTTTATCTTCTTCACTCCTCCACCATCAAAATATGGTCACTTCCTGTTCCCTGGTTGCAACGTTCCAAGATAGCAAGAGCCAAAATGTCGGATTCTAGGCTTCCTGAATGGCCGTCCACAAACCAATGGGTGACGTCACCACAACTTCGTCCAGTTCTCACGGTCTAGGTTCTGGACGTATGACGCAGGAGGTGGCCGTACCTTGTATTGTTGTGGCGTTAATTATGCTGACTGGGTCTTATCTTATCTCACCAACTGTGGGTTTGTCGGAACTCCAGATACTCAGATGTGCATCAGCACTGCTATATTTGTTCCTTCATGTGTCCCCTTAAAGGGACAGTATCTAAGTTGTTTTAGAATAAAGTGATTTAGATTGACATCCTGATGTCCATTAAGTGCTTTCTTAGGCTTTATGATTCTTGTAGTCCATTATTGTAGCAGTCCAAATTGAATGACTACATTAACAAAAGAAGAGGATAGAAGACATAGATATGGTGAGAAATCAAGGAAGAAGATGATTAAATCAGTGGAGAAATACAGTATATAGCAGTTATGAAGGCTTATTGAAGGGTTCGATGCCGATTGAAATGGTTATGAGTCGGATACAATGTCCTTCACAGTCAGTAGATCGCAACTGTTCCACTGACGCTGTATTAAAGGCTTGTCAGGTGGGGGTGTTACCTTTTGTATTCATTCGGTTTTTGATCCCATAGTATTTAAAGTGGTTCATTTAGCAATATGTGCTCCGAGAACTGCCTCCGTACTTCTTAGAAACGCGATAGCACAAGAGGTGTCTCGAAATGCCTTCAGAAAACACACAGGGCGGATGTGAATAGGATTATCCTCATTTAGCCCGATCCCTCGTCTCACTTGGTGAACGGTCACGTGAAGTCAAATAAATAAAAACATATTGCGAGGACCAGTTTGCATTAAAAAGCGGCTTCAAAATAATATTTTGCCGCTTTGGAGTTCTGTCAAAACACCTCTGACGGCAATTAAACTGTGAATAGGCTTCAAAAGCACCTAAAGGTGACATTATGGAGCTGGTTATGTCGTAAAATGCTCCCCCTCCCCACCCCACCGATTTAGATGTCAGCTCTTCACCAACCTCCAGCGTGGCGTCGCAGGTAGAAATAGGCGCCATATTTATTAATCTATTAGGGCAGGTCATTGATTGAAAAAGCAGCGGGGGGAGTGTAGGGAGCAGAGGAGGAGGAGGATGAGGAGGATGGCAGTGAGGAAGAGAGGGAGAGATGCTATTTGCAACTGGCCCTGACCTCCGCGACCCGTCTACGCCCACATCTTTCAATACATGAATTCATGATATTTACTTTGTTCTACTGGATGACCACATGTTTGACTTGATTATTCACTTCACGACGACAAAGCATATTACAAATATTGTTTAGGAAAATATATATATATATATATATATATATACTAAAATAGAATGGATTACAAGCAAGTAATTAAAGCTGCAAGCATCGATGAACGGGTCCTCGCTGGCAGGGGGCCGGCCGAGAATGCATCCATTCAGCTGATCGATTTCAAGCTGCAGAGTCCCAGACCAGTAGAGAACCACTAGTCCAGACCAGTTGAGAGCCACTGCCCCAGACCGGTGGAGAACCACTACCCCAGACCAGTGGAGAACCACTGCCCCAGACCAGTGGAGAACCACTAGTCCAGACCAGTGGAGAACCACAGGCCCAAAGTTAATTTAAAAATTTGCATTTGATCTTTGATACAGTAATGTGGGTTATAATCAATATAATTAAATTGGTTTATGTTACATTTAAAAGCGTCCCTTTGAAGGCAGCCATGAGGCAGATGTGGCACGCTGTGAACATGAGTTCCACACCCCTGCTTTACTGTAATAAATAAATTAAATTTTCAATTCAGTTTATTTTGTATCGCCCAATATCCCAAATTACAAATTTGCCTCAGAAGGCTTTACAATCTGTACACATACGAATAATAAAGCAGGCAAATACTGGAGCCACTGCCCCAGACCAGTTGAGAACCACTTACCCAGACAAATGTTGATCTTTGATACAGTAATGTGGATTTTAATCAATATAATTAAAGAAGATTTACGTTACATTTACAAGCGACCCTTTGAGGGCAGCCATGAGACGGATGTGGCCCGTGGTGGACATGAGTTCAACCCCCCTGCTGTATAGTAATAAAGCCGGCAAATATTGGAGCAGATATTACTTGTTTTACATATTCAAACTGCGTGGTCATTTCTTGAGCTTCTGGTGCTAACAAATTTAAATAAGTTAAATTGAAATGTCATCGTTTTCTATTACTATTTTTACTTTTTTTTTGTCCTTGTTTATTGGGTTGTCTAAAGCATACTGGGCTGACTTTATTTTCAGTATCACTGTAATTATCCCCTTATTCAACAAAAAACATGCTATTTCTTGAGTTCAATAACCACGGAATGCTTCAACAGTACATCTCATCTCATGGAGCAATATTATCAAAGATCTTTTTAATGTAGTTGAAATGTGAAACTATTAGGCTCTTAGACTCCATAGAACACGGTGTGCTGGCTTGGTGTGTGTTCCCAGAACACCCAAATCACAGTCGACTTATTACTTCGTATTATGTATGTCTTTATTTAATGCGGGGCTCTGCGGGATAGTCGCCATCATTTTAACATATTTCACTCATAATACGAGATATGAAATATATTCAGGCACACGTCTACACCTGTCTGCTCTCATAAACCACTTTTGAGTTTTTCAATTGGGAAAAGTTGTGAAAAATGTGAGCAAACCTGGCAGCTGTTGGCTTTGAAGCTGATGACTGTGTTATGAATATGATAGTTTTTTTTTAACCGGGTTTGGAAAAAGTCTTCTTTGGTTGGCAGCTGCCACAAAGGTCAGCAGTTAATTGGTCGGATAAATGGCTCGTTATGAAAAGATGTGGTGAGTTATTTTTTCTTCCTTCAACTCGGAGCGAGCGTCCTTTGACTCGACCACATCAGGAGTTTTGAAGATGTTGTCCTTTTTCTATTTCTTCCTTTTTTATGTGGCAAACCAAACCTCCGTCAGCTAAACAAGGAGAAGCTCTGGCTGCATGAGATTAGAAATAATAATAATAATAAAAAGGGGGAGGAACTCTGGTGCCATCTTAAGCAATAACAGCCACCATGACACCACAACCCCACCTCCTACATTTATAGACTTTGACTATATTGGGATTGATGTACACATCCATTGACAAAGTGTGACATTTAAGTATGAGTCCAGTCTGGCCTTTTGAGGGGGGGGGAGGGGGGGGTTGGGAGGAGGGGAGAAATAGGCCAATGTCATTAGTCTGAAGATGAAGAGAGGAAATAAAAAGACAATAAAACAAGGAAGAGGAGATGGCAGCAGAGGACATGAGAAGAGCAGATGGAAAGAAAAAAAGAGAACAATTTGGGTATGTTACAAGGAGGAGGAGGAGGAGGAGGAGGAGCATATTTGCGGTTCGGAGGTGTCGGGGAAGACCGGAAGGCGTGGGGCGTTCCCTTAAAAGTTTCCGCTTGCTCCAAGCCACAAAAAATCTATTTTGTTGTGCTTATGCGGGCACAAATTCAGTGCATCAAGTGTGAGAGTGTGGGTGTGTTGGTGTGTGTGTGTGTGTGGCAGAAGAAAGAAAAGAAAAAGCCAATTCTCAGCCAACTCGTCAAGTCTAACGAAGTGGAACCGCTCCAGCAGCGGAAAGCTGGAGATCTGCGATGAGAAACAGATCGTCGGGCCGCAAAATCTGGTTGACGTTGTGCCCCGTCAGCACATCCGCAGACAGCCGGCCTCACCAGAACCGACGAGAGCCAACAGGGTATCGGGCGTCTACAGGAATCACATTACCGCTGGGTTATCTGGGAGCTGCAACAAATATTGTTTTTGCCTTTTTTTTTGTTGTACTATTTCCATCATCATGTTTTGCTCGTGTGTGTCCTGCCCTGGGGGTGACATTATGTATATTTATGCTAATGTGACCACTTCTACGTGTTTGAGTTGGTGCATATTTTTTTTGACAGAAAATCACATCTTGCTCGGTTTTAATCGTGAATAAAAAACAAACTGAAAATCACAGTATATGTATCGCAAGTACAAATTTCAGTTAAGAACTCTAAACGCATCGTAAAATAGTTAAAGTTCTCCCAGACCGGACAACACCATGGCAGCGACCTGTCAATCACAGTAAGCCCCGCCCTAAAGCGTACCCTGCTTTATGGATTATTTGACTCTAAATGGACCATACTTATATACATCATGCTGCATTTGTGAAGACTTAAAAACTAGAGATTAAGACATAAACTCATGTTTACAATGTTTACTGAGGGAATAAATCAAGAGAGAAGTAGAGTCATCTTCTCATAGACTTTTATACAACCAGGATTGCTGCCCCCTGGTGGTCAGTAGAGAGAATGCAGCTTTAACAAATGAAGCATATACTTCTATACAACCAGAGCTGCCGCTCCCTGGTGGTCAGTAGAGAGAATGCATGTTTCTGGCACTTTTCAGAACCTGGAGGCTACCACCATCCCTGATAGGTACCTTCTACTTAAATAAGTAGAGTTCTGTACAACCAGAAGGGGGCCATTAGAGAGAATACAGGCTTTAGGCACTTTGCCTCCTGGATCCTCACGAGATGCTTCAGCCATGCCGATTGTAGCTGCAATTCACATTTATCCCATACGCTGATGACGTGCACATATGTCCACGCGCACCCACAATCGCAGAAAAGAAGGCCAGGCGGCCTTGAAATCTGCTTATCCGCCAAACAGCTGTGAGTCATTTTTACCTTGCGGAGCAAAAAAAACAGCCTTTTTAGACAGATGTATTTCATCCACAGCGGGAGCACCTTAAAGACATCATAGGGAATGAATCGTCTGTCTGAGGTCAGCTTTGTGTTTGATAACTCAGGGTGTTTGAAGTCGTGAGGGATTGCAGCATTTTAGCGCCCAACATGTTTCCAGATAGATACATGAGTCTTGCAAAATGTATAAAGCTGTGTTGCTCATAAGATATTCATGCATCCACAGCTATGGTCAGTACAGTACGTGCAATATTACATTTAACTTCATTCTTGAGTCTTAAAGATCAATGTCAGTCAAACGTGCATTACTTAAGGTATTTGTTGACACGATTCACTTTGTACTTTTTTCCTTCTTGCACAGTGAAGTGTCCTAATGAGAATAACTGCAACTTGTTACAATGTATAACTTTATTTCTAAGAGAGAATATTCCAACAACAAAACAATTACAGCCAGATTAAGGTTTTTCATAAATTGGCAGAAAACCGTTTATCTGCCATCTCTGGCTTATTTGTGTGTATGTGTGTGTGTGTGTTTTGACGCTCAAACATATTTTTTTAAAAGCTCTTTTTCTCAGCCGTGGCCTCCGTTGACGCCAGAGACAAAAAGGGGGTGGCGCGTCCTTTTTCTGCAATTAGTCCTGAGCTCTGTGAGGCACTAGTCCTTGGCTTTGCATACCATCGATTTGAGTCGTTGTTGCAGCCATTGCTCGACAAACAAGTTTGCATTGATTGTGATTGCATTAAGTAGAGCAGCTTACTCGCAAAAAAAGACGCTCTATGTTTCACACACTCTGGAATTCGGGCAGGAACGTGGTGCCAATTTGGCTTTTGCTGCAATGAGGCTACAAAGAGGAAAGTGGGAATCAATCTGTATTGATCTGATTGGATCAATGCAGCGAGATTTAGTCTGTTGGTGGGGGTTTTTTCTTCCAATTTTCCTTAAATTGAACTCCATGTAAACATTCTTAAGTCTAAAATCTGCATAGAAACCAGCTGTGTTTGCTCTCAGTGCGCTCCAAACAGCTTACCATAGGGGATACCGGGCAAATCCCCGGGAAGGCTGACGGAGTTGGGGTGGTCCAATATATCGGCACCACCTCATCACCAACCAGCCCTCCCTCTGACATCGCAGGTCCCGACTACATTCTACGCTTCACAGAAAACATACGATGTTGGCAGATGCTGCGTTGGGAATCTTTCGCGTGAGTAAATCCTATGCAAAGTCAACGCACAGACTCGAATGGATGTGAATGAAATACAGTCTCGGTGAAAGTCCCAGAGCTGTGTGAGTCTACGGGTGATGTTATGTGTACATATATATGTATATATGATATTAACGTTATGAACCCAAACACAAGGGCGTTAGATGTTCCGACATTTGTGTGATGTCCTCAACAAGTATGAAGCAGAACCAGTGGTTAATTCTTCCGTGGTGGGTGAAGGAAATGATAACTGTTTCCACGGAGTAAAGAGATAAGCCCCACAGAGATAAGCCCCGCCCCCACTAAAGTGTGAATGAAGCGAATAAACCACAACTTGTCGAGCGAGTAAAGTCACACGAGTTTTCATATGAACGCAGCATAATGCCTCAAGTCGATAATCACTCACTGACATTTATACTACTCAGTATTCACACTCAGGCTTACATCTTCTGTCCGCATCTGATCTCTTCCGTCCGTCTAACTTTGTTTTAGATGTTTTTAAATGTCAATCTCTCGCTGTAGCAGCTCCATGGCCACTACCCGTGGGTTTCCCCCTCCAGCACCAAGGATCAGCCCGGAACCACGAAGTTTGGTTGAAAGACATGTTTATTTGGTCTCACACACACACCGAGCAGACCGCAACACTACGCGTCTGCTCACTCTCCCGTCCCTCCAGCTCTGCTGCCCTTTTATACAAGCGGCTGCTGACTGATTGCCAATCAGTCAGAGCAGCTGACTGATTGTCAACCAGCCAGCAGCTGAGGCCAGATTGGGGACAGCTGCCACATATCCCCACCACCCGATTTAGGCCGGTGCTCCATCCGGCCTAACCTACTCCCCCTCCCCCCCCCATGAGAGCTTGGGCAGAGGAGGGGCTCTGGGGGACCGGGCTCGGGACGTGGGGGATCTGGGGGACCGGGCTCGGGACATGGGGGCTCTGGGGGACCGGGCTTAGGATCTGGGGGCTCTGGGATCCGGGACGGGGGGGACGGGGAGCTGAAGCCCGCCGGGCCGGGGAACGGGGAGCCAGGACCGGCCGGGACTCGGGACGTGGGGATTCTGGGGGACCGGGACGGGGGAACGGGGAGCTGAAGCCCGCCGAGATGGGGACGGGCCCCGGGGATCAGGGGTCGGTAGCGGCGTCGGGTTCCGGGGACCATGGGTCGTCGGCAGCTCCGACGTGTCCTGGACCTCGGCAGCTCCTGGACCTCGGGGGTCGGCAGCTCCGACGGCTCGGAGGTCGGCCGCTCCGACGGGTCCTGGACTTCGGAGGTCGGCAGCTCCAACGGGTCCTGGGGCTCAGAGGTCGGCAGCTCCGACGGGTCCGGGACCTCGGAGGTCGGCAACTCCGACGGGTCCTGGGGCTCGGAGGTCGGCAGCTCCGACGGGTCCGAGACCTCGGAGGTGGGCAGCTCCAACGGGTCCTGGGGCTCAGAGGTCGGCAGCTCCGACGGGTCCGGGACCTCGGAGGTCGGCAGCTCCGACGGGTCCTGGGGCTCGGAGGTCGGCAGCTCCGACGGGTCCGGGACCTCGGAGGTCGGCAGCTCCGACGGGTCCTGGGGCTCGGCGGTCGGCAGCTCCGACGGGTCCGGGACCTCGGAGGTCGGCAGCTCCGACGGGTCCTGGGGCTCGGAGTTCGGCAGCTCCGACGGCTCCTGGGCCTCGGAGGTCGGCAGCTCCGACGCGTGCTGGGTCTCGGGGTTCGGCCGCAGAGCCGGCGGGTCCAGGAAGGCCTTGAGGAACCGGCGGTTCTCCTCCGCCTGTGCCCGCCCCATCGCCTCAATTCTGGCCAGCATCTGGCCCAAGCTGTCCATCAGCTCCACCTCCGGATCTGGCCGCATCCTTTCCAGGCGCTGGGTTCCAGGGGGCCCCATGTTGGGCTCCAGTGTAGCAGCTCCATGGCCACTACCTGTGGGTTTCCCCCTCCAGCACCAAGGATCAGCCCGGAACCACGAAGTTTGGTTGAAAGACATGTTTATTTGGTCTCACACACACACCGAGCAGACCGCAACACTACGCGTCTGCTCACTCTCCCCTCCCTCCAGCTCTGCTGCCCTTTTATACAAGCGGCTGCTGACTGATTGCCAATCAGTCAGAGCAGCTGACTGATTGTCAACCAGCCAGCAGCCGAGGCCAGATTGGGGACAGCTGCCACACTCGCCTACTCAAAACTTAAGCGTGTGGGTCTTTTTTCAGTGACGAGGGAATTATCATTCCTCTGTCTCAGACACTTCGCTCTTGTTTAACCCAACGAGACAAAGCCCGACATCCCCTCACCCGAAACCTCTTTTCTGAAACACGCTCCGTCGCTGAAGTGGAAGGCGGCGGGGGTCGGTTTGGGATTCATTATGCACGGTGACCCTCCTCGCTATTTTCTAACCGTGCGCCACATGATCCGTGTCATGTTAGGTCTCTCCGACATCCCCTCTCCTCCGCAGGAATATTAATTCCACTCTCAAAGCCAGTCAAGGTCGTCCCCGCAGAAGAAATGTTAAAATTGTTCATTCTCCATTGCCGTCATCGCCCCCCTCCTTCCACCGCACGCTCTCTCGCCCTCTTTTATTATTTCTGGTTTGGTTCACACCAGAAAAAGGAGCGCTTGTGACTTGTTTTCCAAGCGGTGAGGTTCTTCTTCATTCCCTTTTTTCCCTTTTTTGGGGGGTTTCTGATCTTCCCTCCTCCCACTTTAAGCCCCACCTTAAAGAGGCAGGAGGAGGAGCCTGCGGGGAACTCTCCGTTAAATGTTCGCACTGTTGCATTCTTGACACTGCTGCTTTGTTCCGTCATCTCTCTCCTCTGCCTCTTCCCATATCTGTTTCCTCTCTTCTTCTGACATGTAGAACACAGAACTTTATATGACACAATTTATACAATCTATGGAATTTCATAATTACCATTTTACTGATTGCTCCATTGAAATTGAAGTATGATCGGACTACAAATGACGTGGAACAAGGAGATAATTTAGTTTTGTCTAATCTTTCACAAAAGCTGAGATGGACTGGCGGCCTGTCCAGGGTGTCCCCTGCCTTAGCCCTATGTCAGCTGGGATCGGCTTCAGCGCCCCCGCGACCCTAATTAGGATGAAGCGGTATTGATAATGGATGGATGGATGGATAATCTTTCACAAAAGTAAACAGACTAATTGAGAGCCACTGCCCCAGACCAGTGGAGAACCACTGCCCCAGACCAGTGGAGAACCACTGCCCCAGACCTGTTGAGAGCCACTGCCCCAGACCTGTTGAGAGCCACTGCCCCAGACCTGTTGAGAGCCACTGCCCCAGACCAGTGGAGAACCACTGCCCCAGACCTGTTGAGAGCCACTGCCCCAGACCTGTTGAGAGCCACTGCCCCAGACCAGTGGAGAACCACTGCCCCAGACCTGTTGAGAGTCACTGCCCCAGACCAGTGGAGAACCACTGCCCCAGACCTGTTGAGAGCCACTGCCCCAGACCAGTGGAGAACCACTGCCCCAGACCTGTTGAGAGCCACTGCCCCAGACCTGTTGAGAGCCACTGCCCCAGACCAGTGGAGAACCACTGAAATCTATTGGCAGAAATGGAATTCCATCAGCGTATGACCACCTTGATTTGCTAAGAATGAGTCCTTCATATCTACATGTTCTCTTCTCGGAGTTGGCCGTGTTTCCAAAATTTTTTATCAAAATTGCCTCAAACTTGCATTTGTTCTAACGTCGAATCCTTTGGTTGGGAAAAGAAGTCTATGAGACATAAATAGATATATTTAGACTCTACTTCTGTCTCGATTTATTCGCTCAGTAAACATTGTAAACATGGGTTTATGGTCTCCAAGAGTTCCACACTGATGAGCTTCTCGGAAGCCGTGCTGGGGACAAGCTACATCAAGCGGGAACGCCTCCTGCTGACTCAGGTAATGAAATGTCAATAACTCTGCAGGTAAATATATACTATGTATATATATTTTTCTTAGCATAATCTATACACACAGCACACAGTGTAATTATCACACAATGCAATGGTATTTGTTTTGAGTCTTCAGCATATTGATATTAGGTCCAGGCTGTGTGGTAAAGAGTAGTTTTTGCCGGACGTCTCGCGCTCGATGTAAATCAGAACCGGTATGCGATGGATTAAGTTTAACAATATTTAATGGCAAGAAGTTTAACAAACAATCAAAGCTCACAATCGTGGGTTCGTAGTGATCCAGGCTCCACAGGTACAAGCTAATGCAAGCAAGTGTTGCTGTCTGACCCAGGTCGTGAACGAAAGAGCGATTTCTCAAAGAGGAATTAGTTGTCAGCAGCCAATCAACTACTCTCAAAAGTTAGTCCTTTGTTATTCAGTCATGCAACACCTTCTCGTTGGCTAAAAGTCCGCTATCAAAATGGAGGGGTCAAACGTCACGACCTTGGGGCACAACGTCCCTATATTTCTATATCCCTAATATTTCCTATTATAATATCTTTCTATATATATTAATTTAAAGCATAAGACTTCCTCTATGTACATGTGCAGAATCAAAATAAACTATTACAACCTAGCAGTGGCCTTAACTGGGTTGTGAAAGAAACCATTTGGGACCCTCGTTACACAACTGTCACTGCTTTAGACCAACCCCCAAATCCTCTGTCCCACACACACAGAGGCTTCCCCATCATATGGTTTTCTTAGAAGATATGTCATGATTAAAAACCTTGAGTGCGGTTTCGATGCTGAAGCCTGCTCGACTGCCTATGAGACAAGTCAAAGGGCAAAGAATACTCGGATGCTTTCCAAGCTTCGTGCTTTATTTCGACATTCAGATTTGAAATCTGCATTTAAACGATGCACTATTCAGCCTGTTTAACTATATTTCTGTACTGTTAGTAGAGTTATATTTCAGTGCGCAGGATTGTTTTCAATTGGTGTGATTTAAACTTTTCTAAAAGACAATTAAAAGATAGTCGTCCAAAGAGAGAGGGATCATTAACACTGCAGGACCAAACCAATGGTTTACACACACACATTTCTTTGAATTAAAGTTTTTGGTCGTTTTTTTTAAAAATTCACAAAAGGTTTTTAGCTAACGGAACCTTAAAGCCATATTTGATGGCGGTTAGCCTTCCAAAAACCTTTTCCACTGCAGAAACCTGCTCACTACTCCAATAAGCCTGCTTTGGAAAAAGAACGGGAGATGAAGCTGTGATTGGTTGAATTCATGTTGTGCCTAAAACACCCAGTGAATGCGCCGTTTAAGTAGCTATAGTGGAGTTAGACGGCCTCAATGCACTTCACAACATTCACTGCAGATCAAATAGGACCTTCTGTCTGTTGTGCAACATGGCTTTTGAGCTCCGTCTGCACTATTTATGTCTATTTCCCCATCTATAATGGTAAAAACTCAGTTTGCTTAACAAAATGAGGAACAAAAGAAATCCACGGATGGAAACGGGTCGTTCCAACTCCACTGGCTGTTCATTTCGTTCACCTCTTTTTTTCAGAAGCAGAAAGGCATTTGCTTGGATTTTGCTGGTTTTGAATTGTTCCTGATATTGGAAAGTAAATGTGTTTGATGCATTTTAATGAGAAGCCGTCTTATTGTAGAATGAGGCATTTTCTTATAAATAGCATTAATTTCACAGTGGATTTTTATACACAGACTGGCAATCGGCAATAATTCATTGGACCCAGCCTTCTCTTGCTTTCATTAACGAGGGATTAGGCAAGCACAGTCTGTGTATCGTATGTGTGTCTGTGTGTGTGTCGCGCTTCGAAGACACCTCCTTAACTTCCAGAGTGGAGCCGGTCTGTAATTTAATGAGGGCGTGTGACAGAAGTTTCTTTCCTCGAGAAGGAAAGAGCGAGCGAAGTTAAAGAAATATCTGTAAAGTCAGTCGGGACGTCTTCGTGGTGAATCCATCACCGTCCCCAGTGTCTTCAGAATTTTTTTTCTAAAAAGCAGCGGGGTTGACAATTTTTGTAATCTGCCTCCTGACTTGAGTCCATTTTTAATTTCAAGCCACATAACCGAGCTGCGTGCATGTGCGTATGTATGTGTGTGTGTGTGTTTGCGCATCTTGGTGTGTATCGGCACACAGGGGGGACCTTTGTAATATGATTGCTTCTTTTAGTTCTCGTCGCTGCTCGGTTATCAAAAAGCGATCACAGAGTCACACGCTGTTCTCCTGCCATTACATGAGGATTATTAACTGTATTAACTGATAATGTCACATTCAGAAAAGACGTTCTTCATGTCACAATGCAATGTCCAATACACAACTATTAATAGCACAATAACACAATTCAAAAGGACTCCTGTGCATTCCCTTGGATATATATATATATATATGCATATATATATAAGCATTTGTATTGTTTAGTTTTTTATCATTTTGACATGCTTTGGAATTGTTTCATATATAACATTACATATCTTCAAAATTGATGCATGTGTGTGTGTGTGTGTGTGTGTGTGTGTAGGTGTGTGTGTGTGTGTGTGTGTGAATAAATAAAATAACAAGCGATTCAAAACATCCCCCATGGGGATGAATAAAGTAGTTCCTCCTTTCCCACCCTAACAGTATGCCAAGGGAGAAATAATTGGGAGCTGGCAGATAGCTGATAAACACTGTGACATCAGTTTATTTTCTTTTTCACTTCAAACAAAAGAGAAAATGTGCGATTTAAAAAGCAAAATATTGCGATTTCAAACGAATGACAATGGCGCTTACGCTTGCTCTTGAAAAACTTGATTTGTATCTTGATTTCTCCTTTCAGATGTCCATGAATTCCAATTAATATATTTTAAAAAAACAATTACGCTTGACAAATAACCCGGTGCTGCAGATATAAATACCACCGCGTAGAGCATGTGAAAGCCTTTACAATATATTATACGCTTAAACGTTGATGGAGAGGCACATCAGAAAACGAGAAGCCTTTCAAAACACTTTGATATTAACATTCCCCAGATAGTTAAACACTCGCGCCGGAGAGAAACTCATCTGATTATTTAGTATTCTGTGTTCTTTCCCCCTCTCGAGGAACCCGACCACGCTGTTCAACACGTTCCTCACTTGATGCTTTAAACCTGGCGGTGATGAGACAGAAGACCTCACATGCACGCTGACATGCGGACAAATTGGCAACCGGAATTAATTAGACCGAGTTCCACATTCTGAATGTAGATTGGATGCCTTGGAAGGAAGGAAAGGATGCCGGGAGAATCCTGGGTCTAGTCCTGGGTCGAGTACTTGGACAAGTACTTGGTCGAGTCCTGTGTCGAGTACTTGGTCGACTCCTGGGTCGACTCCTGGGTCGAGTACTTGGTCGACTCCTGGGTCGAGTCCTGTGTCAAGTACTTGGTGGACTCCTGGGTCGAGTCCTGTGTCAAGTACTTGGTCGACTCCTGGGTCGAGTACTTGGTCGACTCCTGGGTCGAGTCCTGTGTCAAGTACTTGATCGACTCCTGGGTCGAGTCCTGGGTCGAGTCCTGGGTCGAGTCCTGAGTCGAGTACTGGGTTGAGTCCTTGGTCGAGTCCTGTGTCGAGTACTTGTTCGAGTCCTGGGTCGAGTACTGGGTCGAGTCCTTGTTCGAGTCCTGGGTCGAGTACTTAGTTGAGTACTGGGTCGAGTACTGGGTCGAGTCCTAGTTCGAGTCCTGGGTCGAGTACTTAGTTGAGTACTGGGTCGAGTACTGGGTCGAGTCCTTGTTCGAGTCCTGGGTCGAGTATTTGGTCGAGTTCTGCATTGAGTTCTTGGTTGAGTCCAGGGTCGAGTCCTGTGGACCCAACATGGCGGCTGGCCGGTGAGGCTGTTTACTGATGAACCAACAGATTGTCAACACATTCAAACTTAAGTTTACTTAGTTTTTATGTTACCTTTGTTAGGCTTAGGCAAAAATAATACTTTGGTTAGGTTAAGAAGAAAAAATACTTAAATGTGTTTATGCGGAAAATGATTAGTTATTTTAAGGCAACTAAGGTATTAGTTTAGAGTTAGGCAACCAAAGTACTTAGTTAAGTCTAGATAACAAAGTACTTTGTTTGGATTAGGCAACCATAGTACTTTGTTTGGGTTAGGCAACACAAATACTTTGTTTAGATAACTAAAGTACTTTTTTAGAGTTCGGCAACCAAAGTACTTAGTTAGGTTTAGATAACAAAGTACTTTATTAGGTTTAGGCAACACAAGCACTTTGTTAGGTTTAGGCAACTAAAGTACTTTGTTAGGGTTAGGCAACAACAATACTTTGTTTTTCATTAACACAAGTTGTTGGTTAGGTTCAGCCAACAAAAAAACTACGTCAAGTTTCGGCAACAAACGTACTTTTTTAAGTTTTGGCATCTAAAGTATTTGGTTAGGTTTAGGAAGAAGTAAGGTTTAGAAGTCGGCATTGTTTCAGTTTCAGACCAGAAAAAAAAAACTTATTTGAAGCAACTAATTAGAAGACAGAGACCTAATACGATATACGATATTGCGTAGACAGACATTTACTTTCGGCTGATTCATCAACTGTCACATTTTTTATGTATCACAGGCTTTTCGATCCATTTTTCTGTAATATAATTAGATTTTTTTCAGCCCCTGTTCATAAATCAGCACACTTGTTATGTGTCATAGTTTAAAGTGTTGCCGAGTCAGGGCCCAGCGCATGCGCTCCTGCCATCCACCACATCTAGTCTTTTTTTCAACCACAGCTGCAAAAATGAAGTTAGTTCAAAGTAGTAGTTCAAGAGTATATTACCTTGCAGTTGATAATCTCTGGATGTTTTTAAAACTCAGGAGGCCATGCCGGTGTCGGATGTCAAGTGTTTCACTGAGAATATTTTGAAAAGGATGTAAAGATGTGGAGCGAAGGCGTCGATTCAGACCGTTTCTATGCCTACGGACACACCTGATATGTAAGCAGCCTGCTCTGAATGGCGGGCTTGCACCAAAAGCATCGGCAGCAGGAAGGAGACGTGAAAAGAGCGCTTTATTGCAAATGTGCTGGATTTGCAGGATTTCTCAGGGACACTTTATGTGTGAACAGAAATCGACGAGCTAAGGCAGTCCGGATGAGGTCAGAACATAAGGTGATCAGAGTTCTGCACATGAACTTGATGTTGACTGAGCTCCTAATGAGCACACATCGTCTTTGTCCGGTGGAGTCCAATCACTGCTTTGCATGAGTAAATATTGTCACAGTCATTCTTTAATGAGCTCTCTTATGAGCCATGCTGCAGACTGTGGAGGCTGTGTTGAACCTCGGTTCATGACTAATGGCAGTCTATCAACCAGCTGCCATTGTGTGCATTGCATGTGTACATGTGTGTTACTGTTAATGTCATAGTTGGGTCGTTGCACTGGCGGGAAATGTGGTTATGAAACAAAAGGATCATGGTCGTGCTACTGAATGTCTGATTTTACATGGAATTGCTTGGTGCCTCCCGATAAATCATGATGTATACATATATTTATATTAGGGCTGGGCACGTTAACGAGTTAATCGTGCGTTAACGCAGCACTTAATTAACGCCGACAATTATTTTATCGCGCATTAACGCATGTTTTTTTTATTTTTATATATATTTTTATATATATATATATTTTTTTATAATAATTTTTTTAGACAAAAGACAATACATAGACATAACACCTAGAGGACTATAAACAATGCAGACGACAAAACAATGGACATAACATCATAAAGTCAGAGTATTTGTGGGGGAAAAAGAATCTCAACAAATGACGGCAGGTATGAGACGCCCTCAAGACACACATCACACGGAGAATACACGAGTTGTATGAAAAGGAGAGGACTGCAAAGCGACAGCTTCACAACGTGCACCCTGTTGCTCTCACTGGGGACGACAGGACATCGGGTGACTGGACATCGGCTGACCAGACGTCCAGTTTTCCCCGGACATGTCCTGCTTTTGAGCCCTAAAAAATGCGTCCGGCAGGGATTCCAAAAACGTCCGGTGTTTTGCTTCGTCGGATATTTGTTTTTCTCTGGGTTTTCATAAACTCGTATTTACCCCTGACAAGTTTTGGAAATGGTATCTCCCTTCTTACGTGAGCTCTGACGGTTTAGAGGACAGTCATTGGTCGACCGATCTCAGGGTTGCCAGATACACGATAATTATCCTCCAAATACAACCATTTTGAGCCTTTGGTACGATACTTCACCATCTCCAATCTGGCAACACGGAGCACCTTGCCGCCTCCACTAGTTCATTGTTGTTTGTGCGGCATGCTATACACTACAACCAGCGTCGCCGCTCCCATAGCGCACTACGCGCTGTGCGTAGGGCACAAAGTCCTGAGGGGGCTCCACAAAATAGGCAACTAAAAAATCCTCATAGTTATAATAATTATAATGCCGATATTATTTCAGTCTAGAAATATGAGCCACCTTTTAGGCATGTATATCACAAAACAGGCAGAACAAGAGAGATGTTTAATCTCAGCCCCCCCCCCCCCCCCCAGACGAAGTGTCCTCTTTTTCACAAACTCAAATCTGCTCACCCTACTGGACATCACTCGGTAACCACAATGACCTCGGAGTTACTGAGCATTATATTGATGAGAAGTGGGCGCTGCATTCACACGCCCTGACTGATGAAAACAGAGGAGACACATGATGCTGAAACGTGCGCGGGACACTTTACTGAAGTTGCACAGCAGTGGAATGTTTCAGATAAAGTCACCACACTGAGCAGATAGAGCACCAGAGATGATCGCTGCTGCGAGACGACTGCCTTTGATCATGACCCTGCTTCAGTCTCCAGCGCTCTGTCACAGTGTCTCTGCATAACAGTGCATTTGACAATGTCCTGACAGATTTTATGGCACTTTAGTTCATATGGCAGAACATTTAAAATAAGTGTCAAGTTCTAGGAATTGACAAACTGCACTGAAAGTGTTTTCTGGTGTCTCACTCTAACAGGGACAACACATGTTATGGCACTTTCATTCATATGGCAGAACATTTCAAATAGAAGTGCGCTATACACTACTTTTGAATGAATTATTGGATTTTGCGTATACAAATGCGATTAATCGCGATTAATCGCGATTAATCAGGGAAATCATGCGATTAATCGCGATTAAAAAATGTAATCGTTGCCCAGCCCTAATTTATATATATATAAATATATATTTTTTTAATCTATATATGTAAACAAATTATATATATATATATATACAGTATATATTGTTTTTAATCCATACATATATGTATACTGTATATATATTTTTAAAAAATCTCTCTCTCTATATATACAGGACTGTCTCAGAAAATTAGAATATTGTGATGAAGTTCTTTATTTTCTGTAATGCAATTAAAAAAACAAAAATGTCATGCATTCTGGATTCATTACAAATCAACTGAAATATTGCAAGCCTTTTATTCTGATTTATTGCTGATTATGGCTTACAGCTTAAGAAAACTCAAATATCCTATCTCTAAATATTAGAATATCATGAAAAAGTATACTAGTAGGGTATTAAACAAATCACTTGAATTTTCTAATTAACTCGAAACACCTGCAAGGGTTTCCTGAGCCTTGACAAACACTCAGCTGTTATAAATCTTTTTTTTTACTTGGTCTGAGGAAATATTAAAATTCTATGAGATAGGATTTTAGAGTTTTCTTAAGCTGTAAGCCATAATCAGCAATATTAAAAGAATAAAAGGCTTGCAATATTTCAGTTGATTTGTAATGAATCCAGAATGCATGACATTTTTGTTTTTTTAATTGCATTACAGAAAATAAAGAACTTCTCACAATATTCTAATTTTCTGAGACAGTCCTGTATATATATATATCTATCTTTTTTAAGCTTTGTTTTGGTTGCTATTAAGTGATGGAAACATTCGCCCCACCCATTATGTGATCAATAACCATCTAGAAAGTTGAAAGACAGAATATAATTTCTGGCTTTGTGTGTGTTTTCAGAGTTCATAGTTATTTCACTTTAAACAAACTTTAAAACCATAATTGGTCTTTATTGCTTTTCATTGTTAATAGTAAGCAAGTGTTCATAAATATTTAATCAACCAGCCATTTGCCATGTATTAATGATGGCTCTTATAAATGTTTTATGTACCTGGGTCATGAATTTGTTAAGTGTTAAAGATGAAACTGACACCAAAATTACTCTGATTTTTGTATTTGGGATAGAGTTGTTCATGCCTACACATTTTTTTTCGCACTGTCTTAGACAAAATGAATAGCGTGTATTAATTTTGACAAATGGGCAAAGTTTCCCATCAAACTATCATTATCGATATTTCCTGGTTTCACAAAATCGGGGGACAAAAATCTCTCTCCTCCTCCTCCTGCATTATGGAATAAAATAGAAGAATACGCTTACCGTGCACACACACACACACACACACACACACAGAGTGTTATCCCATCCCATGCTGTGTTGTAAGATAAGCCCTGGATGAGTGTGTGTCAGGTGTGTGCATACGTAGCAGATGGAACCCTTCATTTAAAAAAAACACACAGTCGACAAATATATTCAAATGTATTCATGATATAAAGCACGATGTTCCACTGCTAAGTTTTGTGTCTCGGGAAGCACAAATATATAAATATATAAAGATGGCGAACATATGGCGGCTCTGTTTCACCTGCCTCGGCGTCTCCACCGTCATCCCCGTGGTTGGATGGAGGAACGGATTTGTCATCATATACTAACAATGTGTCAGTTAAAAAAATAATTATTTTCCTCTCTCTTTTTGGGGGGGAGTCGAGTCAACACAGTCGAGCATGTTACTGTGAGTTGATTTTAATAAGGGAAACAAATGGGAGACAGCTGCCAGTTAGTCATAATTCAGGTTTAATAGAGGAGACCGACTGATGATATTTTGGAAAATGTCATCTTTGTGATTATTTTTGATTAAAATTGAAACAATCACAGATGTTAGTTCGTCCCACGAATCTTTTTTTTCTTTTTCCCCACTCGCAGATAAAACTTTACTTTACTTTGTGAGTTCTATGTTGATGGATTCAAGTGAGTGATGTAGGAGTCCTTATACCACTTGCATGCTCTAGATCATGGTCTGGGGGGGGGGGGGGGAGGGGTCAGGATCTCAGTCAGTCAGGTTCCACGCTCTCTAGGACTCGAACCTCCAAACCAGTTCCCAGCTATAAAGGCACAGTTTCTGAAAGAGTCTGTTTCCGGTTAACCCTGAAAACCCACGGTGGAAGTTGTGAGGCGAAAACACGAACATTTCCCAGACCGGTTGTGGTAGCGGCCCGTCCCGAAAGCATCTATTTGACTCTAAATTACCATAATTTACGAAATTAACATCATGATGTATTGAAGACGACTTGAAACAAGAGATTGAGACATAAACTTATATTTACAATGTTTACTGAGGGAGTAAATCAAGAAAAGTAGAGTAATTTTCTCATAGACTTCAATACAACCAGAGGAGTCGCCCCCTACTGGACTTTGGAAAGAATGCAGCTTTAGGGCACTTCTTCATTGGCTTCACTTTTCAGAACCAGAGGTTTCTACTTTACTACAGCCGACTGGTCACCATCCATGTATGTAGTAAAGCATCAGGAGGGGTGGCACGTGTTGCATTTTTTTAGGGATGTCCATCTGTTAGAACCAGCGACCACCGTGTTGCTACATTAATGTATCGCGTCTTTATATATTAGCATAGCAAGTTATCAAATCCCGCAATGCGTAGCATGTGTTTATTGTACATGATAAAGTCAACACGGCTTTATCGAATTGTTTCCCCTCTGCTGCTCCTCGCGACTCGTCAAGTGAGCCGCCATGAGTTTAAAGTGGGAAATTACCGCCATTGTTTGTGTAGGAGCACCTCACATAATCTCGGTGAAATAAAAAGAATGGGAGAAAGACAAACAGATTCATGTTGATAAAAAAAAAAAAATTTAAAAGAAGAAGAAAGGTGCTCCGACCTGTGCAGAACTGGTTCCCCTTATCTCTTATTCAGCATCTTGATTAACTCGAGTGGCCCCGCGCTGAGGGCTTGTTTTTAAAGGTAAACATACATTTGTGTGTTTTTATTCTTTACCACACATGAGCAAAAAAAGAAAGAAAGAGAAGCTCCCCAGTGAGCCGGTGAAATGGGGTTTGCCTGCTTTACATTTTCTTTTTGTGGCTGCAGCTGTGCCCACCGTGTTCCTCCTCCTTCATCGGAGGAACCCCAGCTGCATGTCGGGGGGGCGCGTGTGCGTGCGATTGGGATAATCGAGACGCTAAATGAAAACTAATCCCCACTACGCTGTTGGAAAGGAGACAAAAACACACATCCACACATCCATTAGATTACATTACATGTCATTTAGCAGACGCTTTTATCCAAAGCTACTTACAATAAGTGCATTTCAACCTAGAGTATGAACTAAGAACAACAAGAATACAGGAAGTAACATTTCCTCAACATAGTCGAACTACAAAAGTACCATAAGTAAGTGCTATTTAAGTGCCACTGAAGTGCAAATCTGTGTTTTAATCCAGATATAGTCGGAAAAGGTGTGTTTTCAGTCTCCGGCGGAAGATGTAGAGACTTTCTGCTGTCCTGATGTCAGTGGGGAGCTCGTTCCACCACTGAGGAGTCAGGACAGCAAACAGTTTGGATTTCGAGTGATTAGCTCGAGGTGCAGGAGTCACAAGTCGATTGGCTGTTGCTGAGCGGAGCGAACTTGCCGGGGTGTACGGTGTGACCATATCCTGGATGTAGACGGGGCCCGATCCGTTCAGAGCACGGTATGCCAGAACCAATGTTTTGAAGCGGATGCGGGCAGCCAGCGGTAACCAGTGAAGAGGGCGGAGGAGCGGAGTGGTGTGGGTGAATTTCTGGAGGCTGAAGACCAGACGAGCTGCTGCATTCTGGATGAGCTGCAGAGGTCGGATGGCCTTAGCGGGTAGACCAGCCAGGAGGGAGTTGCAGTAGACAAGGCGTGAAATGACCAGAGCCTGGACCAGAACCTGTGCCGCCTTCTGAGTAAGAAGAGGACGTATTCTGCTGATGTGCAGCATATACCTACAGGAACACGTTGTCGCAGTGATGTTGGCCGTCAGGGAGAGTTTACTGTCTAGTGTCACCCCGAGGTTCCTGGCAGTCAGGGTAGGGGCCAACACAGAGCTGTTGAAGGTGGTAGTCAGGTCATGGGTGGGGGAGCCTTTCCCTGGAAGGAATAGTAGCTCGGTCTTGTCAGGGTTGATTTTCAGGTGGTGTGCAGACATCCACTGAGAGATGTCGGTCAGACAGGCAGAGATTCGCGCCGCCACCTGTGTTTCGGACGGTGGAAACGAGAAGATCAGTTGGGTGTCATCGGCATAGCTATGGTAGGAGAAGCCATGCGAACGAATGACAGAGCCGAGAGAATTTGTGTACAGAGAGAAGAGGAGGGGACCCAGGACGGAGCCTTGAGGAACCCCAGTAGTGAGAGGACAAGGATCAGACAAAGATCCTCTCCAAGTTACCCAGTAAGTGCGGTCGTTAAGGTAGTAAGAGAAAAGAGCGAGTGCAGTGCCTGAGATCCCCAGGTCCTGAAGAGAAGAGATAAGGATCTGGTGGTTCACGGTGTCAAATGCTGCAGAGAGGTCTATAGAAGGATAAGGACAGAGGAGAGAGAGGCTGCTCTAGCAGTGTGAAGCTGCTCGGAGACAGCAAGGAGGGCAGTCTCTGTCGAGTGGCCGGCCTTGAATCCAGACTGGTGAGGGTCAAGAAGGTTGTTACTGTGGAGATAGGAGGACACTTGGTTAAAGATAGCTCGCTCCAGAGTTTTGGAGAGAAAAGGAAGAAGAGAGACCGGTCTGTAGTTGCTGACTTCAGACGGGTCGAGCGTGGGTTTCTTCAGGAGAGGGTTGACTCTCGCCTCCTTCAGAGAGTTAGGGAAACAGCCAGTTGAGAGGGAGCTGTTAATAAGATGGGTGAGAAAGGTCAGAAGGTCAGGAGCAATAGCCTGGAGAATGGGAGATGGGTCACCAAGCTAAGAACTTGATTGGGAGACAGGGGGGTGAAAGAGGAAAGAGAGGGGGATGAAGAAGTTAGTGTTGGTGAGGTGATAGAAGATGGATTGGTAAAGTGGAGGCCTCCATCGTGGAATATGCCTACTACGAACTATTCATACACTCTGTCATATTCATTGAATGTATTTTAACTCTAAATCTGTCTTTCTGGTCACATGACATCTATTGCACCTGTCCATCCTGGAGAGGGATCCTCCTCTGTTGCTCTCCTGAAGGTTTCTTCCCTTTTTTCTCCCTGAAGGGTTATTTGGGAGTTTTTCCTGGTCTGATGTGAGGTTTTGGGACAGGGATGTCTATGTGTACAGATTGTAAAGCACTCCGAGACAAATATGTAATTTGTGAAATTGGGCTATACAAATGAACTGAATTGAATTGAATTGAATTAAAGGAGGAGCGTATGTCATCTATCTTGTTTGTAAAGTAGTCGACAAAGTGGCTCGGCAAAAGGTGGAAGGAGGAGGGGGACAGGGGGGATCAAGGAGGTTGGAAAAGATAGAGAAGAGTTTTTTGGGGTTAGAGAAGGAAGACTGAATTTTGGTCAGATAGAAAGAGCTTTTGGCTGCAGAGATAGAGGTAGAGAATGAGGAGAGAAGAGATTGATAGAAGAGCAGGTCTTCCGCTTGATTCAATTTGCGCCATTTCCTTTCCGTCGCTCGCAGGGTGGCTCTCTCGGCGCGCACCGAGTCCGACAACCACGGAGCCGGAGAGGATTTCCGAACCGGTCGTGTCTTAAAAGGACAAAGAGAATCAAGAGATGAAGACAGAGAAGAGAGGAGAGTGTCTGTGGCAGAGTTAGGCTGCATGAGTGAGAAGGAGTCAGTTGAGGGGAGAGCAGATAGGACATCCACACCGGAGAATTCACTTCCACTGCCATATGTGAGTTGGGGCGGCAATTAATTTGGGCTCCACCTCCAGGATTCCTTTTCTAAAACGGAATAGATTTTTGAATTGAATGCCGAAGCTTCCACTGTCACACACACACACACACAAAAGTACCCCTCTTGTGAGTACAAGCATGTTATCATGCTACTGAATTGCCCCCTGCAGGCCAAACCCAACGCTGCACCTTTTAGTGGAAGAGTGAATGGGACTGACTGCACTGTAACTGAGCATCGGGGAGGGAAGGAAGGGGTCCGGGGGGCGTAACCTCCCTCCCTCCCTTTTGTTTGCTTACTGAGATGTACCAGTCTTCCTGTAGTTTATTCCCGGGGGAATAGGGGAGGGCATTGGCATCACAGGGATTTCACACCTCAGTCTGAATCAGGCATTTCTTCTTCTTCTTCTTCTTCTTCTTCTTCTACGTCTCCGTCTTCGTTTTTTTCTTCCTTCTTCTTCTTTTTCTACGTCTGAGAATATACTGGTGGCTTTCAAAGACCTGAGAAATATCCTGAACCGAATGGTGATGAGCTCCTCCTCCACAGGAGCGAAGTGGAGGGTGAACCTCACTCGGGGTCAATTTATACACCTGTTTTTGTGTGGAATACTGATTCCATCATTTTGGACAAGCATAAATGTTTCGGACAGAAAAAACCCAAATATATAGTCCTATCTACCCCAAAATAAATCATATGACAAGTTAGTCTGCCCTTTTTGGGGATAGAAATGGTATGATAGGACATGAGAGGTGTGAGAGAGAGAGAGAACCTGGAAGTCTTTTTTGGGAAGGAAAACACTTTATTTTGGAATGTGATGGATGTGTCAGCAGTTGCAATGCATCATGGTCACTAACTGGAGGTCACAGCTGGGACTTATTTGTCTTCACACTTCGGTCACAATCACAAAGTACAGTCATGCCGGGACGTAATTTACCTTGGGGAGAAATGCTATATTTGTCCCCTCCTTTATTTTTCAGGCCCAGTTTGTCACGAAGATCCTTGTTCAGCCACCGGAGAAGAGATAGAAACATATTGTATTGTCATCTGAGTTGTTTTTTGGTGGATTTCGAATTGACTGTTGCTGAAATTGTCCACTGTGGAGTTTTAGCTGGATAGAAGAGTGAAAAGATGGAAAGATAGGTCGGTAGGTGGTTAGATGGATAGAAGACTAGGAGCCACTTGAAATGGGTGGAAACAATGTTCAATTTAAAACTTTTTGGGAAATTGGCATAGACATTTTTTACCAGGAAGGAAATACACTTGTTAGAGCTCAGGCATGCAAAAAACGCATATTAGTGACAAACATCAAATGTAAATATAACTTTTGTCTATTTTCAAGAAAAACTCCACAGGATCCTTTCAACAAGCAGCCGCGAGTGCTTCCCAGTTTTTGTGTTTTTTTGCCCGGGGATTTTGCCTCACAGGCTATAAACAAACTCTTCTATACCGCTGGAGGGTGTTGTATGGAAACTTGTGAAGACGTGCAGACACGACTTAGGGCTGTAAAAGAATCCAGCACCCCTATGCATGACTTATTTCATATGTGTGTGTGTGTGTGTGTGCTTTGAAGCCAACCGACACCCTGGCAGGTATGTGCACAGTGACAGCGAGCCGATGGAATAGCGGTGCACCAAATTTATCGTGGTTCACGTCCGGATATTGCCTGGGAATCCACTGTCGTACATTATATTAGGGTTAGTCATCGACTATGTGACCAATCATATTTGTGCCTCTCCAGCTGTGCACTGTTGACTTGGACCTAGTTAGTCATACTAAACCGCCATTGAGGGAAAAATTCTGTTAAAAAACCCCAAAGGCATTATTTAAATCAATGGGGGGGGGGGGCATCAGCAGGGCCTTGACAGGTGGCTTGAATGTGTCTGCCTCCCGGACTGGAAGTGGAAGCTGGTTCCATAAGTCTATGCAGTCATACAGACATGTACCTGACCCATACAGGATGTGTGAGGCCCATACTGGTATTGATATTTGGGAAATTACAGAAAGATAGTAATGATTATTTAGCTATTATTGACTATTTTACACAACCAATAACATTTAAAAAATGTAATCTCTGGCATTTATGCACAATTTCATGTCATTAATCATATCCCATTTGTCAAGTGTACATACGCACATACACATTTATATATTGATCTATGCAATAAGCTAATATGATATACAGAATACAAGAATTTTAGAATTTTAATCTCGAGCCAAGGCTTGCTTAGTCCAGATTTAGCCCTCTTTGCTTTTTATAACCTGAAGTGAAACAAGAGGGTGGAGCTAACCGAACATGGAGTGAGACATTTTTAGGTGACCGAAATGTTACAATTTGCTTTCATGAGCTGAAAACCCCACGATGAAAGTGTTCCGGCTGTAAGGCGGAATCACGGACGTTTCCCAGATGTTGTGGTAGCGGCCCGCCCCGAAAGCATCTATTTGACTCTAAATGGAGCATAATCTACTAAATGAACATTAGTTTCAACAAAGACTTGACACAAGAGATTGAGACATAAACTCATGTTTACAATGTTTACGGAGGGAATAAATCAAGAGAAGTATAGAGTCATTTTCTCATAGACTTCTATACAACCAGAAGAGTCGCCCCCTGCTGGACTTTGGAAAGAATGCTTTCAGCACTTATAGAAATATACTTCTTCATTGGCCTCACTTTTCAGAACCGAAGGATTCTACTTGACAACCGGTCACCATCCATTTATTTAACGCATCTGGAGGGAATTGCTTTTGTGTTGGCTGCAGACAGCATTCATTGTACCCGCAAGTACATTTGATTATGAGGAATTCCTACTTCTGGAATGGTGTCCTTGTGGTTCAAGTGGCCAATCCAACCTGCAAGGTTATATTACAGCCGGTCTAAATCCCTCACAGCATTAAAGACATTCATCTGTTAAGGCACACATTACTGCACTTTGCCCCCTCTGCCTCCCCTCTCATGGTATAGCTAACAGTCAAAGGGAATACATTTGGGTAATCGGTATCCCAAACAATCTCGGGAAATTGTTGCAATCACCTCTTTGTGGAAACTGCCATTAGAGCGGCTTTCCGCCACATGCTGTGCAGCTGAAAGCAGCCAATCTGATGCAATGGTTTCCTCACCCGGCGAACACCAACGGATAGGTTTGAACGCTCAGATGTAAGCATTTGTTTTGCTTTTTCAGAACATCACAGACACCGAACGCTCATGGCCACCGATGACACGACTTTAAAACAGCCAACGGGGGAAGCAAAACGCATCCTAAATGCAGAGCTTGGGGGTCTCGGATGTTTAAAAGGGCATTTTAACTCCAAAAGAAGTGAAAGGTAAGAATGAGAATGACACACTCAGAGCCAAGTCTACATTGTATGTAGAAATGTATATTCCACAGATCTTTATCTAGCTTGATGTAAAAATATATCACACAAGTTTGTTTTTAATCGCTCTCGCCACATATGACGACACCGCTGCCTCTAATTAGGAATAGGCTTACATTATTACATTAGCTAAACATGTGCACCTGGCATCATGATTTATGACAATAAAAGCATGTTCTCTACCTTAGCCAAAGGTGTCTACCTCAGATGACCGTCGCCCTGCCGAACCCCAACGAGCCGCTTGCTGAGGTGTGTGTATGTGTGTCTGAAGTTTGCCATTGACTCAAACTAGCGGGGGTGGTACTTTCACTGATGGGCATAATCCGTTCGGTTTGAACAGAAAGATGGATCCGGAGTCAGAGAACTCTTAACCCTTGTGTTGCCTTAGGGTCATTTTGACCCGAATCAATATTACACCCTCCCCCTGCCTTTGGGTCATTTTGACCCAATTCAATGTTTCACCCTCCTGTTACCTTTATATTTACTAACATATTTTACCCTTTGGGTTCAATTTGACGCCAGCAATTAAAACCTCCAGAAAATTATTAGAATTAATATTGTTTTCCAAGTTTAAGTGTAAGGCACTTTATGTTTGTTTGTTGACTACCGAAAGAACACCGACATTAAACATTGAATGGGGTCAAATTAATCCTAAGGCGGGGGGAGGGTGTAATATTGATTCGGGTCAAAATGACCCTAAGGCAACACAAGGGTTAAACAAAATAATCAGGGGAGCCAAAGAGGATCATTTGATGTGAATAGACAAAGATTTTTTTTTCTGGTGCATTGTGTTCTGTTTTTTTTTCTTCTCTCTCTTTTTTTTTATTTTTCACCTTCAGTTTGACAAACCGCTGCCAACTCTGACAAATGGGTCCGTGGTTTTTATCGTGATTAAAGAAGCACCTGCGACGTCAAAATCAAATCCCTCTTGTCCGTTTGATTGCGTCCATCCTTGTAAGAAGATGCACATCCATCAAAAGCTTTTTGCACATTAATTTGAGTATTTCTCTGCAACTTTTTTTATCTACACTCCAAAAGCTTTTTAATTAAGCAAAAAGAGTTTCGCTCTTTCCTTTCTCAACTGTTCGATGCCTGCATGCGCCACAGAGACATTTTTAGACACTCTTCACTTTGATTTGATTTCACTTCGAATTGAAATGATTGTTGTACAAATACGGCAAACACCTGGGCTGCTGTGACCCCTGTGCCGGGGCCTTTAAGGGCCCGGCTGCAAAGCTTTCTCTGGTTCTTCTTTGTCTTCGTACTTCTTTCTTTGAAAGTTTCTCCAGAAAGGTTCCTGCATCTTTCGACACTTCCCCGAGGTCGACAGTTCTTTCGGGAACCAGCGCGACTAATTACCGTCAATCACACGTCAAAGACGACGCCCTTTTTTTCAGACCTATTTTCTTTTACCTATGATGGAAAGAAAAATGAAAAATAGAAAAGAAAAAAATAGAAGAGAAAAAAAGAAGCAGCTGATCAAGGAAGTGAAGAAGATAAAAATCCAAATAAGACAACATAAAAGAGCAAGTGCCATCGGCAACGTACTACTTCCATCCCAGAGCTGATGTTGCCAGTTTGCAATGTGCCTTTTAATTAAATTAATGTTGAAAACATGCGATGGAGGAGCCAAAAAAATACAATTGTGAAAATAATAAAAATTGCAACAATTGCAACGTGACTTTAGGAGTGCCGAGAGTTGAATTTGGGTGCGAGAGCAATGCAAACATATTGCCAGCATGAAGGCGGCATTGTGTACAGAAGTGTGTCAGTGTTCAGTCTCCGGAGGAAACTCGTCTCCACGTCTACTACCAGAGGCACGGGTCCATATCGCTACACATGTGTCTGACAGTGGGACTCCGGCTGTTTGATCTGTCTCCGGGTTTCTGTGCTGCATCAACAACTGAGCAATACATATTTCATGCTCTCTCTTCTCTCCCCCCTGCCGCCTGAATTGCGATGAGCGCTGGAGGTCCACGGGGTTCTGTTCCCACCACGGAGTGATCAAAACCCCTCCGTGTCCACGCAGTCAGAGGAACTCTTAGGCGTGTGGACCGCACCGGAGCGAAGGGGATGTGGCGGAGGTCATGAAAAGCAACCCGAGCTTGGCCTCTCGCCTTCTCCATCTCTTTTGCTCGACTTCCTGTGTGTGTGTGTGTGTGTGTGTGTGTCAGCATGAGAGGCGATCGAAGACGAGTGTTGTTTGGAGTACATGGCCAAATAAGAGTTCTCAAGCTTTTCTGGGCATGCCAGTCGACGATTAATTGGCTCCTCCCATCATATGCTCCAGCATATGATGGGAGGAGCCAACTTGTGTTCCAAATTATTTTGCCATGGCAACCGCAGGTCTCAATACTCCATACCCACTATCGCTGAAGGTCGACATAACACATATACTGTTTATCAGCGACACAATATATATATATATATATATACAGGACTGTCTCAGAAAATCAGAATATTGTGATAAAGTTCTTTATTTTCTGTAATGCAATTAAAAAAACAAAAATGTCATGCATTCTGGATTCATTACAAATCAACTGAAATATTGCAAGCCTTTTATTCTTTTAATATTGCTGATTATGGCTTACAGCTTAAGAAAACTCTAAAATCCTATCTCATAAAATTTTAATATTTCCTCAGACCAAGTAAAAAAAAGATTTATAACAGCTGAGTGTTTGTCAAGGCTCAGGAAACCCTTGCAGGTGTTTCGAGTTAATTAGACAATTCAAGTGATTTGTTTAATACCCTACTAGTATACTTTTTCATGATATTCTAATATTTAGAGATAGGATATTTGAGTTTTCTTAAGCTGTAAGCCATAATCAGCAATAAATCAGAATAAAAGGCTTGCAATATTTCAGTTGATTTGTAATGAATCCAGAATCCATGACATTTTTGTTTTTTTAATTGCATTACAGAAAATAAAGAACTTCATCACAATATTCTAATTTTCTGAGACAGTCCTGTATATATCGATATATAGATATCTATAGATATATGTGTATTTTTAGTTTTAGTTTTTTATCTCCCGGCGTTGTGCTCAAGAAGAGCAGCAACTCAATTACACTTGGCACATTGCAGATGTTGTGTTCCTCTGGGGGGTTTCAAAGATTGAGACTGTGGGTCTCCCCCTCCCCCCCCCCCCCCACACACACACACACACCACATGGGAGATATTATTTGAGTGATTATCGTACCAAGAGTGGCGGATGATAAACAATGACTACGATGTTGTTTCAGTCGGCTCAGTGCGATCACCAAATTGGCACCATCAGCGTACAGCTGATCTGGATGCACACGCACACAACAATAAAGATGACATATTAGAAAGGGATTTATGACCTGTTTCACTTTCTATATGATACGAGCCGTGAGTTCTGTTACCCGTTGGACCTCTAATAATAAAAAGCTTGCCAAATGATCTATGAGCAGCAGCTTGTTTTTCGCAATGTACCCATGGAAGTACTGAGCACTATGAATGGATTACTTTGTTCCTGAGAACTTTAAGTGGAGTGAGTTTGGGCCACATTCTGGAGCATCTTTTATCGAGGATTTTCTATTCAACGGGAAATAATGACGTTCTCGGAAGAAAGTGAATATGAAATATAAAAGTGAATGAATACCAAATGTCATGTCTGTATCTCTAGATAGGAATGAGTTGTGTCTTCGAGGTCTACTTTGTGAAGCTAATTATATCACACAGGCAGCAAGGCTTTTAAAGTTTGCCGACTGCCTCCAACCACAACAACTTCCTGTTGTTCTTAGAACGCTGGAGAGCAGGTCCCTTTCTCCACTCAGAACCTTTATCCATCATATCTGAATTTCAATTTATTTTTCTGCTCCTTTAAATAAAAATGTGGACGAGATGCGATGGCATTACATCAATAGCATCAAGAGGGTGTACATGTTTGAATGTGGATGCATAAAAATAACGGATAACAAAAAGGACTAGAACTGCCAGTGCGAGTTGTTCGTGACAGCCAACACGACTGATTCATACCAGTTGGTGTTCACAATGCCTTGATCTGAATCCCAGTTTACCCAGTCTGGTTGATAAGGCATGAGGCAGGAGATCAATCTAAATATGGAAGCATTCCTCAAACCAACCAAATGGAGATGAGCATGAGCACATTGTCTTGTCTTTTCTTGTTTCTGGACCTCTGAATAGTTGCCCATATTATAATTTCTTTCAGCGATTAATGTCTGTTTTCCAAGTTGGGCACACAACAAAAACGATGTAATCTACCAGTGCCTGAGCCACTACAACCAGCACCAGTGGGTGTGTTCAGCCTTCCAGCCTCAGGGATGTAGCAATCCTATCATGGCCTGCTGCACTTCAATGCACCCTTGAATGCTCCTTGTCTTTTATATCTTGAGAAATATGTACATGTCAGGTTCTTAAAGACCCTAGAGCCCTGCTTCATGTTTCCAGGCCGCATATATACACGTATTGGTGCTGGTAGTTTATATGCTATGAGCTGTATTGTTAGGACAACTTGTTGTGTTGTATCGGCGGTAAGGTAACACGTCCATGTTGACCCGTTGACCCGTCTGCCGAGAAGCTCTCCATCTTCTGTGAGCTATTGTACACGTAGAGTGGATACACAGGAGCAAAAGGTTAGAGAGCGAAATCTTTCCTGATGCGGTTGCCATGGCAGTGGTCAAGATCAACTAGAAGACACCGGCTGAATGGTTGCTTTGCTACCGTAATTCTGAGAAGAGCCTGTGTTCACATGTTTGAATGTGAAGCCATTCAGACATCGCTTGAGCGAGACGTTACAGGACTGGGTTTCATTTAAAGAGGCTTTGCTTGACGAAAGCCCCCGTGAAACCGGAGTGGGCGTGTGGCGGACTTTGAAGCCGCGGCGGCTGCCAGCCCCTCCAACCAGATTCGGCTCCTTTCTTTTTCTAGGGGGAACTGTCTAGGAGAGTTAGCGGCGTGTTTACTATGAGTTGTCACTGTTTATTACTGCAAAAATAAACGTATCCAAAAGAACACCTGTTCCAAGACGAATGGCAGCACAGCAGATTGTTTTAAGTCTCAGTTTAAATTAAACTTTTTTTTTTCTTTTCCTTTTTCTTCTTCCTCTTTCTCTTTTCATTCAGTTCAATTCAAATCAGTTTATTTTGTATAGCCCATTATTAAAAAATTTACAAATTTGCATCAGAGGGCTTTACAATCTGTACACATAGACATCCCTGTCCCAAAACCTCACATCGGATCAGGAAAAATTCCCCAGAGATAGAAAAAACCTTTCACAGGGAAAAAAGAGAGGAAACCTTCAGGAGAGCAACAGAGGAGGATCCCTCGCCAGGATGGACAGAACAATAGATGTCATGGAGACAGAAGGAATCATTACAGAGTAACAACACATTCAATGAGTATGACAGAGTGTATGAATAGTTGGTAGTAGGCATGGACCACGATCTAGACCTCCATGATCCATCAGGCAGATGGAGGGAGAGAGGAGGAGTGGGCGGAGTATCAGCCGCCATGGTATCAGACCATCAGACCCAGCCAGGTCCAATGGACCCAATGAGATGTGAAGTCAGAAAGACTCCGGGGAGGAAGCAGAGTTAATAATGTGCAATGGAGAGATGTAAATTCATCCATAAGGAGAGAGAGAAGAGGATACAGGTGCTCAGTGTATCCTACAACATATCCCTCATTGAGAGCAAACTCATCATAGACTGGTGAAAAAGTCAGCAACACAGATGCAGATCCTCATCCCAACACGGGGTAGTTCATAAAAGGCCCTGAGTTATGTCACACTCCGTCGGTGCAATGCGGAGTTCTACACCTTGTGTTCGTCCGCCACATCCTGCCCATTAACCGGCGTGATTAATTGTCTTCTTTCGCCCCCGGTGCCAGCCTCCTGAGTCAGATCACGGCTGCAGGGGCCACAGATCGGACGGACGCTGGAAGAGGATAGATGGGAATGTTACTTCACCACCTACCCGCCGTCCTGATGAGGCGGAATGCGTATGAAAAATGTGTATTACATTGCCCCAACAGCAATTTTTAAACTCTGCTGTGGAGCTTCGTAAATATATTCTTGGTGCATGGGGACGAGTTAATTCAGTGCCTGAGCAGATACTCATGTTAAGCTGTTTATTTTTCTTTCCACCGAAATCATCAAAATTCCTCCTACTCTGCTTTCACTTTCCCAGATTTCACTCAACATCTGAGAAGATTTTTGCTTCTTGAGTATAAATATATATTTTTTTGTTGCTAATACTATGGCATCCCATCTGAAGACTCAAGCATAGTAACAATCGCTTCTACCTTTGTTCCAACCTGTCATAATAAACTGTGCAATTTGCATGAATACACAAAAGTGCGGAGTTGGTGTGTAACGACCCGTGAAATGGCTGTAGGCAAGAGTCTCCAGTGAGATGCGAAGGGAGTCGGAGGGCATTCCATGTTGAATAATTAAGTAAATGTAAATATGCGGGCATTAATATGTGATGTAGCTCCATACGTTACGTAATTGAGCAAGGTCAGCGCTCACAAACGACCTTCTGAGCCACTTTGTTTAACTGAATATTGCATTAAAAATGTACCATAGACATCTACGCTTGGACGTGAGGATAAATAACACATAAGAACATATTTAACCCCCGCCAGCCCCACCCTCATATGCAGCATTTGTAGAACGTTAAATATGGTTTACCATTTTTTTTTACCTCTCGTCACATGGTTACGGTAATATAAAAACGGTCAATGCGTGGAGACATGTGCCTTGGAGACAAACCACTTCTATGCCTTAAATAGATTAAGGCTTATAAAGTCTCTACATCTTCCGCCGGAAACTAAAAACACATCTCTTCCGACTATATCTGGATTAAAAAACAGATTAGCACTTCAGTGGCACTGAAATGTCTCTTACTTATGGGACTTTTGTAGGGTACGTTTGACTTTCTTGAAGAAATTTTACGTTCTGGATTCTTGTTGTTCTGAGTTTGTACTCTTGGTGGATGCACTTATTGTCAGTCGCTTTGTATAAAAGCGTCTGCTAAATGTAATGTAATGTAAAGAGTGCGTCGGTGTGGTGTCCATCCAACTTGATTAAAAGTGTTCCGGCAACATCAGCAAACAACCCCACACGGGTGACATGTTACCCCACACGTGTGACCAGATGTCACACGTGTGGGGTAACATGTCCCTTAATCCTGATTGGTACACCGATCATATGTTTCAGATACTCAATCTTACATGTGAAGCGCTTAGAAGCCAGCACTTGGAAATATATTTCCCTGAATCATGTGATTTTTTTGTCTTTTGGGGACTGTCTTTTTAAATGGAGCTTGAAGAGGATCCAGCACCCTGAACAGGTTCAGTAGATAGTGGATGGATGGATTTCCATAAAAAAAGGCAAATAATCAGGATAGTGCGACATAAATTGTCCACGACGTTATGATCTCCCTTCCGAGTGTGTCCTCACCCTACGCCGAGGGCACGGAGAGTTATGAGGCGGTAGCCGAACAAGCGTCGGCACTTCATTTGTAAAATGCCGTCGCCACGTCGAGACGCTGCCGTATCGTAATCAGCACAGAGCACCGGGGAAAAACGCCGCCGCCAAAGAAGAAGAAAAAAGAACAACGAAAGCTGATATATTATTATCTCACAGCTTAACGTGCACTTTTCGAACAAATACTACCGGTAATGTTGGAGCTATTTATTTGATATTAGTATTTATTTATTTTATGGACAAGTAGTTTTGTTTAATCATTCAGGTTGTTTGCTGAGATGTTTTGATATATTAAAATACCTTTTTCTTGAGGTAGTTTTTAATTTAGTTTAATTCATTGTTGTTGTTGAGCTATATTTAGTCTTTTGATTGTTTATTTGTTCACTAATTGGGTAACACTGTGGGCACCTGTGGTTATATGTAGGAGTAGGCAGATACAGGACCAGCATGCAACTGGGTAGGCCTATGAAGAGGCAGCCTTAGGAGTGCCTTTGTTCTTTTGTTTGTTTGCTTGTCCTGAATGGACGTTGCTTTCTATTGGCTGCGTAAACCACCAACACTCATGCTGTGTCAGTGGCAATTTTATTTATGTTTGGTTTTGCATTATTGGACAAATGGCCACGACAGGTACCACTACAGAACGTTGCAAATAAGCCTGTAATTACCAGGGATTGACATTAGAGACACCTCTGGCTATGACGATCCATGCAACAATTGTCATTTGTCTTCAATCATATCAACGGAAAAACTCCTAAATCGCCGCCATGGTACACGTGAGGACGGTGCCACCTCCGGAATTCCCAGTTTGGTAGCCGGTGTAAAATGCAGACTAGTGCAACTGTATAATGATGCCAGCTTCGCTCTCTCTTTATCCCTCTGATCCAATTTATTTTCCATAATTTCTCTACTGTTCTTAACCTTCCAGTATGTGCAATTCAAATGACTTTTGAAGCCATTTATAGCCATTTAAGTTCAAGCTTGTCACAGAGATGCTGAGAATAAATAAGCAAGCTAAAAATTTTACAAATAAATGTGAAAAAATTAATGGGTTGCTTCCTTCCCAAAGGTCGACCATGCCAAAGCCATGGTTTCTCATCCAGAATCTTAAAGACAATAGTTGACACTCATTTTCCAATAAACTGGAATAAACTCTGCAAAGTAAACCCAACACCCTCGCAAGTCTGGCAGGCGTTATTAGAAACCAGTTGGCAACGCTTCCACCAGTCAGGTCATTGAATTCCCTCATTAATCCCATGCTGCTCCCCTCCGAGGAATCCCCTCGCGTTGTTTCTTTTTTTTCTTCTTTTTTTCCTCCCCTTCTTCCTTTTGCCCTCATCCCATCAATCCTTCCTTCCAACCTTCTGTACCCGTCTCCATACATCTGCATATCCTTCAGTCATTGACCCCATATGGAGCCATAAGAATCCCACCGAGCTCCTTTCCCCTCCGACGCTTTAATCTTTTATTCCTTGTCTTTTCCCACAAGCTGCACCCACCCTATGACGTCCATTCCCCTCTCCCTCTCTTCTTTGCGTCTCCCAGGTGTGTCAGTATGGAGGACTCAAAATGACTTATGTATAAATAAATAAATGCATGAATAAATATAGGAATAAATAAATAAATGCATAAATAAATGTATAAATAAATAAATGCTTAAATAAATGTATAAATAAATAAATAAATGCTTAAATAAATGTATAAATAAATAAAGGAATAAAGGAATTAATAAATATAAGTTATAAATCAACAGGACATCATTAGATAAATATATCTCTACATTTCTGTATTTCTTCATTTATTTATTTCTCTATTTACGTGTCCACACGTATTTCTTCATTTATTTATGTGTGACATTTACGTGTCCGTATATTCAAATGAGCTGGGCGGTCCGAACCTCTGTCTAAAGCATGATTGGTCACAGGAGTGTGATGCACCTGGTGTGTTGTGCTCTACTACTTCTGCCTGGCACATGAAGCTGAAGTTGGCTCGCTCAGCTAACCGTTAGCAGAAGTTAGCCTAGACAGCTTTTTGACTTCAGCCGTTTATCATTTCAGTACACTGAATACAGACTCGTGTTTTCTTGGAGTCTGGTCTTGGGAGTCCGGACTCTCGAGGACGCAGGACGGTCTTTCTGGTCTTGTGACGTCACCACATCAACTGTTCTTGCTCATGAATTTACTCCAATTATTCACTGTAAAATACTTTACAGTGGAGTAGAATGTGTTGCGGTGTTCACTGTTGTTTGGCGTAGGCTACGAATAAACGGTAATAACTATACAACGTCACGTAGCTTTCCTGACCCAGGGTCGCTACAATATGAAGTTGTGAATCTTAACCCTCAGTCAAATTGACGTAACGTTATCTTTTAATAAATAATAAACTCTTTGTGCTATTTAGATCCTCCAAAACCTAATTATATCTCATGTTTAGCCGCTACGGAGACGTCAGAGCCAGCGGAGCATTTCAAAAAGTCCTGCCGAGATCAGGCTGCTCTCGGCGGCCACACAGCGCTGAGCGCCCGGAGCTCAGAGGTCCCACGAGCAGGACCTCAAATCTCCGTCGCATATCCTTATTAGGCTGAATCTCGATAAACCGACCACAGATTTGATGCTTAAACTACTAACTTCTCGGCTGAAAACATCCTTAAATTACATTCCGTGACTCAACAACAGTAGTATTTAGAATGTACAGACAATAATGCATAATAAACGCTGTTCGTCTACAGATCCAAGTGCTAGGGATCGATTACTTCTGTCTTGCTCCCCGACTTGACCAATCCTGTTTAACAATGAGGTTCGGACCGCCCAGCTCATTTGAATATACGGACACATAAATGTCACACATAAATAAATGAAGAAATACGTGTGGACACGTAAATAGAGAAATAAATAAATCAAGAAATACAGAAATGTAGAGATATATTTATTTAATGATGTCCTGTTGAGTTACAACTTATATTAATTCATTCCTGTATTTATTTCTGTATTTATACATTTATTCTTGTATTTATTTATTTATACATTTATTTAAGCATTTATTTATTTATTCTTGTATTTATTCATGCATTTATTTATTTATACATAAGTCATTTTAAGTCCTCCATATGTCAGTGTGTCCCCGATGCTAAACTCTATGTCCACTTTTTCATGTTCAAATTAATAACTCAAGAAAACACCCAACTTGCTACTGGCGTTCCTTTTCCTCCACCTCCATCCCCATGAGTTTCTTTTTCTTTTCCTCTTTAAAAAAAATACTTTTTGCATATCTTCACTCCCTTCTCTCCCCTCTTGTATCCTTCTTTCACATACGGACATTTCCCATCGCGAGAATACATCTCGTGGGGGGCTGGAAGAGATGAGAAGCTCAGCAGTTCCTGCTCGCACTGGGAAAGGAAACTATCCCACACCATTGATTCTCACCAAAGGCGTTATCCCTCTCTCCTCTCACCTTGCTTCCTTTCTTCCTTCAGCCTAAGCTCCCACTGAAGCTCTCGGAGTTGCTCCTCCACACCCGCTGTACATGCTCCTGTCCACCGTGTGATTACATCTGTATGCCACAGGCACGGGAGAGAGTGTGAGAAAGGTAGAGGATTATGTCCTCCCTCACCTGTGTGTGTGTGTGTTTGTGTGTGTGTGTTCATGCCGGTTCAAGGAAAGTGTGAGACACAGGAGAGGAGGTATGAGGATAGAATTGGGCGAGACCACGTGTAGAGAAAAGAAGAGCTAGGAATGAGAACTTTTTTTTACGAGGAGAAGACGATGGAAACCGAGAAAGGAAAGGAAAGGAGGTAGTAGAAGGAAAGGGACATTAATTAAAGGTGTGAAAAGGTAAAGGAGGTGAAATAAGTGGAAAGTCAAGATGACAAGTTATAAAAAGAGGAGAGAAAAAGGGGCTAGGAAATTATTGTGAAGTAAAGATCGTGAGAGGAAAGATGACAACTGGAGAAGATGGCGAGTGGATGGATGAGGAAAGGAAACTAAATATAATGATTGCAGAGAAGAGGAAAGGAGAGGAACGAAAGATAATGAGTGGAAAGCTAAAGAAAGGTAGCGATTGAACAGCATAGGACGGGAAAATAACCAAATGTAAGTAAAGATTGTGAAAGGTGAAGGAAATAAGAGTAAATGAAAGGAAAGGAAAGGTGGCAAGTGGAAAGAGAAGGAAAGGGAAGTAGAGAAAGGGAAAGATGAGGAGAGGCAGTTCAGCACATAAGTCGGCCAGTTGATATTTTCAGACAAATTGATGAGCATTCAAACAGACGCAGTCGGCTAGAGGGGGGATGAATGAATACACCCGTAGGCAGGAGGAATAAAGAGAGGAGAGAGACGGAGATGGACGCAGCAGGAAGCTGCCATAGAGTTCATCATGCATGTGTGTAGACGACTTTCACCTTGCCCACGGAGGTTTTGCCTGGCGTTGTTTTTTCCCCGGCGGGCGTGCCCTTTGCATTCAATTGGCAAGATAGAGCCGTCACAGCAACTCGCTCGGGCATCCCTTCTGCTTCATATGTTTGAACCATAATAAAACCATAATCGTATGCATTTCCCGGGCGGGATGAAGAAGACAAAATACACAGTTCAGAAGGAGTTCAGAAGGAGCCCGTCCACCAGTTGGCAGCCGGTGGCGTTTGCCCCGTTTGCTTCAGCGAAAATGCTATGTCATCATCTTCTTCTGTCTCTGATACAAATGTGTTTATCTAGTCTTGATCCCCGGCAGTCTGGCCCCGCCCCTCGAAGAGCTGCCCCCGTGAAGATCTTTCCCCCGTCTCCGTCAGATCCACCGGCACAGGGAAGACCTCGATTCCCCTGCGGCCGATCAGAAAATAACTCAAACTTTGGCATTTGCCGAGTTCATTCAGTTTGTAACCCGGCATTTACGTTGTCCATGTTCTGGGTAAGTCATTGTGTATAGCGGCAAAGCTCACAGCTGCACATTTAGGGACATGCTTCTCTCTTTTTTCTTATGACAAAGAAGAAGAATACAACTTAAAAAAAGGCCTATATTGAGTAATGTTCAATACATATACAAAAGTGTGCTGATTTGTAGCACCGGTGACCTTTTATTCGGAGAACTAGTAATAAATGAAGTACCGGGGCGTTTCAGTTCAAACCACTGGATGCTTATCATGATAAAGGATCATTGCTGTAGCCAGGTTCCATTACCCTGAGATTTGGGTTGAATATTGATGATATTGCTGAAGATAAAATAATTCTTTATTCTAATGCTCGCTTATTAAAGACGTATTTTATGTATTTATTTGTATTCTTATCTTTCCCTGTAGGACTGAAATATAATTCACATTCAAGGGCACTGACATTAATTTTTTCTCAAAATCCAAAGGGATTTTAGAAGTCTGTTTTATCTTTCGCATCTGAAGAAATGTCCTGTGGATTGAGATGGTTGGCCACAACAATGTGCTAATATATTTTCCACTTGACCCAGACTAAGCGCCTGTAACGGCAGTACTAATGGAGACTTAATATATATCAAATAGATGCTACTTAGGCAAAGCAGCAGTCTGCTTCCAAATGGGAGAGAATCACATTTAGTAATCGTTCGAGCCGCATCAATACAAACCAAAATAAATGAATACAAAGCTGCTCACGTTTAATGACGTTTAATGTCTGAATCCATTGTGTCGGTATTCGTCCTCACGCGTACCCCTCCGACTTTCTGGCAATGTCGAGTGAGTTACTTCCTGCCCCTGTGGATCATCATCCTGCCAACTTCCTGTCTCGTTTGGATGCCCTAATGTTCCGAAAGTCGTTGTCCGTGACACACGTCCATTTCATTTTGTTGTTTTTGTTTGTTGGAAGACCTATTGCATCAATCGTCTACCGGTGGAGCGTGTGTGATCAACCCAGCCAAGGAGACATTGGCGATGGTGGGGGTCCGTTTGACGGTAGCCGGTTCTGAAGCGTCCATCTCCATCGCATCCCAGAAACAGATCATCAATCACTACATTTAAAGTATTCTTTACCTTTTTTTTACCACACTTAATGTAATGGTGCAACAAACTGGAACCCAAAAGCACGATGATTGCTTGTACTGGGTACAGGGAGGGTCAAAAGCGGGAGATCAGTCCGTGAGGCAAACAAGTCCAAAAAGGGGCAGGCAGAGAATAGAAGGTCAGGACAGGCAGGGTCAGGAATTCAAACTACGGTAACCCTGGAGAACTTCGCACAAAAACACAAGACAATCTAGCAGAGGACAAGTGAGGCGACCTAAGTGCTGACGGACTACTGAAGGGATGGGCGTGAGAACCAGGTGAAAGGAGTGAAGAATGATCAGGTGGTAATGGCCGGGTCAGAAATAACATGAGAGTTAATTAAACCAGCAAACAGAATGAAAACAACTAATATGACGGGGAATCTGCAACACTTAAAGAAGTTACCCTGTGCTAATTGTGTTGAACCTGTAGGTGTAGGACTATATGGGCCGGTGCCCTGCGCCGCCATCGCTTCCCGGGTCCCCGCCCCCCTCGAACATGGTCCGAGAAACGCCTCTGGCAGGTCAGGACTGACGTAAAATGGACCGAGCGACCAAGAGGTGGGGCCTGGCGGGCTTTGGACTCAGGAGCAGCTTACCAAAAACAGTAGAAAGCCAGTAGAAAATTCCTTTTACACAACGCCCTCCTGTTCAATTCATCGAGGTGACAGCGACCGGGCGAGCAGACTCTCTTTTTTCGACGCCGTTCATCTCCGAGGGAATTGTAGTCAGGGGTATCGCAGACCTTCACGACTTTTAGTGCAAACCCCAGTCAATGAATTCTTTCCTCGGGGGTGAGGGATGGGGGGGGGGGGGAAGCCCCACTTCTCTAATCCCCTTGTCTTAACCTCACAGGCTGAAATAAATGACCAGGTCCAAGCTCTCCCTGCTTGGAGACTTTCCATCTATCCATCTATATATATATATACTGTATATATATACATATACATATACATATATATATATGTATATGTATATATATATATATATACATATATGTATACATCCAGCATTATCAGACAAGATGTTTTTGTCCCCCCCCTTATCATATGGAACTGGCTCTCTGATTAAATGAACTTTCATCATCTCCTCCACACACCCCTCCTCCTCCTCCTCGTCTTTGTCAATGTGTGTGTGTGTGTGTGTGTGTGTGTGTGTGTGTGTGTGTGTGTGTGTGTGTGTGTGTGCGTGTCTGTCTGCAGTCAGATCATTTTCCATATTAAGTCATCCGGTAATGAGGCGAATCACATTAGATGAATGGATAGGCCGGCTAATCACATAAAGTATGTTAATCGGACGCATATTGTCATGGCTAACTGTTATGGCGTCGTATAATGCGCGGGGGGGGGGGGGGGTCGCGTACGCGGTGCCAACACAGGAGCAAGCGGGCGTGACTAATAGGCGAGGGAGGCCACGTGTCAGGCCCCTCCCGTCCTTCCTCTGACTCATCATGCCCCAATAATCATTTTGAATTTCCAGACGCGACAGCCCTCCCTACCCACCTGGGGGGGGGGGGGGATATCATCAGCACTCTCTGCCTAATTACCTTAAAGGCGCTGTCGCTCTCGCCTAATTATGACTTGGTTCTCAGCGGCGTGTCTCAGAAGGGCGGGCTCTGAATTTGAACCGTTGCAATCCGGTTTACTTCCATGCCCCCCCCCCCCCCCAACCCGCCCCCCTACTTCATAAGAACAGATGGTACAGTTCTCGTTGAAGGGGAATCCTATACCCGAAAAGTGCTCCGGCTGAGACCCTGAACGCCTCATTTAGTATGGATGAATAGGCATTGCCAACCATTGTGAAGTCCTCCTCTCACACCTGGAATTGGCGAGCGATCACACATTTAATGGCGCTGTTAGTATTTCTATCTCTTTGTCAAGTTCCAATCCATTTATGTAACAGACATTATTCAGTATTTCTTCTTATTGTGAACAAATCCCATGAAAAGGCCAAAAGCAACACGGTGGTGTATAATATCAATACCCCTCTTCCCCGTCTCAAAGAACCTATTCAGTCTTTTTGAAGAAGTTAATTGTTAGAAATGTCACACTAAACTAAATAGAAGGTTATTCTCTGTACACTGAAGACAGTATTCTGTACGGTACATCCACCAAAGTCATCAACAGACGACAATACATCCAGAATGCAGCTGCCTGGGTCCTCTGCCACCACCTAACCCAGAGACCACAACACCCCAGTCCTTCAAAACCTCCACTGGCTCTCAGATCCAACCAAAGCGACTTGCAATCATGTGACACGCATACACACAGCTATAGAAAGACAGACCTGCTAACCACTGACCCACAGTCGCCCCTCACAGTAAAGAATACAGATCACATGCAAACCCCTCCACATCTCAACCCCTCCATACCCGAACCCCTCCACACCTGAACTCCTCCACACCTGAACCCCTCCACACCTGAACTCCTCCACACCTGAACCCCTCCACACCTGAACCCCCCCCCCCCATACCTGAACCCCTCCACACCTGAACCCCCATACCTGAACCCCCCATACCTGAACCCCTCCATGCCGGAACCCCTCCACACCTGAACCCCCCCATACCTGAACCCCTCCACACCTGAACTCCTCCATACCTCTCAGGTATTCTCCATCACTTGCCACTTTCCAAACTGCTCTTAAAACCCAACATTTCAAACTGCTCCTGTGGTGCAATTGATGTTTCGTTTCACTCTGTTACTGCCATGATGTCATCTTTCTGCCTTGTTCATATTGGTATTGCCTTTATGGTTTCCCGTCTTACCATGTAAAGTGTCTTTGAGTACATTTATAATGCGCTATATTCAAATACAATATATGATCAATAATATTATTTGTATTATTCCAGTCGTGCCAGAGACAAACATAACCCCGTTTGGGGATTAAAGAAAACAGAAGAACATCTCTCATGCAATGAAATAGAAAATACGTAAATTCACAGAATAATACAACAATTAAATGGGTGTATTCGGAGGAGTTTAAGTTACTCAAAACATAACTATATGTCACTGTCAGTGCAAATTACTTCTTTTATTTATTTGTTAATTATTCATTATCATTTCACCACAAGGCGGCAGCGCGGCAAAATGAAGATGACCCTGTGGAGATATGAAGGGCTCATCCGAAGCTAAGAAAAACACAATGATTCTTAGTTTTGGATAGTTATACACCAATGGCAGCATGGTCATGAATTCAAGATTACATCGAAACGGAATGACTTCATGGCACTTTGTTGGGACAAGCAGACTTATATTCATGCACTTAAAGCACTTAAAAGATTATTTTTCTGCTGTGAGTAATAAATCAGTGCTCCTGACTTATAGTGTCTGATTAGTTTAAGTTATGAGAAGTAATGCACAGCGGATGCCATATATAATATGAATGGAGTGAAGCGGAGGGCGGACCTTTGTGGCGGCTTCAATTGAAGGTGTAGGGGATGAGATGAGTGGACAGATTAGCCTTCAGCTCATTCAATAGATGCCCAGAAGATGCTCATTTCCAGCATAATTATGATTATTTCTTTAATACATCGATCCAATCCACCGTTCCACACATCGATAGGATCCTTGTGTCTCTTCGACCGTCGTTTCAGCACCACCCCTCAAGCTCTTCAGAGCCTCCTGTGCGCGTCGTCTTTTTTTTTTTTTTTTTACATTAAAAAGCGTTCCAAATACAAAATCCAGACCACATGGAGTCATCCATATCCTCACTGAATACCACTGATTGCACATCTGCAGGGAAGTGGAACTGAATTGACATGTTATTGTACAGAACCCAGCAGTCACTCTCATAAATGCCCCCCCCCCCCCCCCGAGATCCAAACTGTATTAGATGGGAGGCTTCTGAGGAGCCTGTAATGTGCTGGGAACTGAACAAGAGGATTTATCATACTTTCATGATATCCGTGTATCATAACCAACTTGTTCATGAAGCAGTGGACGGAGGCTCAGAGGCGCCTTCATTTCCTCCGAGATATAAAAAGAACAAAATCAAAGTCACTTGAATTATTCTCGCCGTGGCGTCAGTAAGCCACACACACTGCAGTTATTGCGCATACTGTATCTAAGGCTCACGCCTCTCATTGGCTGAGCGACAGCTGCTAGCAGACTCACCGTCAACCATAATGGATGAGGTAATCGCACCCGTCTTTACAGCGATCGCCTTTTTGGGAAGACTTTTATGACGAGTATGAGGAGCGTATCTGTCTGGATGCGGGGGATGAATATGTCCCACAACCGTTCGCCCTCGGAACAACAGTTTACAGTTTTACTTTATTACACGTATGTCGGGTAGACGGTACGGTAACGTGGTGTTGGATGAGAGAACGGGTCGGCACAATGAAAGAAAAAAGAGAAGGAAACAGAAACGTGAACACGAAGCATACAAATATAGAAATACAGTAATAAAATGGGATGACATGAATACAAATATATTTCCCCCTTCGGAGTGTTAGGCGTCTCTGTAAACGTTGTCCCTCGTATGCTAGATACATCCTGTATGTCTGGGTGGATTTTTAAGATGCAGCCACAGTTTTTCACATAGTACCACAGATTACCACATAGTACTACAGAGTACCACAGAGTATCACATCGAACCACAGAGAACCACAGAGTACCACAGATTACCACAGAGAACCACAGAGTACCACAGAGTACCACATAGTACTACAGAGTACCACAGAGTATCACATCGAACCACAGAGAACCACAGAGTACCACAGATTACCACATAGTACAGAGTACCACAGAGTACCACAGAGTACCACAGAGTACTACAGAGTACCACAGAGTACTACAGAGTACCACAGAGTACCACAGAGTACTACAGAGTACCACAGAGTACTACATAGTACCACATTGAACCACAGAGTACTACAGAGTACCACAGAGTACCACAGAGTACCGCATAGTACCACATTGAACCACAGAGTACCACAGAGTACCGCATAGTACCAAATAGTACCACAGAGACGGTGAGTACAGACCTGGGGATGAGGCTCTGATGGTTCTCCTCTCCGTTAGCGATCATTAGCTCATGAGTGTATTTACACAGAGAGGAGAAACCACGCGGAGGGACACCTTCAGAACATGGACTGTTTGGTTTATTTACACACACTCACACACTCCATTGTGGGGGATTAATTTGTTAGTAGCAGCATGATTCTCAGAAGGAGACCCAAACAAACACAAACACAGCTGATTAGCACATCATGATGAATGTTTTAGCGGAGAAGCGTCAGCGCGCAAGTTCCACGGAAAGTTAGCTGAGCGATGACTCCGCTTACATGTTCCTGATCAGCTTCATCAAACACACGATGGGAAGTTGTGATGAGGGGTGTGTGTGTGTGTGTGTGTGGTCTTCTTCTTCACACAGTGGACTCTTCTTCTTCATATAGTAGTCTCTTCTTCACATAGTGGTCTCTTCTTCACACAGTGGACTCTTCTTCTTCATATAGTAGTCTCTTCTTCACATAGTGGTCTCTTCTTCTTCTTTTTTTCTTATTCACGGAGTGGTCTATTCTTCTTCACATAGTGGTCTCTTCTTCACATAGTGGTCTCTTCTTCACATATTAGTCTCTTCTTCACATAGTGGTCTCCTCTTCTCCACATATTAGGCTCTTCTTCTTCACATAGTGGTCTCTTCTTCACACATTGGTCTCTTCTTCACATATTAGTCTCTTCTTCACATAGTGGTCTCCTCTTCTCCACATATTAGGCTATTCTTCTTCACATAGTGGTCTCTTCTTCACACATTGGTCTCTTCTTCACATATTAGTCTCTTCTTCACATAGTGGTCTCCTCTTCTCCACATATTAGGCTCTTCTTCTTCACATAGTGGTCTCCTCTTCTCCACATATTAGGCTCTTCTTCTTCACATAGTGGTCTCTTCTTCTTCACATAGTGGTCTCTTCTTCTTCAAAAAGTGGTCTCTTCTTTACATAGTGGTCTCTTCTTCTTCACATATTAGTCTCTTCTTCTTCACATAGTGGTCTCTTCTTCACACAGTGGTCTCTTCTTCACATATTACGCTCTTCTTCTTCACATAGTGGTCTCTTCTTCTTCACAAAGTGGTCTTTTCTTCACATAGTGGTCTCTTCTTCTTCACAAAGTGGCCTCTTCTTCACATATTAGTCTCTTCTTATTCACATAGTGGTTTCTTTTTTACATAGTGGTCTCTTCTTCTTCTTCTTCACATAGTGGTCTCTTCTTCTTCACAATGTGTTCTCTTAGCTTCATCTTCCCTAACCTGTGCAGCTTTTAACTGGAGTATATAAAGTAGCAGAGCCGGTGACAGGTCCACCTGCACTTGACCCGCCTCTGTGCAGTTTGATTGACATCCCGCCCCCTGAAGACGGCCTTTACCTTCTTCACAGCCGTCGTGGGATAAAAGAGAGACTTCTGCAGCGGTTTGACATTTAAAAACATGAGCTAATCAAGACGTGGAACATTGTCTCGCTGCATATACGCCGGACAAGCGGCAGAAAGGTCTCTCGTAAAGCATTTCAAAAAGCTTTTCAAACGAAGCTTCACCTCGCCAATTTCAAGCCGAGCAGAGCACTTTCAAAAAGTTCAGACAATGGTTTTCCCATTTTCCGAAAAGATGAGTGACGAGACAGATTTTTGTCTCCGGCTGATGAAAGAGACGGAAGAGTTTCAGACTTTCCAGTTAAAACACCGACAGCAAAGATGATTGAATAGTGAGAGGAAGATTTGTGGTTATTTTAGGAAAAAATCTGTAAATGGCTTTTCTCGCCATGGTCGGTAATTTCAGTAAATAATGTGTTTTGTTGATATAAGATATGGAATAAGTAATGGGATTAAACACATTAAAGGAACAAGAGAGCTCGACTAGACGGTTTTCATGGGAACGAGGCTGGATCACACAGTTCATTTTCCCCACACAATAATCCAACATGTGTTCTTCCACACGCAACATCAAGCGCCTTCACTGGATACTATGAATTTTATTTTACAGTATTAGTTAGGATGCAAAACATATGAAATAATAAAATATGATCAAACTCCCCAAAATAAAGTAGTTCCCACCAGCCAATCATTTAACAAACAACATGCCACTTTAATCCATCAGTAATATAATATATGATGATATTTTGTATTACATTTTGCTGATGTAAGGTACATTAACCATAGTACCATTTCCATAACAGGTCTTTTACTCTATTACATCTAAGTTCCGGGTAAAAAGACAGTGTGGGGATGTGTTTGTTGATACGTTCCAGATATGTTTTCTCACGTTCCAACTTTATTATAACATGCAACAGATTTACAGTCGGCGTTGGCAAACAATGCTGATTAAATATGTTTATAAAGAAGAAAATCAAACAAACAAGATAGCAACATATAATAGAAATGTAGGGTCGACGGTAATTAAAATGGATGAACCGAATGTAAACAGGACTATTATGAATGTACAGGACTGTCTCAGAAAATTAGAATATTGTGATAAAGTTCTTTATTTTCTGTAATGCAATTAAAAAAACAAAAATGTCATGCATTCTGGATTCATTACAAATCAACTGAAATATTGCAAGCCTTTTATTCTTTTAATATTGCTGATTATTTTTTACAGCTTAAGAAAACTCTAAAATCCTATCTCATAAAATTTTTATATTTCCTCAGACCAAGTAAAAAAAAAGATTTATAACAGCTGAGTGTTTGTCAAGGCTCAGGAAACCCTTGCAGGTGTTTCGAGTTAATTAGACAATTCAAGTGATTTGTTTAATACCCTACTAGTATACTTTTTCATGATATTCTAATATTTAGAGATAGGATATTTGAGTTTTCTTAAGCTGTAAGCCATAATCAGCAATATTAAAAGAATAAAAGGCTTGCAATATTTCAGGTGATTTGTAATGAATCCAGAATGCATGACATTTTTGTTTTTTGAATTGCATTACAGAAAATAAAGAACTTCATCACAATATTCTAATTTTCTGAGACAGTCCTGTATATGAAAAAGGAGAAGTCTCGTTCACAGTGACTTCCTGTTTTGATGTGGTAGGAACAGACATTGACAACAATGGGGTTTTTTTAAATACAATGAACAACGTCATTTGTCCAGCCACCATAAGCTATTTCATTATTGGGTTTACTTTGAGCAAAATGCGGAGATTGAAAGGAGTAAGAAAAAGTGTACCATCTCAGGTCGCACTCTGTAGCCTCCCTGTACACATATTTACATTCCTCACAACTTGATTGGTTGATGCCGTTATTCTGAATTCAAAATCTCTGGAAAAAAACGCCACATTTCCGGCAAAAGAAAAATAATCCGATACATTTTCGCCGTATATTATATTAGCGCTCTGTTTAAGAAGTACTCGAGGTAAAAGACATCAACAACATTGATAGGCGAGTTAAAAAGAAACCGCCTTAAGTGTAATCTTACAACCACAGCCATCCCTCAAATCACCTCTTCCAGCTTCTGCCCTCAGGCCAAAAGTGCCCTCATGAAAAGATCCATGAAAAATCGTTTCTCCCTGTTGCCCTAAAATATCTTAATTATTAAGGACAGCTACTGGCTACCTGAGCACACTGCATGTTCTATCAATTTATTAAACATGCTTTAGCCCTCACCATCAAATACTGTGAACCCCCTATAATGTGGCTCCCATTAGGTTCATTGTAAGCGGGTTTTAATGTCTGTCTGGGTGCAGGATTTGTTGTGTTTTAATGCACCTATTTTAATAGCAGACTGTGCAGGTGCAAACCAAAGACAAATATGCCTTTTGCATTCAAAAGTTCTGGTGCTATCTTATGATATTCTATTCCATCTTGACGGTAATATCTGGAGCTTCTGGGCGGCCCGGGAGAATAGGCCTCGATGTGCAGGGGTGACGCCACAGATAACAACATGGCCCGCAGTTCAAATTGCATGCAGCACCATCTTTCTTTTTATCATGTTGCTCGGGTGTGTTTGAACTAATGCAAGCTGATAAAAAAACAAACTACACATTCTTGTCATATTGATATGAATAAATAAGAAAGTTCACTGAACAGATACTCATGCTGTTTCAACCCATTACAGAATTTCGGCGGCAGCTGTGCAGTGGTCTCTGAAGGTATTAAATATGGATCATCAAGTTTCAAGTTTCAAGTTTTTATTGTCACATCCCCTTTTATACAAGTATAATCGGTTTGTGAAATTCTTATGTGCAAAACACCCGACAGCAGTAGCAGACTAAAAAAAGAATAAGAATGAGAATAAACTATACAATATCCACACAAAAAAAGAAGAAAGTATTAACAATATATATATAAAACAATGTAATAGAATATACATCATGACAATATATATATATAAAACAATGTAATAAAATATACACTTTTTTGAGACAATATATATATATATATGTATATACATACAATATATATATACAATATATATATATAAAACAATGTAATAAAATATACACCATGGCCATAGATATTCACAGAATATGTTCTGGTGTATAGTGTTAATGAGGGTCTCAGTCCTTGTTCAGCAGCCTGATGGCCTGACTGAAGAAGCTGTCCCTCAGTCTGTTTGTGCGGCACTTGATACTGCGGTATCGCCTGCCTGACGGTAGAAGGGTGAACAGTTTGTGGCGGGGTGGTTATTGTCTTTCATCATCCGTTTGGCGCCGCCCACGGACCGACAGGTGTATATGTCCAGGATGGAGGAAGCTCACCTCCAACGATGTACTGTGCCGACCGCACCACCCTCTGTAGTGCCCTACGCTCCAGGGCGGTGCAGTTCCCGTACCAGACGGTGATGCAACCTGTCAGAACACTCTCGATGGTACTGGTGTAGAATGTTCTGAGGATGCGGCGGGCCATGTTGAATTTCCTCAGTCGCCTAAGGAAATACAGGCGTTGTTGGGCCCTTTTCACCACGTGAGTGGTGTGCGTGGTCCATGTGAGGTCCTCGGAGATGTGCACGCCGAGGAACTTGAAGCTGCTGACCTCTCTACTGCAACTCCGTCTATGGAGATGGGGTGTGCTCTCCTCTCCGCTTCCTGTAGTCCACGATCAGCTCCTTGGTCTTCTTGACGTTGAGGACGAGGCTGTTCTCCTGGCACCACTGTACCAGTGATCCAACCTCCTCCCTGTAGGCTGTCTCGTCGTGCCGGTGATCAGCCCCAACACTGTTGTGTCGCCAGCAAACTTGATGATGACGTTGGAGCTGTGCATGGCCGTGCAGTCGTGGGTGTACAGGAGTAGAGAGAGGGCTCAACACGCATCCCTGAGGGGCTCCCGTGTTGAGGGTCAGCGGCTCTGAGGTGGTACTGCCCATCCTCACCACCTGGCGGCGGCCCGACAGGAAGTCCAGTATCCAGCTGCACATGGTAGAGTGCAGGCCTAGACCTCTGAGCTTGGTGTCGAGCTTGGCGGGAACAATAGTGTTGAACGCTGAGCTGTAGTCCACAACCAGCATTCGCACACAACAGTTCCTCCCCTCCAGGTGGGAAAGGGCGGTGTGAAGTGCCATGGCAATTGCGTCGTCGGTGGATCTGTTTTGACGATATGCAAATTGCCATGGGTCCAGCGTGGCAGGCAACATGGAACAAATGAAGTCCTTGACCAACCTCTCAATCATTTACTGACAATCGAGGTGAGGGCTACGGGTCTCCAGTCATTCAGGCAGGTTACCTTGGGGTGTTTGGGGACAGGCACAATGGTGGACATCTTGAAGCTCTCAGGAACAACAGCCTGGGACAGGGAGAGGTTGAAGATGTCTGCGAAGACTCCTGCCAACTGGTCTGCACATGCTCTGAGGCCGCCCGGGATGTGGTCGGGACCTGCCGCCTTCCGGATGTCCACCCGCTTGAAGGCTCTGCGCACGTCAGCCTCTGAGATGATCAGCAGGCTGGTCTCCTCAGGCGGCGCTGCCTTCGGCGGGCTGCCGTTCACGTCGAACCGAGCAAAGAATGTATTTAGCTCACCTGGGATGGAGGTAGAGGAGTTCTCTTCACCGCTGGTTCTCCCTCTGAAGTCCGTGATTGTCTGTAGCCCCTTCCACACACCTCTCACGTCATGGCTCTTGAGCTTTTCCTCCACCTTGTTCCTGAACTCCCGCTTGGCAGAGCTGATGGTCTTACGGAGGTCGTAGCGGGCTCTTTTGTATTCCGCCATATTCCCGGAGTCAAAGGCGGTGTTACGCGTGCGGAGTGCAGCGCGAACATCGCCATTTATCCACGGTTTCTGGTTGGGATAAATCCGAACCGACTTGGTAGGAACAACGTCATCTATGCATTTCTTGATGAACCCGGTGACTGAGGACGCGTACTCACTGACGTTGTTGTCCGACGCGACCCTGAACACATCCCAGTCAGCACGTTCAAAACAGTCCTGTAGCATAGACTCCGATTGGTCCGACCAGCGTTGCACTTCCTTCACAGCGATTGGTTGCTGCTTTAGCCTCTGCCTGTAGGCAGGGAGTAGTTGGATGGAGCGGTGGTCCGATTTGCCGAACGGTGGGCGGAGGAGGGCTTTGTATCCATCCCGGAAGGGAGTGTAGCAGTGGTCGAGAATCCGCTACCCCCGCGTGTTGCTTGTTATGTGTTGGTAGAACTTGGAGAACTTTCTTCAGGTTCGCTTTGTTGAAGTCCCCCACAATGAAAGCAGCCTCGGGTGTGCCGACTCCTGCTCGCTGATCGCCCGTAGAGTTCCTTCAGCGCTATGTCCGTGTTAGCTTGAGGCGGAATGTACACAGCAGTTACGGTGACTGCTGTAAACTCACGGCGTAGCCAGAATGGTCGACACATGAGCATTAGGTACTCCAGGTCCGGGGAACAGAACGACTTGAGAGTATGTACATGACTTTGGTTGCACCAAGATCTGTTTATCATGAGACATACCCCCCCTCCACGATCTTTACCAGAGAGAGTCTTTGTTCTGTCCGCGCGGTGGACGGAAAATCCTGCCGGCTCGATGGCTGAGTCGGTAACCTCCTCCGACATCCATGTCTCCGTAAGGCAGATGATGCAGTTGTCCTTAGTTTCCCGGTGGAATTGAATACGAGCCTGTAGGATCATGGTGGTATGTGCATGGATATAGTATGCTTGCCACGGCGAGGGATGCTGGGATTTTTTTGGAAGTAGGAGATATGGGCTAATAAGTGGTGGGATTGTTTAATTTATGTATTTACCCTCAAAATAAACCGTCCACCTAGCACACCAGCAGCCAGCTGAGAATGGAACGGATTACTTAAAAGTCACGTTTATTTTTCTCTCTTTATGAGGCTCATTAAAATAAATCTGAGGTCAAAAGCTTAGTGCTCTTTCTCACCGCCTCAGTCTGCAGCAGAAATGTAGATAAGTGCGAGGGGAAAGGTTAATTAAGACATACAGGACTGTCTCAGAAAATTAGAATATTGTGATGAAGTTCTTTATTTTCTGTAATGCAATTCAAAAAACAAAAATGTCATGCATTCTGGATTCATTACAAATCAACTGAAATATTGCAAGCCTTTTATTCTTTTAATATTGCTGATTATGGCTTACAGCTTAAGAAAACTCAAATATCCTATCTCTAAATATTAGAATATCATGAAAAAGTATACTAGTAGGGTATTAAACAAATCACTTGAATTGTCTAATTAACTCGAAACACCTGCAAGGGTTTCCTGAGCCTTGACAAACACTCAGCTGTTATAAATCTTTTTTTTACTTGGTCTGAGGAAATATTAAAATTTTATGAGATAGGATTTTAGAGTTTTCTTAAGCTGTAAGCCATAATCAGCAATATTAAAAAGAATAAAAGGCTTGCAATATTTCAGTTGATTTGTAATGAATCCAGAATGCATGACATTTTTGTTTTTTTAATTGCATTACAGAAAATAAAGAACTTTATCACAATATTCTAATTTTCTGAGACAGTCCTGTATATACAGTTCTTCCATGATGCCTCTCAAGAGGTAGGTGTGAAATTAAAATGGAACTCAGTTTTCGGCGAAGCTCACACCGACATTTTCTTTTCAGGCTGAGAAAAAGCGCTGCGAATAAGGTTGTTTAAAAATTTAAAAAATAATAAAGCTTCCATGTGGGATTTTGGAAGAAGCATTGAAGTTCTTTAGTCTTTTTTGTTTTCTTTTTTCTTTTTTTCCTGAAGGGTTATTTGGGAGTTTTTCCTGATCCGATGCGAGGTTTTGGGGCAGGGATGTCGATGTGTACAGATTGTAAAGCACTCCGAGACAAATTTGTAATTTGTGAAATTGGGCTATACAAATAAACTGAATTGAATTGAATTGAATATGTATTGACCACATCAACCTAAAAAACTATATGAAATAGAAAGAAAAAAAACCAGATCGTTTTTTTTCTAATAATATAACTTTTTAAAGCATGCCCCGCCCCCTCTTTCTTAAGTGACTGAGAACAAACTGCGTTCTGAAATGTTATTTTTTTTAAAAGCTGGACGCAAAAAAAATATGGATTGAAGCAGAATATTTAGAAGACGATGCCAGAAAGAGATTTTTTTTTTTTTAATGGTCAAAATATGTTCAGCAGAGGCGGAGCTTTCCTGACCTTTAGTCCCGAGTAAGACACAGTGTTTTTCATCTCTTATCTACCCCCGCTCCAGTTTGTAATGCAAAAGTGTAAGTCTCAAGCCAAAGTTAAAATAACATGATACATGATCTGTATTTTCTCAGAAGCATTTTTTCACTTTTGTCCGAAGCGAGACACAATAGGTGCGTTCAAACTAAAAAATGTGAAATACATCCGTCTCAAAATAACTTTGTTTTTCTCTTTAAATTGACCTTTGCTATGCCCCGCCCCTGCATCTCCTCCATCAAGCTGTCAATGGAGCCCACACTGTCACTAACTGCACCCCCTGAAGAAATATTACCAGATTAGTGAATTCAGAAGCAGACAGAAGGTTTAAAATATATATACAGTATATATATATATATATACTCTACCGTTCAAAAGTTTGGGATCACTTAGAATTGTCCTTATTTTTCAAAGAAAAGCATTGTTTTTTTCAATGAGGATAACATTAAATCAATCAGAAATACACTCTATACATTGTTAATGTGGTAAATGACTATTCTAGGTGGAAACGTCTGGTTTCTAATGAAATATCTCCATAGGTGTATAGAGGCCCATTTCCATCAACGATCACTCCAGTGTTCTAATGGTACATTGTGTTTGCTAATCGCCTGAGAAGACTAATGGATGATTAGAAAACCCTTGAAAACCCTTGTGCAATTATGTTAGCACAGCTGAAAACAGTTATGCTGGAGATATAAGCTATACAACTGGCCTTCCTTTGAGCTAGTTGATTATCTGGAGCATCACATTTGTGGGTTCGATAAGACTCTCAAAATGGCCAGAAAAAAAGAACTTTCATGTGAAACTCGCCAGTCTATTCTTGTTCTTAGAAATGAAGGCTATTCCATGGGAGAAATTGCAAAGAAACTGAAAATTTCCTATAGCGGTGTGTACTACTCCCTTCAGAGAACAGCACAAACGGGCTCTAACCAGAGCAGAAAGAGAAGTGGGAGGCCCCGGTGCACAACTCAGTAAGAAGACAAGTACATTAGAGTCTCTAGTTTGAGAAATAGACGCCTCACAGGTCCTCAACTGGCAGCTTCTTTAAATGGTACCATAAACGCCAGTGTCAACGTCGACAGTGAAGAGGCGACTCCGGGATGCTGGCCTTCTAGGCAGAGTGGCAAAGAAAAGCCATATCTGAGACTGGCCAATAAAAGAAAAGATTGGTATGGGCAAAAGAACACAGGCATTGGACAGAGGAAGATTGGAAAAAGGTGTTATGGACAGATGAATCCAAGTTTGAGGTGTTTGGATCACACAGAAGAACATTTGTGAGACGCAGAACAGGTGAAAAGATGCTGGAAGAGTGCCTGACACCATCTGTCAAGCATGGTGGAGGTCATGTGATGGTCTGGGGCTGCTTTGGTGCTGGTAAAGTGAGAGATTTGTACCAGGTAAAAGGGATTTTAAATAAGGAAGGCTATCACTCCATTTTGCAACGCCATGCCATACCCTGTGGGAAGCGCTTGATTGGAGCCAATTTCCTCCTCCAACAGGACAATGACCCAAAGCACACCTCCACATTGTGCAATAACTATTTAGGGAAGAAGCAGGCAGCTGGTATGCTCTCTGTTATGGAGTGGCCAGAACAGTCACCAGATCTCAACCCCATTGAGCTGTTGTGGGAGCAGCTTGACCGTATGGTCCGCAAGAAGTGCCCATCAAGCCAATCCAACTTGTGGCAGGTGCTTCAGGAAGCGTGGGGTGACATTTCAACAGATTACCTCAACAAATTAACAGCTAGAATGCCAAAGGTCTGCAATGCTGTAATTGCTGCAAAAGGAGCATTCTTTGACGAAAGCAAAGTTTGAAGAAAAAAAATAATACTTCAAATACAAATCATTATTTCTAACCTTGTCAATGTCTTGACTATATTTTCTATACATTTTGCAACTCATTTGATAAATAAAAGTGTGAGTTTTCATGGAAAACATGAAATTGTCTGGGTGATCCCAAACTTTTGAACGGTAGTGTATATATATATACAGACACACAATAAAGAAACAACACTGTTCCTGTAAAGCTGAGGAGGTCTTTATTTGCTGTCATTACAAATCAAAGGCAAATGAGACTATACCTTCAGTTAGCGTAGCATAGTGTGAAGGCGCGATGATGGTGTGCTAGCATACTCTGCTACAGTTAGCTCCACTGCATTTTAGAAACATGTATCTCGATCCAATCTCTCCGGGTAACAGAATCAATATTCAATTTATCCTCAGTCAACGGTTCATATATCTCACGAAAGTAATTTTTGTGCGTTTTTAAATGCATATAACCTTTTCAAAATAAACCAAACTACTCAGTTAGGTTGTGGAAAAGATCATGACATATTTCATTAGGTTCAGGCAACAAAACTACTAGGTTAGGTTTGGGCCAGAAACCCACTTAGTAAGACAAAGCTTGTCCTTTGGGTTAAAATAACTATGCAAATTCTGTTACTGAAGTACACACATTAATTCAATTACATTTTAACCCAGTTTATTTCGTATAGTCGTATATCACAAATTACAAATTTGCCTCACAGGGCGTTGCAATCTGTCCGACATCCCTGACCTTTGACCTCACATCGGATCAGGAAAAACTCCCCCCAAAACACCTTTCCTGGGGAAGACAGTGAAGAAATCTTGAGTCAACAGAGGAGTATCCCTCTCTAGGATGGACAGATGCAATATATGTCATGTGACCAGATGAACAGCATTACAGAGTTACAACACATTCAATGAATATGACAGAAATTAGGATTACTGAGTAGTCGGCACGGACCACGATCCAGACCTCCACAATCCATGTAAACAGAAGGAGGTATAAGAGGAGGGGCATCAACAGGGCCATGGCAGGAGGCGGGGCCACAGAGGCAGGAGGCCGGCCCATTAGGCAGGAGGCATCGCGAAAGAGGCGGGGCCAATGAGGCATGAGGCCAGGTCAGGATGATATGGATGATATATTAATAAACATGGGGATCAAACAGAGGTCTGCTGCCTGAAAGATGGCCGTTTGTTGGACAAATCCACCTCTCCGCTAACCCGCTGTGTTCTTTGTGGTCTTGGTACGGCCCTCGTTGGGCCTGAAAATGAAGAAAATCTGAAGAGAGTCTTTGAACATTGTGCTTGTTCTGCCTCACAAGCTTCTCTCCTCAAAAGAGTACAAACTGACGACCCTTTGGTGAATAGTTTTTTTTCCTTCTTTTTGCAGCGGTGCTATTGTCCAAAGTTAACCTACAGAAGTTCGGCATTTACTCCCCACCAGTCCTTTCACTTTGTTGTGGACATTTTAAATCTCCCCTTTGTAACGACATCAAACAGGCAGGTGTGCAGGCCACCCAGCACTGTGATGTCTGTTGATATGTGGGGTATTGGATGCTAAGTAAATATGACTGTCTATGTGTCATTCTCCCTTTCTTTTATGTTTCTTTGATGTTTGAATGAAAACCGGTCGCAGCCTTGAGCATCCCAGTCCCATTCATGCACACTTCATCCGTATGATGACATTTATTCTAGGGAGTTTTTTTTCTTTCTCCCCTAGGTTTCAAAAGGAAGCAGGTTAGCCTCATTCGTACTTGTGTTTGTTTGAAAGTAGGAAGATGAGGACCGTATGGGCCATTTGGCGGATGCGGCTGCTTTAATTGCGACGGTGTCTTTGTGGACTGCCCTCCTCCTCCTCCTCCTCCTTTTTCTTTTAACACTGTAGCTCCAAAATCCACATTAAAGACAGCCACCCAATTACTGTAACTTTGACTGAAGGCGTGAAGAGTCAGCCTTATGAAATCACGTACATGAAGTCGAGGCAAATAACAGTCAAGATTTTAGTTTTACATCTGTGGTCACTGGAGACTGGTCAATTGCTCAAAAGCTTCAAAGAATCTCGGGTTACATGCTTTTCATCAGAAATAAATGTATTGGTGCTGTTTATACTGGCTTTCTCTTTAGAAACGACACATTCTCACTCACCAACTCATCCAATACAACAGCTTGTTCAGAGGCCATACCTTTCAAATGCATACACGTCCGTTTTCACAGGAAACGATTAGTTTATGTTCAGGCAACAAAACTACCTTTTTAGTTCTCTAAAATGATCATGGTTGTGGTCGAAATAAGCATTTTCTTAATCAAGCACTCTGCGTACAGGACGTCGTAACGTGACAATAGCGTTACATAATGTTAAATAGCATTACGTGACCTTAAAATAAGTCAGGGAATGTTGTTGGACCAACCATCCAACCCAACTTTATTGATCTTTATACTATAACCTGACTTCCTCTTTTCCTCCGACCATAACTTCAGCCATGTGGAGTTCATTGTTATGACTTGAGGACAAGTAACCAAACTGTCGTATTTGACAAGTTGTGGAATGAAAACAGAAGCAGAAACACGATAGCCGAGTGGTTCGAGCTCATACCTCGGGATGAGTACCGAAAACCAGTGCCAATATGGTGACTTCGCCATGTCAGCAGGTTACTTTAACAGGTCATTTAACTTTGAAAGTGTAGTCATGCACCATTTTTGACTGTGCGTGAGCCCGTACGGAGCACATCAGCGGTCAGGCTCGGAGCTCCGTGGCACCGGCTGCGATGGGGAGATCGGTCCCCCTGAAAACGTGGAGACCGATGATGACAAGAGCATCGTTAACTCAGATTAGTACCGTAACGTTGGTTGCAAGTCTTGCATTTATAAAAGTAGGCCACAAATAATAAATTAGGCATTATAACCATGTTTAAGCTAGCTCGCAGCTACAAGCTACGAGCGCGACAGTCTGATATCCGTTATCTTTCAGTGCGGCCATGAGAACAGCTTTTGCAGGGAAGATAACCAAAGACGTTTTTAATGTCGCTATGTCTTCGTTTTTTAAAAGTTTTTTTTTTAAAGTATTGGTTCGTTTAGGCACCGATATCGTTTTAAAAGTCCCGGTTTAGCACCGGTATCGGAAAAAACCCAAACGATACCCATCCCTACTCATACCACATGAGCTCATGCATTAACCGTCTCTCTTTCCCCACATGTTCTGTCTCTCTTCACTATTGCTGTCAAATAAAGGCACAAGATTCAAGATTCAAGATGTTTTATTTGTCACATACACACACAGGGTGTGCAGTGAAATGAAAGTGGCAATGCTCAGCAGGAATGTGCAAGGGCAACAAGTACACACTATTTACAATAAAAAACAACACAATATTTACAGTAAGTGTGTGTGTGTGTGTGTGTGTGTGCCTAAGAGGGGCAGTTGTGTGGGTCTATGTGGGGGTCCTGGTGAGGTCGGAGTTCACAGTCCTGATGGCCTGAGGAAAGAAGCTCCGTCTCAGTCTCTCTGTTCTTGCAGCGTGACTACGGAGGCGCCTGCCTGACCGCAGCAGCTGAAACAGTCTGTTGTTGGGGTGGTGAGGATCCTTCATGATCCTGCCGGCTCTGGTTCTGCACCTCCTGGTGTACAAGTCCTGCAGGGTGGGCAGTGTAGTTCAATAGTGCGTTCAGCCGAACGCACTACTCTCTGAAACCTTCCTGTCCTGAGCGGAGCAGTTGCCAAACCAGGCTGTGATGCTTCCTGTCAGGACGCTCTCTACAGCTCCAGAGTAGAAGGACTGAAGGATCCTCTGGGAAACTTTAAATTTCCTCAGCTGCCTGAGGTGGTAGAGGCGCTGCCTTGCCTTTCTCACCAGAGTGTCTGTGTTCGTTGACCATGTCAGATCCTCGGTGATGTGGACTCCCAGGTATTTATACCGCTCACCCTCTCCACAGTAGTCCCGTTAATCCCCAGTGGTGAGTACGTCCTCTGTTGTTGTACCCTCCTAAAGTCCACAATCAGCTCCTTAGTTTTGGTGACATTCATGATGAGGCTGTTGTCCTGGCACCAGAGTGACAGATCAGCAACTTCCTCCAGGTAGGCCTTCTCGTCGTTGTCGGAGATCAGGCCCACCACCACTGTGTCATCCGCAAACTTGATGATGGTGTTGAGCTGAACCTGGCCACACAGTCATGTGTGTACAGGGAGTACAGTAGGGGGCTGAGGACGCAACCCTGGGGGATCCTGTGTTCAGGGTGAGGGGTTTGGAGGTGTCTGCCCACCCTGACCACCTGTGGCCTGGCGGTCAGGAAGTCCAGGATCCAAGCACACAGGGGGGTGTTCAGTCCCAGCTCAATCAGCTTGCCGGCCAGTCTGGAGGGGACTATGGTGTTGAAAGCTGAACTATAATCAATGAACAGCAGTCTCACATAGCCCCCCCTCTGGCTGTCCAGATGAGAGAGTGTGGTGTGCAGTACCTGGGAGACAGCATCATCCGTGGATCTGTTTGGGCGATAAGCAAACTGCAGCGGGTCCATGGAGGAAGGGAGGAAGGCGCAGATGTAGTCCTTTAAGAATAAGGTGTCTTCCGTCTTTTTCGACCAAAAGTATTTAGGCAACCAAATACTTTTGGTTGCCTAAACATAACTAAACACTAAACACACAGGTTGCGGATTAGCATACGCTCCTATGAATATTTTTGTCATAGTTATTCAATTCAGTTTTCAATTCAGTTTATTTGTATAGCCCAATTTCACGAATTACAAATTTGTCTCGGAGTGCTTTACAATCTGTACACATAGACATCCCTGGCCCAAAACCTCGCATCGGATCAGGAAAAACTCCCAAATAACCCTTCAGGGGGAAAACATTTGAAGAAACCTTCAGAAGAGCAACAGAGGAGGATCCCTCTCCAGGATGGACAGGTGCAATAGATGTAATGTGTACAGAAGGACCGATTTAGAGTTAAAATACATTCAATGAATATGACAGAGTGTATGAATAGTTCATAGTAGGCATATTCCACGATGGAGACCTCCACGATCCATCAGGCAGATGGAGGTAGAGAGGAGGAGTGGGCGGAGTCTCAACAGTGGGCGGAGTCTCAACAGGACAGTGGCGTAGTCGGTAGCAGGAATTCCACGACCCAGACCTCGATGATCCATCAGGCAGATAGGATCTATGCCGTCTCATAGGGTCCGATGACCCCATGAGACGTGAAGTCAAAAGGACTCCGGGGAGAAAGCAGAGTTAGTAACGTGTGATTGAGAGATGAAAATTCATCCCTAAGGAGAGAAAAAAGATGCAATAGGTGCTCAGTGCATCCTAAAACGTCCCCCGGCAGCTATAAGCCTATAGCAGCATATCAAGGGGCTGGACCAGGTGAACCTGATTCAGCCCTAACTATAAGCTCTGTCAAAGAGGAAAGTCTTAAGTCCAATCTTAAATGAGATGACTGTGTCTGCCTCCCGGACTGAAATTGGAAGCTGGTTCCATAGAAGAGGAGCATGATAACTAAAGGCTCTGGCTCCCATTCTACTTTTTAAGACTCTAGGAACTACAAGTAGTCCCGCATTTAGTGAGCGCAGCTCTCTAGTGGGGCAATATGGTACTACAAGCTCCTTAAGATATGATGGTGCATCACCAATCAAGGCTTTGTACGTTAAGAGAAGAATTTTAAAAGTGATTCTTGATTTTACTGGGAGCCAGTGCAGAGCAGCTAGTGCAGGAGTGATGTGATCTCTTTTCTTAGTTTTAGTGAGAATACGAGCTGCAGCATTCTGGATCAACTGGAGGGACCTAAGAGACTTATTAGTTATAGTTATAGTTATGATGACCATTTAAGAGGGCACTGACAAAATACGTATTTAGTCAATTTGTTGGTTCAGAGGCTCAGCAGAGGCCGAAATGTTAAAAGCATGAAACATGCCACTGCCTTTTGTTATTATCTATTTGTATTGTTTATCTTGAAACGATACATTAAGCGGGATACCGAAGTTTTCCTGTGACTAAGGAAGTTTATTTTGTCTGTGATGTAGCACTGATGCTCGAGGGGGACATAGAGCACCATGGTTTGTAGCGGAGGGCCACATAGCGTTGGTATTTGACAAAGTGATCTGACCTCCATACCTTTAAGCGTCTTTGTGTCCTTAGAAAAGCGCTATAGAAGTCTGAATTATCATTTTTATTTTGTTAGCATTTCGCGCATTATCACTGAACCACTTGATGTACAATGTGATGTATGGATTCGTCCGATATGGATGTAATTCCTTGGAATTATATATATCGTCCCAGTTTGGGTTGTCCCAAGAGAAAAGCTTTCATTTTGAGTACCTAATTGGTAGTTGTGGCAGCGGGGGGTGCGGAAGCACAGCTGCAGAGTAAGTGAAGCAGAAGGTGTGGCTCGAGGAACGGTGCCGGAAGGGGCAAGGTGGCCTCAGCTGCACCGGATCAGGAATTGTCTTCCTCTATATAGACGCAGAGCTAGCGCTGGAGAGAGAGACCGGTACCTGGCCACGGAGCAGCCGGGACGCAGAGTTGAAACGAGCGAATAAACGCCATTCTGATTGCAACCTTGCCTGTGTGTGAATCCTTTGAGCCGCGGATACCCACGAACCTGTCACAGTAGTACTGTTTTTTTTAATGATTATTATGCCTCCGAACACAATCCAACAAGCACTGCTCCTCCCATGAAATCAAACAGTGAAGACACCATGTCTCCGTCAGCAGGAAGCTAGCAGATTTGTTCAACCACTCACACACACAGCCATGTGATTGTGCATGGAGCGATAAACCAGGCACTCAAAATGGCATCAAAACAGGTTTTGATTCTGCCCGTCCCAAAGAAATACACCAACGGGCTCATTACAGTGACGCATGGAAAGGCGGATACACACACGCTGAGTGGTGGCCAACACGAGGAAGGCAACCTGCTGAGAACACACATCATTCATTAGCAGGAAATTAATCAAGGCCGAGGAACTCATTACAGTTTTTCTCCATTGCTTTGGCTCAATTCTTGTAACAGAAATGACATTCTCAAAGCTCTTAGTGCATTTGGTAAAATAGCCTATATAGTTCAGCACAACTACATAGATCACCTTCAAAAGGTCATATCTCAGCCAAAACAGTTAACTCAAGCTTCAAACCCAAATCATTTTCTCATAAAAATAGTCAGTGCCCCCAAAATGAAAACTTCCTTCTCGATTGCTGTGGCTCATCTCTCTCTCGAAAAAAAGGACATTCTCAAAGCTTAAATACATTTGCCAAAATAACCTAGATGGTTTAGCAAAACACTATGGCACACCTGCAAAAGGTCATATCTCTCCCAAAACAGACAACTCATCAGTCAAAACGAATTCCTTTTCTCATACAAATAATCAGTGCCCCCAAAATGAAAAGTCCCTTCGTCATTGTTTAAACACTGCAGGTCAAAATGTTTAGATGTTTTGTCAGTATGGCAGTGGACCATAGACATATCCCTCATGTGCACATTTCAATCTTGGCTTAGTCCTTTGACACTGAATGGTTACTGTAGTAGATGTTTTCTTTCCAGAATACTATGTGTATCAAACAGAACAAAGATTCATTCAAGAGGAGCCAACAAGGTTTCACATCACATACTGTATTGCACTTATACTGCCATGGAAATTATTACAGTAATTGCAAAACAGAAACAGAAAATGTGTACACAGCAAAAAATTGTGTCAAACAAAAAGCACATAAAACTGAAAATTAAGTATAGCCTACACTACTGTAACAAAACATACAGTAGGAAAGTAAAGCAAAGCTGGAGCTCAGAGCTGGAGTTCATCCTCACTCTCCTGCTCATCCTCGCGCTCACGTCTGTCTGGCCACATCTGATGTTCTCCCTTGCGATGCAACGGGGGAAGAATCGCCGTGCATGCCGCAACCATCCCCTGCACTGGTCTGCTGTGACATCGGCACAAGCAGCATCCATTGCCTGGAGAAGGGACCTCTGGTTTAGAGCCCGATGCTCATATACCCTCCACCACCATGCACCCTTGCTCCTCTTCCTCTTCTTCTTCCTCGAACAGGCAGTTGCCCTTGTTCGTTTACCTGGCCAGGTGCTTCCATGTTCATACTGTAAACTGTACTGAACTTTGTCACGCCCTATATATTTGATGGAAGCATTTATACTCCTGGATAGCACCTGTCAGCTAACTAAAATGACTGTGTGATTGTTGATCGGATGTGAGAAAATCCCCCTTGATTAGTAAAGTTCTAGTTGAACCTGAAAATGAAGCCGATGATCCAAGAGATCCATATTACAGAATATACCGTGATGTTTTTCATGGTATTATGTGCCTGAACGATGTTGACAGTGGAGTGAACTATTGTGCAGGTGATGATGTACACAAGGAAATTATGCCAAGATGTTTTGCAGAGAACAACCACTTGACTGAGAAGCAACAGTCAGTTTAGACCAGCAAGATGTATTCAATTGGTAATTGGGCTAACTGAAGGCAATTGTACCTAACCGTTTGCACAGATGTGCTAAATCATTTGAAATGTGTGCAAGCTGTAGGCAATTGTACTTGTCATTTGCAAGGAGTTTCTAAAACAATTGCAATTTGATTACAGTTTTTCTCCATTGCTTTGGCTCAATTCTTGAAACAGAAATGACATTCTCAAAACAACTCGTGCAAACCTCCAAACCACTGGGCACTTGTTCACAACAGATTTGAATTTCTCAAAGGATTTGTGTGTGAATCCCTCTTGTGCCTGTTCACCCCTCATGTATAATCATAAAGACGCTGTAACTTGGGCCTGCAGGGAGTCGGTCCATAATCTAACGTCGCTTTTCATGTCACAACACAAATAACTGTCTTCTCTTTGTGTGACTCTTGAGTGTGCGAGGCATGAATGCACATTGTGATTATCAGCGGGCAGGAGAGTGACCGACATTCGTTCTCAAATCACAGCACAGCCTCAGCTCACACAGCGCAGGATGGTTTCCAACAGCGGGGAGAATGTGAAGCCCTCCTGGAGGGGGATGTTCCTAGTCATCTAATGATTAAAAAAGAAAAAAGGGAAAAATAACAGCTGTAGCAGCCACTGTAAGCAATCAAGTAATATTCTTGTAACCATCTACACCTGGAGGCAGCAGGGCCTTACTAGGCCCATACTAATGAAAGCGTGTGTCAAATTGGATGCCTGGTAGAGCCTTCGGAAGAATTCAGCCAACAACTTCTCTCGTTCTGGTCGATTTATTCTCTGATTACAAGCAAAGTATTGCGATTGCAATCACAGTGAATACTCTCACAACACACAGAACTCTCTCTCCCAGGCAAACTTCGGCCTTTTGATACACAGATTTCGTCACATCATGTCATCCTGACCTCTGATTGGCGCTGAACCGTCTAGGAGGAGAAGGATGCCAAGAATTCCATCTCCTCACCCCTCCCTCATGTAACAATATCGAAAACATGCGTAAGTGTTGTGTTATGAGGCGCGTATCTATACTTGAGAAACAGACATCAGAACATTTTCTCAGACACATATTTCAGCTACATGTTGTTATTCTGAACTTGAGTAACCTGACAATAACATAAGAACATTCAATATTAATATTAACACTAACCCAGCATGGAGCCCAAACAATCGTGCAGTTCCTTCCTTCCTTCCTTCCTTCCTAACTTCCTTCCTTCCTTCCTTCTTCCGACGGCACTATAAATTGAGGGACGCTGTAATCAGCGGTGTGACTCGCTCAGTAAGTGACGGCATCGATCGTCTGGGATTTAAGAGTCAGTCTTAATATTGGCTGGTTCCGGGAGTGGAGTAGTGTTAAGACGCGGGTCACCAAAGAGGCAAGAGGGTTTTTTCTAACAAGGATGGATGGACACGGCGGACGGAGGGTAAAGCTGCTCTCCACTCTTATTTGGAAACGACCACCTCAATCAAAAAGACGCCACGGTTTAGAGACGTGTGATTTAACTGTTCGATCCCGAGCCGAGGCCAGAATTAAGGTCCGAAAACAGTGTTATACTTCTACAATTGCGTTCCTGAGTGCCGTGCCCTTGAGAGAGCTAAGCAGTTTCCCAATTGTCGGAGTTACAAAAGAACAAATGCAAGAAGAACGAAATCAAATGCAGTGCCTTGTTTAAGAGGCAAAGTGAGATTAAGTGTGAAGCTTCTGGGAGCTTTATTTCTATAATGTGATGAGGCTAAAGACATAAACACAGACAGGACTTCCTGCAGAATAAATAGTCGGATTTCTGATGCCACGTAACAGCGTAAGTAGCTGCTGTGCAATAGATTAAAAATAAATCAAAAGTCTAAGAGATTATTCTTTAATCACTCTGAAAAAATGCACCGGTCTGTTATGTTTATTGGACTACTTTGTATGTATTAAGCAACAATGGAAGGCAGAATGGCATTAGCACTCAATCTTGTAAGATATCCCATTCCACAGAGTTCTTCAACCATCACTACATGAAGATACGACATACACTATATGGCTAAACGTGTATAAACACCTGACTTTTGCACAAATATGAGATGTACTAGTATGAATATACTTTTTCTGGGATAGGAAGGCATTCCAAAATGTGGATCCTTGCTCCAGGAATTTGCTCCCATTCAGCCACAAGAGTAATTGTGAGGTCCAGCACTGATGTTGGGGCAAGAGGCCTGGTCACTCCTTTGTGTTCCAGTTCATCTCAAAGGCGATAGATAGTTACGGCTAGCTCGCCACTTGATCCACCATGCTTTCAGTTACAGAACATACACCGACAGTTTTTAAATTACCGTCATGACAGCCGTTATCAATTAGCTAATGCTTAATGCTCGGAACAATTGCCATACAACTCCTAGCACCGATTCCTAATGCCAATCGCTAGCATATCATATCAAATTCTTATGATATATGATGCCTGAATGTATTTTAAATGTGATAGCAATTACACAATGTGCAGGCTGGTTGAAGAGGTGAAAGCTACTCTAAGCTATTACCAAATTCAATGCAGTCAATTAATTTGCCATAGCCATGTTTTGACGAGTAGTTGGTAGTCATTTTGCATATGTTTAACACAATATGTAAGATTCAAATAGTTTCCACTAAAATGTTGAAATTTCTACCTAAAGCCATCAACAACTATTTTTCTAGCAAAAGAAAAATGTTTTGGGGGTTTAGTGGGTTTTCGTTATATCCATACCTGTGTGAGAATGTTTTTATTTTGTGCTTGTGTGTTTCCATATTCATATCTGTCTCAGGGGTGTTGTGTGCCAAGCAACCGTCTTACACTCCAGCAGTCTCCTGAGGCTAGATGTTGGAAAACACAACCGCCCACATGCATAAACACAAATGAAAACCTGAGATTCTTGATCCTAAATTGTGTGAACTATGTGCCAGTCACACCACAAGATGAGATCGACCTTTTTGTATTTTTTGTCTTATTTTGCATTCTGCAAAATGAAATCTAAATGCCCTCCCACTCGTAAAAAGCACTAAATCCTACGACAGTTGATACCAAATCCAATAAATCTAAATATTCTTTATATTGTGTAATCTTATCTCCCTCGGTGCTGCCACGTAACTAACATCCTGGATTGAGAATAACTGGCTGCCCTCAGATGGGTGCCAATGCAAATGTACATGTTTCAACAACATAGACCCATATTCTGGGAAATCACAAATTGAATTGTCAACAAGCAATTTCCTACCTGGGAATCAAACTTCTTCAGAGAGTTCCGCGAGTACACCCAAAAATAAAAATCTGCCGCGCCTTCTTTGAGAGACGCCGTCTCCCTCCGCGAAAACATTCCACCTGAAAATAGTTGCCTGTCGCTCACAGCGGGCTCACTTTAATATCAGTTGGCTAATTTGTTTGTTTCTTCCAGCAAGGTGGGAAAAGAGTGCATGAACACCAGCAAAAGCTCTTTCATGCACAAGGGCCTGAATTAGAAAGATGCGTTTGTATTTATAGCGCCTTCGTTTAGTGTAAATGTAAGATGTGCTTAGTTTGAGTGAATTTAATTAGAATGCAAGGCGGTTGTTGTGGTGGAGCACGGGTGGGAGGGCGTCCTCGGGTTGTGCAGTGAAGTTGGAAGACTTTCGTGTCACGGTGTTTTGCACACTGCTTGTATTTCCCCTCCCCGGGCACTGCTCGCGAGACACATTCCCTTTTAGTAACAAGAAGTGAGTCTGTCGACTTGTCAGGCGGGAGTAAGGCTTTATCAAGGTCGGTGAGGTAAAAAAAGTCAATTTCCAGATTGTACATCACGCTCTCTGATGGCACACGTTGCTAGAGGCCAGGCGGAGAAAGAAACTTCCGGCGCTCAGGCATCCGTATTAAATGAGCAAAACAATTCAGCGTTCAGTTGAGCCGTAGTGGAAACAAGTCCACATTGGTTGAAAACTCCCTGCGTTCATTAATCTAATTTTGTTCTACAGATTTGTCTTATTAAACTACCTTATCGTCGGGGAAACGGTGGCTCGTCGTCTACGTCTTTGTGACTATATCACCCGAAACAAATTGTGTTTGCAAGCAGTTATCGAGTGTTAGTTATACACTAAGAAAATACATTTAAACATTTAAGGTGTGGAGGCAGATATTTTTGTATCTTCAGAATTATAATTGTTGAATAAGAAGTTGTAAGTCTTGTCACCCACCATGGCCACTAGTTCCACAGATAAGGCAGTGGTGCTGTGACTGGCAGGTACATCTCTTTCCCGTTATCTGTCGGGCCTCTGGATAGGAAGCACAGACACACTAACTGTTAGTAAACTCAGTAAATACTGATGTTCACTGAGAATATCCTGGGAATCACTTTATTAATACTCGGTGGCAACCTCCGGTGGCATTCTCTCTCCTCACCAGCAGGGGCCACCGGTTGTAGGAATCAAGTCTGATAGAAGTCTATGAGAAAATGACTCTACTTCTCTCTTGATTTACTCCCTCATTAAACATTGTAAAGATGAGTTTTTGGTCTCAATCTCAAGTTTCAAGTCTTCTTCAATACAGCATGATGTTCATTTAGTAAACTATGTTCCAGTTGGAGAAACAGACCATAAAGCAGCAAAAAATCAACCTGGAAGAAAACATGGATTCCTGAAAAAAAAGAAGCCTAGCCTAATCCCAAGGTACCTTTTTCCCACAAACCCTAATTCCCTTCATATTTACAGCCTAAAAGTGTAGTTATCCATTAGTAAATGTCACAGAATGTCACATTGAAGTCCAATTGAGCCACCATATATGTACAGCTCGTACTGGTGTATGTTATCTGAGTTGCCTAAACACACTTGTGTCTTGACAGGTCACATTACGGCGGCGTGCTAGCTTCGGTCACATGACTCAAACTCCTTTTTGATGAGGTCCGCATGTCATCGCAGTAAAATTATCATGGGAGTCGACACACTCTGTACATGTGCTCTGTCTTTCTCCATCGTGGTCTTTGTGGCTGAGGTTTGTCAATGTCTCTGTCAAAGACCATAATGCCTCTCTCTCTCTCGGTCTCTGTCTCTCTCTCTATATCTCTCTCTTATTAATTAGCACACTTAAACGAAACGTGAGACACCCAAAGCCTTCGGGCCAAATCGCTCTGCCATAATTTCTTTGTTAATTGCCTCTCTGGGGAGGCATGGGAGTAGAAGAAGCCCCGTGGTAACTTAGTCCGCCACATTCAAACACTGAGACGCTCACTTCCCCTCTCTCCGCCCAATCACTTGTGGCTTCCTCCCCCCCGTTTTTCTTCTTCTTTTTCCGTTCCCACTTACCCTCACTCGGTTTCACACTTATCATTTCTAACGTCCCTTTTTCTCTCAAATACGCCCTCCTCTCCATTCTGCTCTTTGGTGATCTTTCACTTTCTTCCCTCTCTCCCACCCTCTTCCCCCTACTTTGTTATTCTTGCGGTCTCCCCCCAATGCAGTTCTTCATCCCACCTTGACAAAGAAGTGTACATTAAAGCACAGCCGCGACACCCTTGCACCGCTGATTTATGGCAACAGATAGATGAAGTATCTCCCAGCATTCGTGAAAGGGAGCGAAACGCCGCGAGATGGCAGGCTTTTTAATTCCGTCTTCGCCCTGCGGTGGATTATGCACCTCGCTGCGCCTGACTGAGGGGGTTGGGGGATGAGAAGTTTGAAACGTAAAGAGCACTTGATTTATCTGATATCTCACTTTGACGTGTCCAGCATGTTACGGCTCTTCTTTCAGGCGCAACGCTCCAGGATGTAGCTCCATAGCGCTTGAGCTCAGACACGTGTAATAAGTCATCATAAGCATGTCTTCAAACCGACACTTGTTCATCAGCGTGTCTCTTGCTCTCTACCCAACGGCTCAATACGCGCGATTGGGATTTTTAAGATCTGCTTTTATCCTTTCCCAAAGTGTCAGTGGCCAAACTTATAGGCGAACAAAAGTAGAAACTGCGTGTCCCTTCCTCAGCTTTTATTATATTGCATTCTCTGGAACACTGCTTAGCACCTGTGCTGGTATTCCTGGCTGTTTCTCCAAACTGGGGACATGCTGACCATCACCTACTGTGATACTGTATTACACTGACAATGGACTTTAAAAAAAACAATCTCATCCGTACCTTTAGGATACTTCTTTAGATGCATTTACACTTTGCTTTTTTCAGCTTTGGACATCTATCAGATATCAGAGATTAAATGTGATTTTAGGGAGGAGGGTAAGATGGATGGTTGTTCTACACCGACAACCAACGTCTTCGATCCGAGGGCACAATCCGTCATAAAACATCCTTAAGTGTACGTGCAAAGTGATGTGTTCAGGGAAGTTTGCCCAGAGATCATGGGGAACAACCCAAACCCTGTATTTGTGTTTAGTTTGGAGGACTTGGATGCAGAGTTGTCGGTGCATAGAAGACTCGTCTGTAAATGTCCAAATAAAATGGCTCAAAAGTCCAACCGTTCCACACATGAACTCCTCTCTTCCTGCACAGTGGGAGAACTAAGTGTAAGAGCTGACCTCTTGGCACACTCACGGGTGTCAGAAGACACTTTCCTGCCGCTAACACTGTTTAGACAGATCAGTGGGTGGGAGATCTCTCCCTGATTCGATGGAAGACTTTCTCACCTTTTAGAGTCTATCTATCAGTTACTGAACCAAGCTGCTTTAGTTTTGAAATGGCTGCACTGTAAATGTACTGAGGCGGTGATACATTTGTTTGACGTTGACTGACCATTCAATCCTATTGGAAAGCCTTGTCAAATCCATAAGTACCATAATTCACTGCCCACGGATGATCCACATCTGCGGATGATCCACATCCGTGGGTTAAAGCGGCGGCGACGTCTTGGGAGAATTGTATCTTTGCGATCCTGAGCTTTTGATCAAACTCTCACAGTCTCCACTCAAACCCACTAATCATTACAGACGTCAGAGAATGAAGAATAAGTAGGACATTGTAGTGCTGCTAAAGTGACCTTCCCTATTGAAATACCCCCAGTGCACCTTTGAGAAAGGCAATTACCCCACAACAGTTCCTTCCATGAGCAGAATACAGGGGGGCTGTGATGGCGTCCCACCTGTGAAGAAGTGCGAATGGGCAGTGCAGTTTAACTTTCCCAGGCAGATGAAAGGTTACATGTTGGGTTTTTACCGTGTATTCTGTCCTCTAAAAATCTACTGTGTACTTCGGGCAAGTACATTAAAGGGTGGCATGGGGATTCTTTTTGACACGGTTAGGCGTTAGGTAATTTTCACACTTCAAAAGGTCTGGAACAAAAAAAGCTTGAACCGTGGGGTTGAAGGCTCACTCCCACTGATGGAAATACCCGGGAATAGGTTGTCGGAAGTGTTAGATCTGGCATTTACCCAAAAAAAGAACAAAATGGCATGTATGATAAATGAAATGGTTGCTATGGCGATAACCTTCCACGGTGTCTCTTATCTTTAAGTAAATGCTAACACGGTGAAATCAAAGAGCATTTTAATTACCCTGTTATGTACTCGGCAAAAAGGTGACCTTTGGTAAGGGTAATGGTTGTTTAGTTGGATGGCAGTGACCTTTACTGGTCACAGAGGTAGAGGGTGTGAGGGAGCTGAGGAGCAGTCACACATGTTTCGTGTTTAATACTTCAAGATTCAAGATTCAAGATGTTTTATTTGTCACATACACACACAGGGTGTGCAGTGAAATGAAAGTGGCAATGCTCAGCAGGAATGTGCAAGGGCAACAAGTACACACTATTTACAATAAAAAACAACACAATATTTACAGTAAGTGTGTGTGTGTGTGTGTGTGTGCCTAAGAGGGGCAGTTGTGTGGGTCTATGTGGGGGTCCTGGTGAGGTCGGAGTTCACAATCCTGATGGCCTGAGGAAAGAAACTCCGTCTCAGTCTCTCTGTTCTTGCAGCGTGACTACGGAGGCGCCTGCCTGACCGCAGCAGCTGAAACAGTCTGTTGTTGGGGTGGTGAGGATCCTTCATGATCCTGCCGGCTCTGGTTCTGCACCTCCTGGTGTACAAGTCCTGCAGGGTGGGAGTGTAGTTCCAATAGTGCGCTCAGCCGAACGCACTACTCTCTGCAGAGCCTTCCTGTCCTGAGCGGAGCAGTTGCCAAACCAGGCTGTGATGCTTCCTGTCAGGACGCACTCTACAGCTCCAGAGTAGAAGGACTGAAGGATCCTCTGGGAAACTTTAAATTTCCTCAGCTGCCTGAGGTGGTAGAGGCGCTGCCTTGCCTTTCTCACCAGAGTGTCTGTGTTTGTTGACCATGTCAGATCCTCGGTGATGTGGACTCCCAGGTATTTATACCCGCTCACCCTCTCCACAGTAGTCCTGTTAATCCCCAGTGGTGAGTACGTCCTCTGTTGTTGTACCCTCCTAAAGTCCACAATCAGCTCCTTAGTTTTGGTGACATTCATGATGAGGCTGTTGTCCTGGCACCAGAGTGACAGATCAGCAACTTCCTCCATGGTAGGCCTTCTCGTCGTTGTCGGAGATCAGGCCCACCACCACTGTGTCATCCGCAAACTTGATGATGGTGTTGGAGCTGAACCTGGCCACACAGTCATGTGTGTACAGGGAGTACAGTAGGGGCTGAGGACGCAACCCTGGGGGGATCCTGTGTTCAGGGTGAGGGGTTTTGAGGTGTGTCTGCCCACCCTGACCACCTGTGGCCTGGCGGTCAGGAAGTCCAGGATCCAAGCACACAGGGGTGTTCAGTCCCAGCTCAATCAGCTTGCCGGCCAGTCTGGAGGGGACTATGGTGTTGAAAGCTGAACTATAATCAATGAACAGCAGTCTCACATAGCCCCCTCTGGCTGTCCAGATGAGAGAGTGTGGTGTGCAGTACCTGGGAGACAGCATCATCCGTGGATCTGTTTGGGCGATAAGCAAACTGCAGCGGGTCCATGGAGGAAGGGAGGAAGGCGCAGATGTAGTCCTTTATCAGCCTCTCTCAGCATTTCATGACCACCGAGGTGAGGGCCACCGGTCGGTAGTCATTCATACATGCTGGAGAAGCATTCTTGGGCACAGGGACAATAGTGGATCTCTTGAAGCAGGCGGGGACCACGGACTCAGCCAGGAGAGGTTGAATATTGTGGTGAACACTGGAGCTAGCTGGTTAGCACAGGTCTTCAGTACTCGCCCAGATATGCCATCTGGACCTGCAGCTTTCCTGGTGTTCACCCTCAACAGAGCCCTCCTCACACTGTGCTCGGTCACAGAGAGTGTGTGTTCATCCCCAGCGGTAGAACTCACCTCGGCTACGCTTAACGGTGTTGTTGTTAGCGGCGAGCTAGCGCTGTTGTTGCTAGCCTCAAACCGTGCATAAAATGAGTTCAGGTCGTCCGCTAGGGATGCGTCGGCACTCACCATTGCGCAGGGTCTGCTCTGGTAGTCTGTGATAGTCCGTAGCCCCTGCCATAGGCGCCTGGTGTCGCGCTGCTCCATCTGTGATTCCACTCTGTCTCGGTACCTCCTCTTGGCCTCCTTCACCGCCTCCTCAGTCCATAGACCGCTGCCTTGTACTCGTCCATGTTGCCGGATACAAGACCGGAGTTATAGGCAGCAGTACGGGCGTTCACAGCTTCACGGATGGATCTATCAACCCACGGCTTTTGGTTAGGAAAGACCCTAACTTTTACCGTGGGGACGATGGTGTCCGCTAAGCGTTGCTATGAGGCTCATTGCTACTCAAAACTCGCTGACGCCACTGGAACTGGATTGGATCATGTCCCAGTCGACGACACGCAGAGCGCCCTGTAGCTCAGCCTCTGATTGGTCAGACCACCGCTTACGCCTCGTCACTACCGCTTCCCGCGATCTTTTGTCGGTACTCCGGTAGCAGGAAAATGGCGGCATGGTCTGATTTGCGAACGGAGGAGAGAGACAGCCTTGTAGCCTCTCTTGAATGGCGATAGCAGTGGTCCAACGTTCTTTCCTCTGGTAGCACACGTAATGTGCTGGTGAAAGTTCGCATGACTTTTTAGGTTTGCCCTATTAAAGTCCCCAGCCACCACCACAGCCGCGTCGGGATACTTGTTCTGATGCCGACATAACACATCATGTAGGTCCGATAGTGCTACGTCGGTGTCCGCTTGTGGTGGTATGTAGACGGCTGTGGTGATGACCGAGCTGAACTCCCGGGAAGGTAGAATGGACGGCATGAGATCGTCAGATGTTCCAGGTTCGGAGCAGGAACGAGAAAGAGTCTTAATGTCCTTGGGGTTGCACCACTTGTTGTTAGTCATGAAGCAAACCCCTCCACCCTTAGATTTACCAGACTCTTCCGCTCTGTCTGCACGGAAAACAGAGAAGGACTCGGTTGGGCATATGACTCGATCCGGCACCAGCGGGGTCAGCCATGTTTCCGTCCGACAAAAGATGTTACAGTCCCTCATGTCCCGTTGGAATCTGATCCTTGCCCTAACATCATCCATCTTATTTTCCAGAGACTGGACGTTAGCAAGAAGGATGCTGGGCAGAGGTGGACGGTGGGCTTGAACTCTCAGTCTGTTCAATTCCGCTCCGTTTCCCTCGATGTTTTCGTCGTCTCCCCGTAGTAGCGGCTCCACTGTTGTTGTTGTGGTTCGCTCGTACGATCTCTGCCGGCCACGCTGGATCGATGGAAAAAGTGGACAAAAACCCTTGTTTTGCGCAAAAGTTTATGTCCAAAAGTGTGCTGCGGTCGTATGCTGTTATTGCCGATGTGTTTGTGGCAAAGAAAATATTAAAAATAAACACAAAAACTAAAAGAGCGCACAATCTCCGCGGAGCTACCTCGACGGCGTCTGGACACAGCCGCGCCATCACTTATCTGATGTAATAAGTCCAGCCACTAAAACGCTGCAGATTTAAACTCTTCTCCTTGCACACACACCCAAAAGCAAAACCGTGTGCATACTTTACCTAAATGTACTTTGCTCTAATTATAGAAATGACTCATACATTTCCCTATACCCTCACTGCAAGGATAGATTGAACACATAATGTCACTAGATTGCGTAATATTAAGACAAAGTCGGATGAACGCAGGACGTTCACCCAGGAGACCGTTGTTCGTGTCTCGTCTCATTTGAACTGCAAGTCACGTACTTAACTCCACGTACGTACATTTTTTAACAAACGTACTTATTTTAACCCGATCCACAACTTAACCGAGTACTTAACATGTCGTTATTTGGTGGACATGAGTAGGAAAACGAACAACATACAACATTCTGGTCATCCTGCAAACCGATACGTTAAAAAAGATAAGCCAAATATATTTGGAAGAGAAAACAAAGGATGACTGTGGAAAGAAACAAAACATGGCAGTTCAGACAACTTCCTGCTGAAACTACTGCTACAGACATTATGGATTATGTTTGGGAATTAAATCTTCATATTTTTATCAATTAATCTCATGATTTCTCAATTAAATTATTAACTGTTTGATCTACAGATAGTCTGCAAATATACAAATAAAATCATTCCAAGCCCCAGGGAATGAAACCAAATGTCAGTTTGATATTGAGTATTAACTATCATTGAAATTGAAAATAACCAGAAAGTATATTAACATTTTGTTTTGCTAAATAAATTGCTAATTAAATGACAAAAAACGTTTGTTTTTTCAGCTCGAGAGCAAAACAAAGAGGCATTTTCTGAATTGGATAATCTGGCTAAACATCGTTGCCTTAGTGCATGTGTTCTTTTTCCTCTCTTACCCTTTTGCAGTAATTTTGACAAAGATGATCTTTAGAAGTGAAATTACTCAAAAGAGCCCAGGCTGCACTAACCTGGAGTCATCCTTGGAGCAGATTCTTGAAAGGCGTCATTCCTCCTGACACACCTCACCAATAAGCACAACACGTTTATTAGTCAGGTTGTTTATAGTCTGAGTGGGAATAACAGCAATGTTGCAAACATAGCTGTTATTCTTGTTATTCATAGCTTGAGACTTGAATCAACGCAGGATTATTTAATGAAGAGGGTTTTGCCATTTTAAAATATGACACTCGTCATCAAAACAGTATATATCTCTTTATTTAGTCTCATATTGTGTATCTTTTTTTTATTTTTATTCTTTTTACAAAGTTAACTTTTTGTGTGTTTCAAGAGTGTCAAAACACAAGATAATTAGTAGACCATAATAGAAAGGGATACTCGTCTTGAAATAATTATAGTATGGTTTCATGTCACATAGTTGAAAACAATTCTGCATCACAGCTATAATGATCCGAGTGTTCATCCCGGGGGATAAAAACATTTACATTTCTTTCTTTCTTTCTTTCTTTTAGCAAAGAGTACTTCAGGAACTTTTTTGGGGGGAGGGTGTGCAGGAACTATGGCCCGGGAACTAAACCGATTTCCTGCAGGCAGAATTTGGGGCAAAATCGGCGAGCGATGGTGACGGGAGGGAGAGAAAGATGAAAGGCTGAAAATTGATTTCCAGAAGTCTGAGCATGTGCACTACCTTCTGTCTTCTTGGTGTGTGTGTGTGTGTGTGTGTGTGTGAAACAGAATTCGAGTATATGCACGAAAATTCTATTTATGTATCTCTTTGTCACTTCCTGTCATTCCTTCTGTCTCTCAGACACACACACAGACAGACAGACACACACACACACACACACACACGGCATGTGTCAGAGAGCTCTGAGAGTGTCTGCCAACCGGCGTAGCTCTTCTCCTTCTACACTGAACCACATTGACAGCCATCGCTACAGTGGGATACATGTGTGTATATGTGTTGTGTATATGTGCGCGCACCCTCAAAGACACACAGACACACACACTTGTGTGTCCGTGCGTGAGAGGTCATTACCAAGCCGTCGTCCATCTGCTCTGTCCCGACCAAGTGGAAAGTTTCTAACCAAGTCCTCCAAATGTATTATGGAGGCCCGTCTATAACACATCTGCCTCTTTCATGTCTGCACTGTGTGTGTGTGTCTGTGTTTGTGTGTGTGTGTGTGTGTGTGTGAGAGAGAGAGAGAGAGACACAATGATTGGATGAGAAGGAGGAGGAGGAGGAGTGAAAGAGAAAGGTCATGCAATGATGGCAAGATAGTAAGAGAGGAGAGTGGGACGCTGGAGTCAATGAATGGACATTAAGGCAAACACAGGGTATCTACAGGAATAAACCAGTGAAATTTAAGACTTTTTAAGACCACGTCTAAATAAAATGTAAGACCTGACTTACGATGGAAATATACATTAATCTAAATTAATTAATTCAAAGTAAACACACTGATGTCTGTTCAAAATTTACAGTATGGTGTAATGCAAAAGGATCACACAAATGTCATTGCTGTTGTAAATTATATTTATTAATACATTTTAAGTCCCATGAACAAATGTCTATAAAATTAAGTAAATATATTTTTAAAATACGTGCAACATAGTTCCTTTTGAACAAAAAAAATCTATAAAATAACATAAATAACATTTCCAGCTGCTTTTAAAATGCAAATTCATTTACATAATAGAATGTGTGTGTGTTTGTGTGTGTGAGTTCTCATGTCTCTATGTGATGGATGTTTGTGCACAGGTTCATGTCTCCTCCTGAGCTTTTGTGAATATACTAGGAAAACAATCCTTTTCAAACTGTATTAATATAATACACTCAGCAGTTTATCACTTTATCACTCTACCACTACCTGGTGCAACAACATGTGCAATATGCTGAAGTACTTTTTGTTTATATACTTTGTTTATATATATATATATACTTTTTATTCAGTCTGTACATATATTCTACTGTTTTTAATGCTTATTATATTCTACTGATGTTTTCTTTTTTAATGCTTATTATATTACTTGTTTCTATTTTATTATTCGTTTATCAGTGAGCTATACTACTGTGATCCTGTAATTTCCCCACTGAGGGACTAATAAAGGAATATCTTATCTTATAAAAACTTCCAGTTGACATTTGGTCCATTCTCCTGGAAAAAAGAAAGAAAAAAGGCAGACATTAGCCATACAACAGTCAACACATCTCTTCATGACACCACCACTTCAGATTAATGTCAGACTGGATAAATATGAATGGATACTATTTTTACAAATTAAGCAACGTGAGCCATCTCTTGAGCCTAGTGAACACTATGTAGACATATTGACAGGTAAACACCACTCTACTACCATTCCAAAACTATTTTTAATGAGTCTAATTAATGTGTAGTGGCCTATGCATAGCTGTTATTAACTTGACACACGAGTAAAGCTTAACTATATGATACACACTCATATACATGAGGATAGTTAATACATATATATTTATGGCAGACTTACTTTGAGATGCTGAAGTAGGTCCTGGGCGGTGTCATGGCCCATGAGCTGTGCTCCATAGGATCCTGACGGGACCTGGTCATTTCACCAATAGCGCACATGAAGTCCAGCTGTCTGCTCGCGGTGGTCTGTTCCAGAGTCTCGTCAAACAGAATGAAGAACGCGCCGCCCTGTTGAACTTCGGTGATGAGCTCTTTGTTGCACGGCACTGGATTTCCTCCTGTGACCTCCAGCGTTGTAGCGTTGACGTTGTAGCGTTGATGTCGTTGCTGGCGGCAGAGCAGGAGCTAGCGGCAGAGCAGGAGCTAGCCCCGCGGGCTGCTGGCGGTCTTCGCGAGTCTCTGTGCTTCTTGCTCTGCTCGTGAGATTCCACCGCTGGAAAGTCTCCCGACACATAACGCAGCTTCAGAAGCATTTCACCGACCGTGACCAGAAACACTCGTTATTTTCAAGCCGTTGTTGAGCTTGCATCCTGCCATGTTTTCTAAAGTAGCCGATGCTTCACGTTGTAGGCGGATTGATAGGACCGAAGGGGCGTGGCCCCGGTGACACCAGAGACACCGCAGAGCGACCGGATCAAAATACGGACCTGGCAGAACAAATTGCCTCACATGACACCCAAAAAATGTAAGACCAATCCAATCTGAATTTAAGACAATTTAAGACTTTTTAACCCTTGTGTTGCCTTCGGGTCAATTTGACCCGATTCAATGTTTCACCCTCCTGTCGCCTTCGGGTCAATATGACCCGATTCAATGTTTAACCCTCCTGTTACCTTTATATTTACTAACATATTTTACCCTTGAGGTCAATATGACCCCAGCTATTAAAATCTCCAGAAAATTATTAGAATTAATATTGTTTTCCAAGTTTAAGTGTGAGGTACTTTATGTTTGTTTGTTGACTCCCGAAAGAACACCGACATTAAACATTGAATCGGGTCAAATTGACCCGAAGGCGACAGGAGGGTTAAATATTGAATCGGGTCAAAATGACCCGAAGGCAACACAAGGGTTAAGGCCTTATTTTTAGGAAAAGCAATTTAAGACTTTTTAAGGACCCGCGGACACCCTGCAAACAAGAATTTCATTGAGGATGAGGGCAGGGGGGGGGACTTAGTGGAGTTTTTTCTTTTCTTTAAAGGACACTTTCCACTGGAGATGGAAGCACCGGAGTAGGTTGTCAGAGTAGTGCTGATGGGTTGAGTCATGTTCACCTCGCCATGTCATCAAGTCAACCCTCAGACCCTCAATGGGGATAAATAAAGGAATTCACCTAAAGGGCGGGAGGAAGAGAGACGGACGGACAGATAGACGGACGGACAGGCATACAGACAGATGGATGGAGAGACGGACGGATGAAGAGACGGATGCATGGACAGACAGATGGACGGATGAAGAGACAGACGGACGGATGAACAGACGGACGCATGGACAGACAGACGCATGGACAGACAGACGCATGGACAGACAAATGCATGAACAGACAGACGCATGGACAGACAGACGGACGGATGAAGAGACAGACGGATGAACAGACAGACGCATGGACAGACAGACGGACGGATGAAGAGACAGATGGATGAACAGACAGACGCATGGACAGACAGACGCATAGACAGACGCATGGACAGACAGACGCATGGACAGACAGACGGATGGACAGACAGACACATGGACAGACAGACGGATGGACAGACAGACGCATTGTCACATAATCAGTTGTCATGAACACATGCAGCCTCTTCACAGATTTGTGTGAAGGGGCGTTAAGGGGGACCAGGTAGTCTGGTTCTACACGTTAAGCCTCATAACCTTTTTAATGGTTTACAGCTCGTGTTTTTTTCTTTTCTTTTACATATCATGTGAACCGTTATATGATGATATAAGTGTTCGTTCATGATGGATGAAACGGGCACTTTACCGAGCACCCCGCCGGGCTGTCCTTTTGTTAGAAGTCACAGTTTGATCGCACGCGGTTCTTAGATGTCGGGCGTTATCACGCCAGCCTTCAACAGGACAGATGTTGGGCGGCCATGTTCACGCAGCCGCGGCCACCTGCTACCAGCTTCCCTTTCTTACCGTTCACATAACATACCATGCGATGAGACCAAAGCTCAGAAGGCAACACACATCTGGCCGCCTCGGGTCGTGTGCATGTTTCGTATAATAAGGTGCACAACAAATCACTATGAGTCTTTATGTAGAGTGATTCAAATAAATAAATAAAAACAGAGTGAACTAAGAACATTCCAACCAAATGTATTTGTTTAAAAAGAAAATGTATTCCCAGAAGAACAGTGTCACCCATTTCAAGCGGGTCTTGCCAAACACACACACACACACACACATAAAATAATCTCAAATCTCGCTCGCTACTCGACCAAATGACGTGTTCGGGGTAGATGTGGCGACGGGTTTGTGGCGTGTCGGGGAGCATCGGGTCAGTCGCCTCTCTGGTCCTGTCTGCCCGCCTTTACTCTTTGCCCCCACCCCCCACACACACACACACACACACTCCTCCAATCACCCATCAGGTATGTTCCCCTCTCACCCCTTCTCCTTTACAATTTCTCGGCCTCTGCCTTTGTTCCATATGTCCGTCCTTGGTAATTCATCTACACTGCCTCTCTCTCTCTCTCTCCCTCTCTCTCCGCCTCCCTCGACCCAATCCATTTGTCCACACTAGTGTGACGAAAAGGCTCAGGGTTGTGTGCCCTGCCAAGCCGAGTGCACAGATTTGGATAACCGCTGTCTGGAGATGTGTCCGAGATAGCGGCCCACAGTCACTCACTCCTGGCCCCGGCTGCCAACTGTGTGTGTGTATGTGTGTTTGTGGAGAGATAACCCCCCCCCCCCCCCCCCACCTCCGGAGCCTCTTGCTCCTGTCACACCCCTGAAAGTGCTTTACAGCTGATGGCGAGGGGAAATTCGGCGTATTACAAAAGTGGACACCTCGAAAAATAGATATAGAGGGGGTTTGATAAGTTTGACAGGTAGTCCAGGGCAAATTTGGAAAAGAAGAAACTCATGATGTGACGGAATATGAAGACGCGTCGAAATCCACACAGACGGCCCTGATGTTGAGTTCTATCCAGCTTTTTGTCCGACTTTTTCAAAAGGGCCGTCAGCCCCGTATTCCTCCAGGTGCTTTCCCGCACCTTTTTTTTCCTGCCCTCATCTCACAGATGCTCAGTTGGATTCCCTTCATGCGATTGGAGAGGAGGTCGTGGAAAACGAGAGGCAATTTGCGTGCTCACTTAATATGTATGACCCCCTCCATTGGCCATGTACAAGGGGAGAAAAAGTCCAAAAGGAAAATTCAACTGAGTCACTCCGGCTTTCTCAAGAGGCCCCTTAATTCTTGCCAAAGCAAACCCAGCGGCAAAGTAGAATCGGGCCCACCTTGAGGACGCTGCTGGAATATCGAGTCGGCCCGCCACGGAGCGTGCACGCTTTAATAAACCGTCACCCAGATGCTGAGGCCCTGGCGTCAGATCCCAAATTGGCGCCGACCCATTACAAACCACAGAGCTCCACTGATGGCCACTGAGCAGCTCTCCTGCGGGCAGTGGAGTTCTATCACATTAACACAGATATAGGCCCTCATAGATTTAAATATGCTGGTTTATTGATTTACCTGCTTGACCCTTTAAAAGTCATACAACCTCACTTTCTTCACGTTGTTCCGCAGGTGCCTGTGTGTCGGCGAAAGCGTTTTCTTTTTACGAGAGTGCTTTTGAGTCACGTTGTCCTTTATGATACGAAACATCCTTGAGAGGGAACAGGCCGGCACATGGAAGAGTAGGGTACTCGCTTTCCGGATGAAGGGAAGGCTGAAGCACTCGTGAAAAGAGGACGGAGGGCGAAGGGCGAACCGGCTGGCAATTCAGGGGGTCGACCTCCACATCGCGCTGTATTTTGCACAATGAACTCGTTGGTGTTGTTCTTGTTGTGTACCACTTGTGAGTCGATAAGACAGTTGTTTGCAGTATTTGTCCCGCCCCTGCTCCACTGGGATTGGGCGTGTCCGTGTGCCGCTGCTGCTGTTTGAAGATGGACTTCCTCTGTAACAGGAGTTCCTCTTCACCGTGTGCCGCCTCCCCTCATCTCGTCAAAGTGGCCGTGACTCGTTTTCCCCAAGTCTGTGTGCTCTATTTCTGTTCTGCGGCGGCTAGCTGGAGGCGGAGTTCATCACCGTAGCTGGAGGCGGAGTTCATCACCGTAGCTGGAGGTGGAGTTCATCACCGTAGCTGGAGGCCCGGCTGGCCTGCATGTGTTTACTCACATTGATGGTTTCTGAGTGCCTACGCGGCAATTAATAAAACACGGTGACAGCGCACCGAATGACTTCTGTCAGGATAGAAGTGCACGGCTAACGTAATTTATAGATATATATTTATGGCAAAATCCCATACAAAATGGATGTTTCTCTGTTTAGATATTCATCTGGCCTCTGCGTGTGTTCATTTTGATAAACCATCAGGGGCATCGGAATGAAGCCGATTACAAATCACCGCCGTCTATCCTTTCACTTTTATGTTCCATTTCTCTTCCTTTGATTTTTCATGCAGCAGCAGCAGCACGTGACGGCCCCACAACATACGATCGACACACATCACATGCACTGCCATATATCTGTTTTTTGCTCGAGAGCTTTGAAGTGTGATCTCCGTCCCCACGGACCCTGATGAGAAGTAGCACGTTTTCTGTAATTTCTCTCGGAGGACAAAAAGGTTCTGTTTGCAATCTTTTACCCTCGGAGGCGTTCTTTTGATTTGATTAATCTATAACAGGGGTCAGGAACCTTTTTGACTGGGAGAGCCATGAAAGCCAAATATTTCTAAATATATTTCATTGAGAGTCATATAGTATTTTTCACGTATAATTTTAATGCTACTTCTGGTGCTGCATGGTGCTAGGGGGGGGGGGGGGGGTGCAGGTGACTTTTTGTTTGCTCCGCCCCGATGCGCGCGAGACGGAGAGCCGAGAAGTGTTAATGCGACACGTAGAGACAGAAGTGACATGCTGTTGGTTAGATACGATCAATAACTGACGGCTGTTTAGTTTAATAAAAGAACAAAGATGTGCTCTTTAAGAAAAGGGACCTTAAATTACTTCTGCTCTAATCTGGCACTATAGAGAAATATAAAGGGTGGCGGCCGGAGATTTTTTTTTTTTCAACTCAAAATTGTCAGAGAGCCATATGCCGTCACCGGAAGAGCCATATATGGCTCGCGAGCCATAGGTTCCCGACCCCTGATCTATAACCTTTATACAAACAGCATATATTCAACAGCATTTGCCAGCCGTTATTTGCATGTCTCCGCTGGGTTTGCTTACCACGTGGATACTCTTCTAAATCTAGGACCGGTCTTCCCAATGAGACTTTTCTGGCTCCATTAAAAACTTTTCTATCCGTTTTTCTGGAAAATGCAAATTTCAGAAGATCCAAAACAAGCTCAAACTTTGCATAATTGAAATCATTTTGACTACAGTGCCTCAACTACATTGTTTCTACTGAGAGGTAACCGCAATTGAGCTCAGTTAATCGCTTGGCACGGCACAGGCTGAAGTGCTGTATTGGTATTGTCTGAGAGCCAACAGTGTTCAGTAACGGGGCTGATCAAAGGGTATGGAGAAGGCTGCTGATAACAAATGACCGTTTAGAGTCTAAATCACCACTTGCCTTCAGACAACCTTTACTGAAAAGGTATTTGTCTGCCTTATTTCCTGCTGGTTTTAGCCCTGCAGTGGGAAAGCAGCTAAACTGAACCGATAGGGATCCACCTATATCTATAAAAACGTGATGAGGTTTGGCACTGAATGCCGTCGACGCGATCAGATGAGGTGTAAACGCAGTGCCGCCGCTCCTATAACGCGCACTACGCGCTGTGCGTAGGGCACCAAGTCCTGAGGGGGCACCACAAAATAGGCAACTAAAAAAATCATCATAGTTATAATAATTATAATGCCGATATTATTTCAGTATTGAAATATTAGGCACCTTTTTGGCATGTACATCACAGAACAGGCAGAACAAGAGATATATTTAATTGCTCCCAAAAAGTTACGATGGTGACCCCCCCCCCCCCCCTCCGCTCGCCGTGGGTGCCCTTTCCTATCTCAGGGGGGGGGGGCATCATGTAGGAGTCATGCTTAGGGCACCAACATGGCTAGCAGCGGCACTGTGTAAACGTAGATACCCCAGTCTCGCTGCCATTTTGGAATGGTAAAAAAAATAACATTTTGGAAAGTTTGGGTGATATGAAATGAGCTATATATAAATCTGAGTGCAACATTTTGGTGTAAAAAGGTGAATAAAATCCTTTTTTAGCTCAGCGAATCAAGCCTCCCAGGAATTGGAAGGGAATATGTATTTTATCGGCCAGAAATCTTCTCAAATAAGAACCATTTTCATGAAAATTATTCTTAAGTGACAGGTTTGGACATTTGCATTGAATTATGTAAGAAATAAGAGGAGTGCCTTTTGCTACAAGATGGAGTTATTTTTGATTTGTGGTGCCAGACTCATTGCACATCGTCTTGGTTGAAAAGGTGTGATATGGGATTTTTATTTGACACCCTCTCCCTGTGTGTGAGCTGCTTGAGATGGAGGCCGAATATTCTGGACACTTCCAGCTTCCTGAGCCGAGGAGTGTGGGCAAAATAACGAGCGGTGTTAATTCTGAAGATGAAATGATTCCATAGGAAAAAACGACTCACCACAATAAGGCAATTGGTGACTAAAAGGAGGGGGTGGAATAATTTAAGATGTTCACATTGGTAATATCGTGTTGTCCAATAGCATCAATGGTTTTTAGATCAATGGTGATATTGTTACACTAAATGAAACATTTTGAATGACATAAGCCTCTCAGTCAACAGGATGATGTGAACAGAATTACAAAAGTGTAATTCATAGAGGGTTTTCAAACTCCAAACTGCTTCGATGTAATACAATATATATTTGTATATATATATATTTATATATATTTATTTATTTATATATATATATACAGGACTGTCTCAGAAAATTAGAATATTGTGATGAAGTTCTTTATTTTCTGCAATGCAATTAAAAAAACAAAAATGTCATGCATTCTGGATTCATTACAAATCAACTGAAATATTGCAAGCCTTTTATTCTTTTAATATTGCTGATTATGGCTTACAGCTTAAGAAAACTCAAATATCCTATCTCTAAATATTAGAATATCATGAAAAAGTATACTAGTAGGGTATTAAACAAATCACTTGAATTGTCTAATTAACTCGAAACACCTGCAAGGGTTTCCTGAGCCTTGACAAACACTCAGCTGTTATAAATCTTTTTTTTTACTTGGTCTGAGGAAATATTAAAATTTTATGAGATAGGATTTTAGAGTTTTCTTAAGCTGTAAGCCATAATCAGCAATATTAAAAGAATAAAAGGCTTGCAATATTTCAGTTGATTTGTAATGAATCCAGAATGCATGACATTTTTGTTTTTTTAATTGCATTACAGAAAATAAAGAACTTCATCACAGTATTCTAATTTTCTGAGACAGTCCTGTATATTTATTTATGTATATACGTATATATATATATATATATATATATATATACTGTATATATATACACGACCCATTAGGGATTTATTGTAAATTGTGTTGACACCTAAGATGACATGAAAAATGCGAGACAGTCTGTGAAGGCAGCACGTTCTCCGAAATTACCCGTACGAGCCAATTAAGAGGGATTCTGTCTGTAAGAGATGTGTGTAATTAAAAATCACCTCATTAAAAACATATTGATGCCCTTCCCTCGCCGTATGCAGCTGGCAGGTGTCTCGCACAAGTCGTGCATATTTCACAGATTAAACCGACTGATGTTGCTCAGTTATAGATATTGAGGATTCTTAAGGTGTGCAAGTAGTCCAACGTGTGTGAAGTGAGCCAACTAGAAATCATGTAGAAGACAGAAAACCAACGTCCAATAACCATTGGACCTCATTAAGACCAGAGCAACCATCAGTGCTGTTAATATAGCTGTGAGGGTTGAGATTATTATCTTTCATAAGAAACTTCTAGGACATACTGATTGCATTTATAGGCGAGACAGAAGAAAAGATAGAATGTAGACTTCAGTCCAGAGCTTAAACTACCGTCACGGACTCTTCTTGAGTAATGACTTGATGGTTTATGAGTCAATCCCAATAAGATATGGGCTTTATTTCTGTTTTCATGGTACTTTAAAAAGGCTTTACAACACAATTCATACATCTTGGGAGTTTTTCCTGATCCGATGTGAGGTGCTGGGACAGGGATGTCGTATATGTACGGATTGTAAAGCCCTTTGAGGCAAATTTGGAATTTGTGATATTGGGCTGTACAAAATAAACTGAATCGAATTGAATGAAAGAAAAAAATATTATAAGAATTGTCCTTGTAATGTGTTTAGGAAAATGGTTATTATTAAAACAGAACATATCAATAACAGATATTGGAGTAAAATAAATAGAAAACAATGTGATAACAAAATATAGACATAAATGTGAATAAATACATACTTGCAAAATAGATTAAACTTACATTCCAAAAGAAAACCATAAGCAGTTAAAACTCAAATAAAAAAATCATTACGGCTCTTTACTCTATTTTTTTTTAATAATCATGTTCTAAAGGTGTTGAAGGTGAGACTCATGATCTCAGTATTTAAACAATCCTGAGAGCCTTGCGTTGAAGATTAGTAGTTACTGTGCTATGCCTTTTGTGTATGATACAAATTCATTCCAGCTCAACAAGAGAATACTGACAAAACGCAGGGATGTAATTGAAGAGGAAGAAGGCAAAAATTACATGTTATTGGTTTTCATTTCATACTTAAGAGACTTGAACTTGTGACCTCAGACTTGAGACTTGAGCTGTGACCTAAGAATTGAGACTTGATGTGTGACCTAATACTTGAGACTAGACTTGTGACTAAAGGCTTGATGGTTGACTTGGACTCCTTCTGAAAGACTTGAGACTTGACTTGGACCTGTGACCTAAGACTTGAGACTTGAATTGTGACTAAAGGCTTGATGGCTGACTTGGACTCCTTCTGAAAGACTTCAGACTTGACTTGGAGTCCTTCTGAAAAACTTCCGACTTGACTTGGACCCGACTCAAATGACCTGTGAGCATCCCTGCTACAACCACACACTCAGAGTGTCAGTGATGGCTACCCACTCCATTGCCAGCAGATGTGCTTGTGTTGGTGCGTGTCAAATGATTTGTGGCTCTACCCTGGCGGCCAATATATTACCATTGCATCTGTACATTACCACAGATAAATTAGTTGTAGAGAGAGAGCAATCAAAGAGACTGACTTGTGTTTGGTTTCTACATTTGTATTCGGAGCACTGCAGCAGTGTTTGCTTGCAAAATATTTGCGTATCATCCGAGCTTCGGAAACTGTTTGCTCTTTGTTGCGGTCGCTGTACACACCGTTTGACAAAAAGCCGCCACGAAGGCAATCGGAATCTGCAGGCAGCTCTCCGTGACAAAAGCTGCAACGAGATCCGATCCCTCCCGAGAGTACGACGATTAAAATAAAAACCTTCCGACATCGGCTGGCTCCGTAACCTCATGTAAGAAAATAGCCAAAGCTGTTTAATGTCCGAGCCAAAAGAGATGACACATATTACACAAGTTTTTTTTCTCCAGCAATTCCTTTAAACAGGCAGAGAAGCATACGTGATCATTTGGATGATTATGATTATTCAGGCCGACTGCAGGTACGCTCTGTGTCTTCGAGTGGCCATTAGACTTCATGGACGATTGACTCTTTCTCCTTCCAACCTGTAATGCGGTGGGCTTATAAACAAAAAGGAGGCACCGTCGGGGACAGTGTGTGCTTTCCAATGCAATCAGAATGGAATGAAGTTAGTGTGGCCATACCTTAGAACCATTTAAATGTGACTGTGGCATGGAAGCGAGCGTGTCTTCCTTTATTTGCAGAGAATTTGCACAACAGAAGGAAGACAAATGGCTTCTTTTTTTCTCGTGGATATTTGCGGCTGTCTCTAATCCTTTGATCTTTTTCATTACTTTATGAACTTTTAAATCCATTACAACGGTTAAACGAAAGCAGCGTGGGTCCTGTGACTATTTGCCGACTGCTTGACAGAACAAACACGCAAGAAAAATGTCACCGCCTCAATTTCTTTCCAAACTCTGCAGGACTTTAATTTCAACAACCTTTAACTGATGTTCAATGGCTTCGCCCCTGTAATTGCATTTGTTTGAAACACTTTTAAGGACTTGATCAATGCCGGCCAGATGATGGGGCCTTTAAAAAAGCCACCGCACCGCGTCTTCACTTCTTTGTTTTTGTGGGGACTTCTTCTCTTGGAAATCACAGTGTCATCGGCTCATGGAGCGACCGTCTGAGCTCCATAGTCGGACTGACATTGTATGACGGGTACGCCCAAGCTGTGTAGGGCGTCTCGGCCTGTTGGAGAGCATCCACGCGGTTTGTCAAACGTTATTATTTTTCAGTTTGATGGCGGATTTTCTCCAACTGCTGGAGAACATTTGCAAATATATTGAACATGAACATTCAGACAAATACATTCCATGAATTGAAGTATTTAGCTTCGACTCAATTCTCGAGACAAAGTTACACTGAGCGAAACTAATTCACTTTATTCATAACTCCAAAAGCAAAACATTTATTGTTTAGCTGAAAGACATTGCAGTAAAGGTTCAAACTAAGTTTTTAAAAGGACAAAAAGTTAAAATGTTGAAACATTGAAGAACTGAGATCAACTCATTTTAATACATGGGACAAAACCAAATTATGATTAAAGAGTAATTTTGCACCCTGAGCAAGTTTTAGTACAAACTTATCTTCTGGTATGATTTTTTTATTGTTCGAATTATGGATGACGTACACTTACCGGTGTTCTCCACCTTTGCTAAAAAAACTGTTTTGTTCTCCTCCAAGATGCCATTGAGGACTGGCACAGATTGAGGACTGGCACAGATTTTATTTTTCCCATTACAAATAATTTCCTCCGACACCAAACAAAATATTAAAGACAAGTGTTCATTGTATTTTTCTGTGTGAAAAATGTATTTGATAACCGAGCAGGTACAAACAATAGAATGCGATAGGCGCTTGATGCGTGAAAAAGGTCACCAGTATTGTGGGTAATAATCACCGTTATTGCTGTTGCCACCCCTCGCTCCTCTCCTAATCAAGCTTCCGGTTCCCACGAACAAGCTTAGCGAATGTCTCACGTATCAGCCAGTAATTGCAGTGAGACTTTTTCCATCTGCCTAATTACTGATACTTCTTGCTGCACCAAATGGACCTGCAGCGCGATTGATGGTGAAGGTTGGTGGTTGGTGGGTTATTATATTCCATTTGCTGGGACCGCTCGAGCGGCAAGCCTACGCTCTCTGAAATGTCTTCCATAGGTTATTTATAATCACTGTGAAGTGGTAGAGAGAGGCCAACGTAAAGTTGAAGAGAGGGAGAGAGAGAGATATGAAGGGAACACAAAACACAGAGAGATCAGAGCAGAGTGGGAGTAGTACACTCAATGTATCATCACACAACGGTTGAGTTATTCCAGGTTTTTGGCTCGTTTCCCGACAGATGTCCAGCAACCAAGTCGATTTCCGCTCGTTACATGCATGCTGTCTTTTCAAAATAAACCTCTGTCTTCGTAGGGAACAACTTAGGTCTGTTTTGTAGAAGGTTGTGGATAGAATTGGGCAACAACACTTTGTGGTTGGGTTTAAGAACAAAGGTAATTGTTAGATTTAGGCAACAAAATGACATGGTTGGGTATGAGAAAAGATTTTGGTTAGGTTTAGGCAACAAAACCAGGTAACCAGATAATTAGACCCACTTGCCATGTTGTTGCAGGGTTAGGGTTAGGGGGGAGTTTGGAAGAGGGGAGTTATTTTCTTTTGTTTTGCCCGAACCAATAGGTAGTGAGTGAGATACTGTATATCTCTTTCCAATAGTATTTGCCTTCGACGTGGAAGCTCTGAAACGTGTCACTCAGAACAAGTGCTGTTTTCTTTAAGGTGACAGAAGAAATGTGTTAATTTAAATTAAAAGTGAATGTCATGTAGGCCTGGTGTCATTTTCCTGGAAATGCTTCTGCCCTTTTCTGGCAAAAGTATGAGGGAAGATGCTCCCCTCGATCTAAGTCCCACCTGTCGAGACCGGTCAGCTATTTTCCAGACGGGCACGCCAGAGACACAGCATTTGGTTGCCGGAAAACTGATGTAGGGATGGATGTAGATTTATTGTACTCTTTCGGTACTCTTAACAGTATTTAGTTATTTCACGTATCTGTACCTTGTTATTCCTTTCTTGACTTCATCAATACTCTTTTTCTATTTAGATATTTGCCTTTTTTTATTTCATCATGTGTTGCCTGCATTCTTTCATCACCTGTCTTTTCTTCTCTTGTTCTTTCATGTCAACCATGAAATAGACTGACAACATAGGGGGAAGAAATCCACGTAGCGCGTGTTAGGAAGCTATACTCGAGTGAAGGGTTTAAAAGGTTCCTTGTTTGACCTTTCCGGGATGCTGGTGGTGGTGAGTGCCGTCTGTCCACTTCATAATCTCCCATTAGTGGTCAGTTGGCCGGGGTTCTGCTGGGAAGTGACTGTAAGAGTCCAGACCATCATGATATAGCAACATTTAAAAGGAGTTTTAAAGGTGTCCAAGTCTGAGGCTCAGATACAGACGGGTCTGCATTTTAAATTTTACATATTGACATATATTTATCAAATATATAGATATTAAACATAATAAATGTATTTAAAATTAATATAAATTTTCATACATTTGACATATAAATTAAGTCTTCTTAATCATCACCAATTAATTTGTTAACCAACCAGATATTGGTCAGTAATTGGCTTGTAAAGCATCTATAAACATTATTTGGCTAGCTATTATAAGTGATAAGTTTAGTAATACTGTTGTTAATGATTAATACATATTTCGTAATAACGTCTTTAAGATAAATAGTTCATACTTTTGTAAATTATTCATAATTGGTTTCTGGTCCATCTGTCAATTAAATGTATAAAATGTTTTTACAAATTATTTCTTAAAAGTTTACAAATCAACAAAATCCTTAATATCGTAAATTAAATGTTCAATGCAATGGAACAGAACTGTTATTAATAGTTTAGCCAAATGAAATATCTTAACACCGATACAATATATCATTTGTAATGTAAACATTGCGTATTACACAAACTAATTCTAAATAACATATATTTTACACATCTTAATACTTAGTAAACATTATTATGTATCATTTGTTTGTAACTAACTAAAGCAGTGTACCATTTAAAAAGAAAATAAAGAGTATTGTACCGACTTCCCACTGAACCTCATGTGGAGACTGAAAATTAAAGAAAAGGTTGGCAAGTAAAATGATCACCCCCACATACACACACACACACACACACACTTAAACTGTGCCAACTGAGATCAAGTAGCGAACATTAAAGTTGCATACGCTGCAAACCTCCAAACTGTGTCTGACATTTAGCTATAACAATTGATTCCACTTGCTGTACACCAGCGATGCATGAATTACCAGTGACAGGCAGCGAGTCCATTCTTCTTAATCTGTATGATGTGCGAGTTGACATGAGCTGTGGGGAGGATAATTGCTGAAGAAGCGGCTCCCCGGGGAGGTGTGCTTTCTCCTGGCTTTGGTTCTATACCTACACAGCCAGAGATGTTATGTTCAACCCTATAGCTTGTCAACAGCCTTCAGCAATCTGAGCCGCTGTAATAAAAAGTGACTGAAACACATCCTGGATATAAAAGTGAGTCTCCTCTCCTGCTGCAGTGAAATTGACAAAAGGAGACAACGGACCATGTTTCACCTCCAACAGTTTTATTTTGTGTTTGTTTTAGTCTTGGCTCTTTTTTACACACCTCCAACTGTTTGTAATATGATCGATTATACTGCAAAACAAAACTTCTATAAAGATTATATTGCTTAAAATGAGCACATCGGTTTTCACCTGATAAGATAAGTCCGGGTGTCCAGCTCTGTAGGCTATTCTTTTTGTTTGCGTAGTATAATACAAGCACATTAATAAGCAATATGCTCAATAATCAAAGGGAAACACCTCATTGGGTCCATTGGACCTGACTGTGTCTCATGCCTCCTGCCATGGCCCTGCTGATGAAAACAACTATTACAAAAAGGAAGGCGTGGAGCTAAACTGTTACATGCCAAGGGAAATTCGTAATTTGTGATATTGGGCTGTACAAAATAAACTGAGTTGAATTGAATATGCTATGAGATGAATGTACACAAAAGAAAGGTGAGTAGCATTGGTTCCCTGCAGAGGTTTTGACCTCGCACAAAGACAGAGTAGAAGAAGGCCGCGTGCTCGTGAAACATGGATGGAAACTGCTGGATTTGAAATACCGACTCGAATTTGTAAATGTTTTATGAGGAAGGAAATGCACAGCATGCATTTGAGACACAAACACACACATGCTGCTGAGTAGCACTGAAAATATGTTTTAGAAGAAAACTCCAAAAAGCCCCTTTGTCGATATTTCCAGACAATGAAACACTTTCGGCCTTCATACCACCGAACACGGAGCTGATGGTGATCTGATTTTCGAGGTCAATTTATTTTCCTCGCCCTTTTTTTGTTGCCGGTTTTCTGCAGTCCCTTGCTGCTAAACAACGCTCCAAAATGTGCTCCAAAAAGGCTCCACCACCCCCCCCCCTCCGTCCGCCGTGTGACTGATCGGATACCGATGCGAGCAAGAACCGACTTGACAGTCCACTTGGCAGAAGTTTCGTAGAAAAGTCCCGAGACACAGCCGCACTTCAAACCCCGCCTCCAAACTGTTTGGGTCTGATTAGGAGCGCTTGTCACGGGTGTTTTTTTACTATCCCGACTTTCTAAAAATCAATGTGGACACACTCTGGATATACTAAGAACAATTTATTTTTGGGCTGGCAATCTGAAGGAATCTTTTGTTTCTGACCGATGGACGTGGACACAATGACACACATCGGTGTCATTGTGAGTCCGTTAAGACGCTGATGGGTCCGAGCCCTGTGACCTAAGTAATTGATCCTTTAGGCATCTTGGAAGGGCGTTTGGTATGATGATACTTCTGAGATTATGTGACGAGCAAAAGTTGAAATTAGATACATCGAGTTTCTAATTAAGACAATTAAAGCTTCTTTTTTTACATTGTACCAATTGTCATATGTGCTGTATCTGTCTCAGACTAACGGCGTGGGGGTGGGGGGGGGGGGGGGGTAATATGCGGATGACTTTGTAAAATAGTCAGACTCCTTTCTCTCGCTTTGTTTTTCATCAGTCTGTCTCAGTCCGTTTGGATGAGGCGATAGTTTAGTGTCAGATCCGGTCCGTGAAGGTCAGCGCCTTGTCCGATTCGCAAAAAAACAATCTCTATCTCTCTCTCTCCCTCTCTCTCTCTGTGTAATCTCTGTGTGAAGAAAATGCCAGCTGCCAGTCTCATTTAGAGCGATAAGAGTCCCCGGCCCCCGAATGCACCCGCGCAGCCACCCAGAGCAGAATAACGCCGAGAGAATAAATATGTAGATGATACCACAAAAAAGAAAAATGGGGAGGTGAAAATATCCAAACTGGCAGATTCCACAGAAAAGAGAACCATTTTATTAAAGTGTGTGTGTATGTTTTGGCTGTTGAGTCTTCACTGTATCTCCCGGTTGTCAGGTAAGATTGATTGCCCCTGCTATAGATTTTTGGCAGACAAGTCCCCCTACAACCGTCTTATATCTTATTACCAACAGCCTCAGACGCTCAAATTGATCTTTATCGGTGTAAAAAAAGAAGTAGAAGAAATCCCCCGTGGCAGCTTCGACCTTTATGGTTCTCACCTTTTATTTGAGACTTTTTTCTCTTGTGTGTGTGTGTGTGTGGAAACACCAGGAGGCACACCAACAAGCCTGATGGAGAGTCATTTATTTGGCATGTCCAAGGTGATGGGGACGGGATTTTCTTTAAAAAGAAATTTAAATTGTAAAATGTTGAGTTGCAGTCGCACGAGGGAAGTTTGTCAGGGAAAAATCACCCAAATCATAGAAAGTATATCCCTAACGTCTCTAACTGAAACACAATGCAGATCCATTGTATTAGTCAGCCAACGTCTTTATTTCACGGCAAACAACCAGACATTTCTTATGAAACCTAAAAAAGCCGTTGGTTTTCTTCAATTTACAGCGTTAACCACGTTTTTTTAAAACAACTCCAATATTCATTCTCCTTTTTGGTCTCCACCACAGAATGTATATAAGAATTCAACGTAGTTGTAGTGACGTCACCCATTGGTTTTGAAGTTGAGTTCAGCGTTTCCTTTGCCGTAGTCAGCGGCGTTTGTAGGATTCAAAGAAAGGGGGGGCGGTAAGTGGCTGGTCATGTTTGCGCGTGCAGCCACGGGTATCCATTGTTAGAGAAAGAAATGTCAGGGTCATAGTGATATTTTATGCTAATTCGGACACTATCACTGAGATAAAGATACACCAGGTCAGTGTCAAATATACCATTCAATTGAAACAAATACAATAATAATATGTATTAATGCAAAGAATAGAGAGATGTTGATATTTACTTATTGTATTTCCAATTCAATCGTTCACACTCTCGCTCACCGGAGACAGTTTGTAACTCTTCCCTTACATTTACCTCAAGTAAACCTAAATGTAAACAGGTCACAATCATTAACAACTAATTCAATTCAATTCAGTTTATTAGTGTAGCCCAATTTCACAAATTACTAATTTGTCTCGGACTGCTTTACAATCTGTACACATAGACATCCCTGTCCCAAAACCTCACATCGGATCAGGACAAACTCCCAAACAACCCTTCAGGGGGAAAAAAGGGAGAAAAACCTTCAGGAGAGCAACAGAGGAGGATCCCTCTCCAGGATGGACAGAACAATAGATGTCATGTGACCAGAAGGACAGATTAGAGTTAAAACACATTCAATGAATATGACAGAGTGTATGAATAGTTCGTAGTAGGCACAATGGAGACCTCCACGATCCATCAGGCAGATGGAGGTAGAGAGGAGGAGTGGGCGGAGTCTCAACAGGGCAGTGGCGTAGTTGGTAGTAGGCATATTTCACGACCCAGACCTCGATGATCCATCAGGCAGATGGGATCTATGACGTCTCATAGGGTCCGATGAACCCATGAGACGTGAAGTCAAAAGGACTCCGGGGAGGAAGCAGAGTTAGTACTGATAGATATTCCGTGCATCATTTACCTTGAGATAAACTCCTGGTGTCTTTGACGAGAGATGTTACTTTGCAGAGTGAGAAAGCCAGCGCAGCAGCCTCCCCAAGGTCCTAGTGTCCGGACATTATATCGTTAAGTATGATGATAGGCTACTGAATTGTAATTTGAAAGTGGAGAAAATATACAAACCAGAACGCTATCCATGTGAGAAACGATAGTTTCATTTAATGACATAAATAAATAAAAAGTCCCCCTAAAATAGGCATAACGTAGTCGTAGCCATCTTGGATTTGGGCTGTCGCCATCTTCATCTGCTTGCAACCAGTGAACAGTAGTGACCATATTTGGACTGCTGAGTGACGTTGCAATAAGACAAATATTACATATGGCTATTTGCTGGTAGCAACCTGTCAATCGGGATAGCCCCGCCCTAATTCATACCACGCTCTATTGTTTATTTGACTCATAATTTACTAAAGAACATCATGCTGTGTTGAGAAAGATTTGGAACTAGAGATTAAGATAATAAACTGATGTTTACAATGAAAAGTAGAGTTTTTTTCTCATTGACTTCTATACAACCAGAGTAGTCGACCCCCTGGTGGCCAGTAGATATAATGCAGGTTCAAAGCATTTCCGCATTGGCACTTTTCAGAATAGGAGGTTGCCGCCTGATCTCCACCAACTCCAGAGGGTAAATATTAGACCTAGCAGCTAGATGTTCGACTCTCTTCAGGAGCTAGCTTCGTTGGGAATCAGTGGAGTGGAACTTAACGATCCAGCTGATTCCCCATGAAGTCAAAAGGACACCTGACCGACTACTTCATGAACTTGCCTTTCCGTATGTTAATATTTCCTTCTTCCTCACACTTTAATCCCTTTTTATCTCATTGTATCCTCTTCCTCTTAATGTTCTCTTGTCTACACATGCAGAAGGGAAATGATACCTTTTAGAGAATCTGCAAAGATCAGCCACCTGTTTCAAGTGACCATCATAAATGTGGTCCTTATGGAAATTGCACATCTTCTTTCTTTTCTTTTTTGTTCCAGTGGCTGATCTTTAATGCTCTGCTTCACCACACGTCCTCTTGTTTCCTTCTCGCTTTTAAACTCATAGGACAGTCTGGTGTACGGTGTCCGGCGGCTCCTTAGTGTCAAGTTAGTGTCCCGTTACGATGGACGTTAGCCGGTAGTTTATCTTCTTGTGTTGAACGGCGGCCTTTTTTAATCAGGTCTGCATAAATATGTGACATAACAGCTGTCATTGTTTTTCTTTGACCTGAATGTTGTAGTGTTTACTCTGAAGTTATTTTGAGTTTCCTAATGCCCCGAGGCCTTTTCACAACAGCTCCTTGACCTTTCTCTGCTCTCTACGTGTTCATAATAATGTTTTTAATGCTTCATTGATTTCATGTGACGTGCATGTGTTCTTATCCGAACAAGTATCGCAAGGTTTTTTTTTAAAAAGGGTTTGTGTGTGTGTTTGTATATAAATATATTCATTATGTACGCATCAATGCGAATAAGCATATAATCGTATGTTTTTGTATATATGTATAAAGCAATAATGTGTATATATGAGTATATATATACATACATATATATGTATATGTATACACATATATACATATATATATACGTTAACGTGTTAATCTATGCGATTAATTTGGCCGCGTTAACGCACTAAAATATTTTATTGCAATTAACGCAACTTCCGGTGTTCGTTGAAGTTTTTACACTCAAACCGAGTGTCAAACCGCGGCAGTACGGTTTAACACTGTTTCCGTTTTTAAAACAACTATTTCTCCGCGAAAATAAGGAGCAGAAATCAGTTTAAACTCGTGGATGAATCAGTCGAGTTTCCTCCTGCTCCTCCTTCCTCCCGTCTCCCCCTCTGATACACAGAGGAACCGAGGGGCGACGTGTCGGGTGACGCGGCGCGGAAAGAACTCGTCACACGAAACCTTCACCGTGATTGGTCAATCCGTTTGTCTGTCAACATTTTGGGAAAAAAACAACCAATGAACACTCAGTAAATCACAAGGACCTCCCACCACACAGGTGAGGCTCTATAGCAGCCTGTCAGTCAGAGAGAAGAGCAGAGAACACGATACCAGGACAACTGAGCCTTATTGAATAGAGCTGAGATTGTTCTGGAATGTTTGATGTAGAACACACGTGGGTATGTGTCACATGCAAACACCATTAAAAGGTGAATTTACATGTTTTTGTAAAATGTATTAAATGAGCCCAGCCTCCAGAGGGTGAACGTGACATATTTGAATGTCAGTCAGTTTACCAAGGCCACTGGTTCTGCTGCTGTTCAGTGTTAAAGATGACAGGACCAATGGGGTCTCAATATACTTCTTTTTTTTTTACGAATCTGATGTTTCACTGAAGAAACTATTTATCATCCACAATATTAAATACCTCGCTGGCACTTTATAGGTAGGAGCCTCTTTGAAAACACAGCTCTGTGTGAAGTTTGGTCTTTAAAAAGAATGAACTTTTAACTTTTAATTGCGATTAATGAATTTCAAAATGTGCGATTAATTAGTTAATTTTTTTTAATCGATTGACAGCCCTAATAAATATACATACATATAGAAATACATATATATATATACATATATGTATATATATATACACATCTATGTATACATATACTGTATATAGAGATACATATATATATATACATATACAGAGACATATATAGATAGATATATATATATATATCTCTTTGGTTCCTCGTTTCGTATCGTTTCAAAATAAAAGCCCGGAATACAACGAAATTAAGTCCATAGTGAGATAAAAAGGCTTGTTCTCTCTTTATAGAATATCAAATATACAGTGAAACTTTAATTCTGGAGTCTGACCCTGTTCCTGATGCTGTGTTTCAAAGCAAACACAAAGAAACGGTCATCATCCAAACATTAGTCGTGTTGCAGTCAGTGACGGATGTTCTGGCCCGTGAGGTCTCAGGCCGAGCCTCGTCACGCCTCATGTGGTTCCTCGATTACCAGCAGTTCTCTAACCTCACTGAGCCTCACTCAGTCGGCTCTCCCCCGGCTCGGAGGTTCATTAACACGCTCCTCCCACACGGGGGGATGAGAAAGAAAGAGACCGCAAGACCGCCATCAGCAGAGGAAACATTTTGCCACACGACATTACTCTGGTCTTTAGTAGCGGGCGAGCTCACGCCACTCTGCCTCTTATAGACCGCAACAATTCACACATCTGTGAGTGAAAGAGAGCCGGCGGTAGAATGTTTGACTGTGAAGCACACACGGGCAAAAATAAATACAATCGAGTGATGAATCGCTCTCGGCCAAGGTTTCCGACAAACCCACCGCGATGGAGCAGAAAGAGAGGTGTACTCGAGACTGAGGCAAGAGGTAGAAACTAAGCGGCTTACATGGACGTCCTCTTAAACTGCGTTCACACCAAAAGCGTTAAGAATTTTTCGTGCGAGTAGATCCAATAAGCAAAGTCAATGTACAGATGTGAATGCTTGTGTTTGACGTGCTTTTTCCCCAGGCGACGCGAATTGCACGGTGCGAAAAATTTGCCCAACCCCGTGTTGCGAAGGCCAATCAGCTTTGAGATACTCTGCTGTTGGTGAATCTAACTGGCTGCTGCTACTCTGTAGCTGTCTTATCAGGACGTAGTCGGTGAAATTCACCAAGCTTACGGGTGATGTTATGTATAAATATATATATATGATATTAATGTTATGAACCCACACACGAGGGCTTTAGACATGTCAACGTTTTTGGGATGTCCACAACAAGTATTCAATTCAATTCAATTCAGATGGACCTAGTCGTAGAGAGTAAAAGCTGCCCCCTATTTCTTTGGAGCATGTGGCCAAAAAGGACACGCAGCACCTTTTCATGGTTCAGATTTCAAAATAAGAGTCACAATGGCTTTTGGTTTCCCAGTCAGTGAATAAAATCCTCCGACAAGTGAACACTGCCAAGAAAAGATATGCTGGGACTATGTTGTCAGACATTCTTTTGCAAATATATATATGTATATCAACGACGGGGATTGTATTACGTTTGTTCATTAGTGGTTCCTCATTATGTAAAAAAGAAAAAAGGTTGCTTGAATCAGTAGGATATCAATGGCATCCCTAATGGACATGATGGCTCCTGAGAGTCATTTATTTAGCTACGACTCATTATTTTTGTCACTGATGAGTCCGGGCTGCTGGGAACGCCATTAAATAGCTCTAGAAGCCAGCGCTACCGTTTCCCAGGAGGTCACTGTAAAAGATTCAGACCGTGAAGACCAACGGAGATATGCTTGGTGCATATTGTAGCGTCCCAGGTGAAGGGGAGATATATATGTCCAAGAGAAGAATGAGGAGACAAAGTTAAAGGTTCGTGAAAGTGAAGCTGATGAGCGCGTGCTGGCAGACAGATGCCATTACAGAATGCCCTCTTCGGTGTCCGTGAAGGAGATGCCACTGATGGGCCCGTCAGGCGGCGGTCAGCAGCCCAAATCAGCACTTAGACAAACACGCTCCACATACTGCGGTAAACATGAGGCTTCCGGCAAGATGGCGTGGGCCGCATCTGTGTGTGTTTATGTGCTTGTGAGTGTAGGGGGGGCAGGGTATGTGTATCGTTGCATTAAAGCCATGTTGGACTTTAAATTGGGTATGATGTAAGACCAGATATGTTCCATCTTCTTTATCTTTTGATCCATGCCAGTGTGAATGTATATATATTTATAAAAATATATATCAGGACTGTCAATCGATTAAAAAAAAGTAACTAATTAATCGCACATTTTGAAATTCATTAATCGCGATTAAAAGTTGTTCTTTCTTCTAAAGACTAAATCTTCTAAATGAACGAGTAATCACTTCAGACAGCGTGTATTTTAGACACTTGTTTAATTGTATTCTTTTTTAGAGACAAAACTTCCCACAGAGCTGTGTTTTCAAAGAGGCTCCTACATATAAAGTGCCAGCGAGGTATTTAATATCGTGGATGATAAATTGTTTCTTCAGTGAAAAATTCAGATTAGTAAACAAAGGTATATTTGAGACCCCATTGGTCCTGTCATCTTTAACATTGAACAACAGCAGAACCAGTGGCCTTGGTAAACTGACAAATATGTAATGTTAACCTTCTGGAGTCTGGGCTCATTTTCTCGATTTTACAAAAACATGTAAATTCACCTTTTAAAGGCTTTTGCATATGACACATCCCAGTGTTTCCCCCACCATTCTATCAGGGTGAGGCCCCGCCCCCCTGACATTTTCTCTATAGCGCCAGATCACAGCAGAAGTAATGTACGGTTATTTTCTTCAAGACGTCTTTGTTCTTTTATTAAACTAAACGTCTGTTGTTGATCGTCTCTACAGCAGCATGTCATTCTGTCTCGACGTGTCGTTCACACTTCTCGGCTCTCCGTCTCGTGCGCCGCAGAGCTCCATGCCGGCGTGTCTGCGCGCGCATCGGGGCGGAGCAAAAAAAAAAGTCACCTGCACCTTCCGCCCCGCGTCACCGACACGTCGCCCGATGTTTCTCTGTGAATATCGAGGAGCAGACGGGAGGAAGGAGGCGGACTGCCGCGGTTTGACACTCAGAGGAGTGAAAAAACTTCAACGCACACCGGAAGTAAACCAAGTTGCGTTAATTGCGTTAAAATATTTTAGTGCGTTAATCGCGGCCAAATTAATCGCATAGATTAACGCGTTAACGCTGACAGCCCTAATATATATACATATTTAAATATACACATATGTATATATATTTATCGATACACATATGTGTATATATATATATACATACTTATATAAACATATTTATATCAACACATATTTATATATACATATTTATAAAATGTATATAAACATATTTATATTTATGTATATATATCTACACATATTTATATATACATATTTATATAATGTATATCAACATATTTATATTTACACATATTTATGTATATATATTTATATTAATTGTTTCATTCAATCAGGGTCAGGCATTATCCCTGTTATCACATATATAAATATTTTCTATCCGCATTCATAGCACTTTCTTTGTATAAATGTTTTACAGCAAGTACAAGAAAAAGCACATTGGTATTATGGGATTTCTAATTGTTGTTTATTTTACATTAAGTTAAAATAGGCATTAGAGCGGATGAGCGTGAATACATTTAACGGGTTTGTTCTGCCCCGAGATATGGATCCAAAAATAGAGCCGTCACAAAGCGACTGAATTCATACAGCTGTGAGGTGCACACTCAGCTTGCCCACGTGACTTCAGGACATGATTTTGAATCAAATTCAAAGCCCCCTGAAAATGTGGATTCAATTCTCTCATAACGGGCAAAAAGAATTGGAACACATTGTTAGTTTATTTTTTGGCCTTTCAGTTATTTTAATTGTAAACACGTGCACATATGCACCATGCGAAGATCATTTTGAAACATTACAGTCGGCCAGTTGATACACTATTTTTTTTTATTATTTAATTTCATTCTTTTTTTTACTGAAAGTAATAATAATAATAATAATAATAATAATCATTTATTTTATATAGCGCTTCTCAAGATTCAAGATTCAAGATTCAAGATGTTTTATTTGTCACATACACACACAGGGTGTGCAGTGAAATGAAAGTGGCAATGCTCAGCAGGAATGTGCAAGGGCAACAAGTACACACTATTTACAAATAAAAAACAACACAATATTTACAGTAAGTGTGTGTGTGTGTGTGTGTGTGTGTGTGCCTAAGAGGGGCAGTTGTGTGGGTCTATGTGGGGGTCCTGGTGAGGTCGGAGTTCACAATCCTGATGGCCTGAGGAAAGAAACTCCGTCTCAGTCTCTCTGTTCTTGCAGCGTGACTACGGAGGCGCCTGCCTGACCGCAGCAGCTGAAACAGTCTGTTGTTGGGGTGGTGAGGATCCTTCATGATCCTGCCGGCTCTGGTTCTGCACCTCCTGGTGTACAAGTCCTGCAGGGTGGGAGTGTAGTTCCAATAGTGCGCTCAGCCGAACGCACTACTCTCTGCAGAGCCTTCCTGTCCTGAGCGGAGCAGTTGCCAAACCAGGCTGTGATGCTTCCTGTCAGGACGCCTCTACAGCTCCAGAGTAGAAGGACTGAAGGATCCTCTGGGAAACTTTAAATTTCCTCAGCTGCCTGAGGTGGTAGAGGCGCTGCCTTGCCTTTCTCACCAGAGTGTCTGTGTTTGCTGACCATGTCAGATCCTCGGTGATGTGGACTCCCAGGTATTTATACCGCTCACCCTCTCCACAGTAGTCCCGTTGAACCCCAGTGGTCAGTACGTCCGCTGTTGTTGTACCTCCTAAAGCCCACAATCAGCTCCTTAGTTTTGGTGACATTCATGATGAGGCTGTTGTCCTGGCACCAGAGTGACAGATCAGCAACTTCCTCCAGGTAGGCCTTCTCGCGTTGTCGGAGATCAGGCCCACCACCACTGTGTCATCCGCAAACTTGATGATGGTGTTGAGCTGAACCTGGCCACACAGTCATGTGTGTACAGGGAGTACAGTAGGGGCTGAGGACGCAACCCTGGGGGATCCTGTGTTCAGGGTGAGGGATTTGAGGTGTGTCTGCCCACCCTGACCACCTGTGGCCTGGCGGTCAGGAAGTCCAGGATCCAAGCACACAGGGGGTGTTCAGTCCCAGCTCAATCAGCTTGCCGCCAGTCTGAGGGGACTATGGTGTTGAAAGCTGAACTATAATCAATGAACAGCAGTCTCACATAGCCCCCTCTGGCTGTCCAGATGAGAGAGTGTGGTGTGCAGTACCTGGGAGACAGCATCATCCGTGGATCTGTTTGGGCGATAAGCAAACTGCAGCGGGTCCATGGAGGAAGGGAGGAAGGCGCAGATGTAGTCCTTTATCAGCCTCTCAGCATTTCATGACCACCGAGGTGAGGGCCACCGGTCGGTAGTCATTCATACATGCTGGAGAAGCATTCTTGGGCACAGGGACAATAGTGGATCTCTTGAAGCAGGCGGGGACCACGGACTCAGCCAGGAGAGGTTGAATATTGTGGTGAACACTGGAGCTAGCTGGTTAGCACAGGTCTTCAGTACTCGCCCAGATATGCCATCTGGACCTGCAGCTTTCCTGGTGTTCACCCTCAACAGAGCCCTCCTCACACTGTGCTCGGTCACAGAGAGTGTGTGTTCATCCCCAGCGGTAGAACTCACCTCGGCTACGCTTACGGTGTTGTTGTTAGCCGGCGAGCTAGCGCTGTTGTTGCTAGCCTCAAACCGTGCATAAAATGAGTTCAGGTCGTCCGCTAGGGATGCGTCGGCACTCACCATTGCGCGGGGTCTGCTCTGGTAGTTTGTGATAGTCCGTAGCCCCTGCCATAGGCGCCTGGTGTCGCGCTGCTCCATCTGTGATTCCACTCTGTCTCGGTACCTCCTTTTGGCATCCTTCACCGCCCTCCTCAGTCCATAGACCGCTGCCTTGTACTCGTCCATGTTGCCGGATACAAGACCGGAGTTATAGGCAGCAGTACGGGCGTTCACAGCTTCACGGATGGATCTATCAACCCACGGCTTCTGGTTAGGAAAGACCCTAACTTTTACCGTGGGGACGATGGTGTCCGTTAGCGTTGCTATGAGGCTCATTGCTACTTCATAAACTCGCTGACGTCACTGGAACTGGATTGGATCATGTCCCAGTCGACGACACGCAGAGCGTCCTGTAGCTCAGCCTCTGATTGGTCAGACCACCGCATTACGTTCCTCGTCACTACCGCTTGCCACGCGATCCTTTGTTTATACTCCGGAAGCAGAAAAATGGCGGCATGGTCTGATTTCCTAACGGAGGGAGAGAGACAGCCTTGTAGCCTCTCTTGAATGGCGTATAGCAGTGGTCCAACGTTCTTTCCTCTGGTAGCACACGTAATGTGCTGGTGAAAGTTCGGCATGACTTTTTAGGTTTGCCTTGTTAAAGTCCCCAGCCACCACCACAGCCGCTCGGGATACTTGTTCTGATGCCGACATAACACATCATGTAGGTCCGATAGTGCTACGCCGGTGTCCGCTTGTGGTGGAATGTAGACGGCTGTGGTGATGACCGAGCTGAACTCCCGGGAAGGTAGAATGGACGGCATGAGATCGTCAGATGTTCCAGGTTCGCGAGCAGGAACGAGAAAGAGTCTTAATGTTCTTGGGGTCACACCACATGTTGTTTGTCATGAAGCAAACCCTCCACCCTTAGATTTACCAGACTCTTCCGTTCTGTCTGCACGGAAAACAGAGAAGGACTCGCTTGGGCATATGACTCGATCCCGCACCAGCGGGTTCAGCCATGTTTCCGTCAGACAAAAGATGTTACAATCCCGCATGTCCCGTTGGAATCTGATCCTTGCCCTAAAATCATCCATCTTATTTTCCAGAGACTGGACGTTAGCAAGAAGGATGCTGGGCAAAGGTGGACGGTGGGCTTGAACTCTCAGTCTGTTCCGAATTCCGCTCCGTTTCCCTCGATGTTTTCGTCTCCCCGTAGTAGCGGCTCCACTGTTGTTGTTGTGGTTCGCTCGTACGATCTCGGCCGGCCACGCTGGATCGATGGAAAAAGTGGACAAAAACCCTTGTTTTGCGCAAAAGTTTATGTCCAAAAGTGTGCTGCGGTCGTATGTTGTTAGTGCCGATGTGTTTGTGGCAAAGAAAATATTAAAAATAAACACAAAAACTAAAAGAGCGCACAATCTCCGCGGAGCTGCCGCGACGGCGACTGGACACAGCCGCGCCATCTATGAGAAAGTCGAAGTCGCTTTACAGAGTCCAGTAGTCATACACACACAGTCATCCCGGTGGTGGTAAGCTACATCAGTAGCCACAGCTGCCCTGGGGCAGACTGACGGAAGCGTGGCAGCCAATCAGCGCCTACGGCCCCTCCGACCACCACCAACATTCATTCACATCCATATGAAAAGTAGGCATGAATTAAACATTAACAGATGTTTTTCAGACAGTTGACATTGTATGTGCAGATTTTTACATAATGCTCATTTTAGTTATGCATATTTGGAGGACATTTTGGTTTTTGGGGGGGGGGTTCATAATTTTTTTCATTATCACCTTTATGAGACAGTTTAGATACAGACCGGAAATATGATAGAAGAGCAAACAAAAGGTGTGGAATCGAAACCTTGGCCATTCAGGCATTACAGTTCCTTGTCCGTCTGTCGTGAGCCTTTAACCACAGTTTGATGGCGGCGCAGGAAAAACAATAGCTAAACCGTTAATTGTTCAAATGCAGGGACAAGAACAACAGGCGGACACGAGTCTAAATGTTCTGAAACGTGTGTTTGTGTAGGATCCAACATAGCATAGTGAGTGGTAGATTGAGAAAATGTGTTCCTCAGTCAGGTTTTATGGGTAAATTGTGTGTGTGTGTGTGTGCCAACCAAATCGCTCGCTCACTTCAGAGCGTTTGCTTAGCATATCTGGCCTGCAGCAAACACACTGGACCTCATGCCGCTCACACCCCAACTAAGAAAATCCACCATATTAAATTAATTCATTCCAACGGGGGAGTAAAATGGCCCTTCTTCACCAGCAGACCGATTAGCAACCACAAATAAATTATTAGGCAAATTAGTCAAATCTGTTATCCCTCGGAATTCCTTCCGTCCCCATCGTCGAGTCCTTAACGCAAGGTCAGCGATAACTCCCAGGTTAATTAGCCGCTCCAGCAGTTAAATAGCGATTTGTGAATTGATGCGACGGGGAAATGGGGTCCGCCCTCTGGGTGGAGGTTTGCGGGTCAGCTATTAAACAGCGGGGGGGGGGGGGGGGGGGGTACACCACGGATCGAGCCTTCGGGTAAATGGTCACCACAGATTTGTTTAAGCGCTCCGATTCCTGCCACCTTGCTAAAGGGGTTTGGAATGCGTCGCGAAGAAGAAAGAAGAAAAAAAGAAGCAGCACACCCCGAATCTTTTTTTTTGGTTCATCTAGTCTCATTTGGTCCCTTTAATTCTGTTCATCAATTTTCCTCCGACACAACAAAAGGCGAAATCCCACCAAAACAACCCCCCTTTCATAAATTACTTTGACATCAATCTCATTTGGAAAGGTACTCCGCCCTTAGACCAGCGGGGAGCTTGTGATGTACGTCCCTGTGACCATCAAACGTTCATCTCGGGCTCGAACCCATTTTGAAAAGGCCGTGAGGCGTGTGCCCTGCTTTTTGTCTGCTGAACACTTGGAGCAATGTGCACGATGACTCCTGCTACCTGAACTGATTCCTGCGCGTCCAATGATCCGCCACCACCACCTGGTGGATCCAAGCGGGTACTACTCAGTCACCCGAATCAGGGGAGTCACAGCGGATGGGTGTCTTCCACACATCGGGCTGGAGGAGAGAGGGGCTCGTGAGTTGGCAGGCCCTTAAAAAAAAAATGTCAACGGGCGAAACATCACCAATATGAATGCTAACTTAAAAATAAAAGACGAGGGGGGGGGGGGGGGATTGTGTGTGTAAACTAGTAGCTCTGACTGCAGGAGAGTGTGGGAAGGAATGGGGTGGATTGAGAGGTATTATATGAATCTGAAGAGCTCTGAGCTCCATCTGTTGTGTGCCGTAGAAATGATGAGTCATTTCGCTCCATTCGGCACGGGTCAAAGAAGCAGCGAATCCCCCAGCTTAATGCCGATACACACACAAACACACACACACACACACACACACACACACACACAAACCCAAAGATTACTAATACATGCTGCGAGTTTCCCGTCCTGTATCTTCAGCTTAGTGACGCCAATTAGGTCTTAGCTGGTATGAGGGATTTGTTTTCGGACCGTCAGGATGCTGTGACTCTCTTCTCCACCATGTCGTCGGACTCACTTGAAACAAACGCGTTGAATTCGGTGCAGAGGTATCGTCTATTTTCTCGTACCACAAATTCTTCTTACTTTGTTAAAACCTGGCGCCCATGTGGCCCACGCGTACGGCTGGGCCATACACAAACAATCAAAGGTCACAATGTTTTGGACCTGAATACCTTGATGTTGCAACGATATTGTTGGAATGTGTCAGTCATGTGGACATAATGAGGAAGTGGGTACACGCAAATAACAGAACAGTCGCATGACTTTACTGTAAGGCAAGAATAGTTATCAAAATCTAGCATGGTATCTTGTTTCACATCACGATATTGAAATCTTATTTGTGACCCGGGACATACGCCGCACAATACCCAGAGTAAACTGGAGCCAGAGACTACTGTACCAAAAAATATGTGTATTATTGATTCGTAAATTCTAGATTCATACATATCAGTACACAAACTAGAAAGTACATCGTGTGGGTCACAGTCAGGGAGGTCAGTGAGAGTTAAATAACACAATAAATACAAATAAAATGTAACTTTTCCCATCAAACGCACGATAAGTGGCACAATGATAAAAAGCCCATGCAAAGCATATGACTGCTCTATCCCTGTGCCCCCACAAACACCTCCTCAAAACCCCAAAAGCTAAAATAAAAACATAAAAAGGCCCATGCAATTGACTCAAAAACGACACTAAAATATCATAGGCCTGGGAGTAACAGTGGTTGCTCCTTCAAGGGCTGTTTCAAAACAAAAGAAACATTAATATAGAAAAAGGAACATGCATTAAAACATAATGATACATTGCCCTGCCGCTCAACCGCCTAGAGCTAGCTGCTATGCTAGTAGCGGCTAATGTAGCCTTGTATTTCTGTTACAAAATGACCAGGGAAAAACGTACTAGTGACATCACTCGTATCGCAAACGTGTAATAAACCTTAAGCCATTATCGTTAAGCAATTTTTTGACACAAAAGCTTTTATCTGAACCTACATATGAAACCTGAAGCTAGCTTTGACGCTCCACCCAAGATCCAAGCACATTGATCATTGATGACGAAGCGACTAAGCTAACTCACTTTCAGCACTTTCATCCACAAACAAAATATGTCTCCACGGGCATAAAGGCATCAAACACTCTCATACACACACACCAGGGCTCACAAAGCTGTATTTTGTATTTGTTATGGGGAGGAAGTAAAAAGCAGAGAAGGAGCCGGCGTTTGTGTGTGTGTAGAGAATACGATTCTTACCACGCAGCAATAAGGAATATTTCACCTTGGGGAGACGAGCAGCTGGAATGGAGACATCCGTACAGGGGGAAGTGCGTTATCTTCCGCCATAATGCGCACCTGAAGTCCCTGAACGCATCGCATCCAGCTTTTTTGCTTTTGTGTACAACGAAATCGATGTGCATTTAAAGTGCTATTGTTCACTTTCTCATGTTACAATTATTTCACACAGGAGCCTTTTTTCTTTTCTTTTTTTTTGGAGACTTTCAGGGGTGGCCAATAAATCGACAACTATAATAAAATAATAAAAATGCATAGTTTTCAACAAGTCAAGAAGGTCTTTGTTTCTGCACCAGATAATCTCATGTGGCACTATTACTACTGATTAAGTTCTGACATTATCCTCTTTCATCAGTGCAACAGATTCATTGCAAATCAAGCAAACACACTTCCTTCTGACGTCTTCAAAAGAACATTCTGAGATTCTGAGCACTCACTCCCTGTTTTCTCTCTGTCGGTTCGCCGACGTTTAGCCAATCAACCGATCGGGATATTTTCATGAACGAGTATTCAATATACAGGACTGTCTCAGAAAATTAGAATATTGTGATAAAGTTCTTTATTTTCTGTAATGCAATTAAAAAAACAAAAATGTCATGCATTCTGGATTCATTACAAATCAACTGAAATATTGCAAGCCTTTTATTTTTTTAAATATTGCTGATTATGGCTTACAGCTTAAGAAAACTCTAAAATCCTATCTCATAAAATTTTAATATTTCCTCAGACCAAGTAAAAAAAAAGATTTATAACAGCTGAGTGTTTGTCAAGGCTCAGGAAACCCTTGCAGGTGTTTCGAGTTAATTAGACAATTCAAGTGATTTGTTTAATACCCTACTAGTATACTTTTTCATGATATTCTAATATTTAGAGATAGGATATTTGAGTTTTCTTAAGCTGTAAGCCATAATCAGCAATAAATCAGAATAAAAGGCTTGCAATATTTCAGTTGATTTGTAATGAATCCAGAATGCATGACATTTTTGTTTTTTTAATTGCATTACAGAAAATAAAGAACTTCATCACAATATTCTAATTTTCTGAGACAGTCCTGTAGGTAAAGTAAATGTCAGAAAAACGGTGTGTGTGTTCAAGCTGATAATGTACAATCTGTGCAATTTATTAGAAATAAGGTACTCAATATGCATTTGACACATTGCTGCCAGGGCCAACTGTGGACTGCTGGACGTTTTTTCAATGTCATGTGACTAATTATTTACATTGAACTACAATATGCCTTGAGCATACTCTTAATAATATTCACTGTATGTGCATCGCACTTCTTAGTTCGAACAGAAAATGAAACCACAGGTGAATGTAAATGAGGCAGAACACCCCCCCCCCCCCTTTCCCCAAAGAAAACATTCAGAATCTTGAATAAGAAGTCCTTGACTCAGTGATCATTACAACTTGAGACAAGTTATGTGTTTTGGTTTTAGCCAGATATTTATGAATTGGACCTGCATGGTTTTCCCTCTGTGAAACAGCAACTTCTGCTAACGTTAGCTGATGATAGCCGCTAATAGCTATCGGTCTTACCAGACCAAGTCAGGGCGCAGTGCCAAAACCCCTTTAGTGGATGACTCAGCAAGACATTTATTCCTTATGAGTTCAACCTTTGATTTAAAAGTTAATTAAAGTCAGACATAAGACATACATAAAACATCTTTGCTGCATACTGAGCCGTGAAATAATTACTTTGAAGTAAAGTGCAGAGGATTAAGTGTGATAATATGCTGTCTATGTTTATATGTTTAGCCGTCAGCCGTCTTCAGGCCTGGCTGCTCTTTCTTTTGAATACTACCCCCCCCCCCCCCCCTCCTTCCCGTGGTCCCGGCTGACACTGAACTAAACCAAAAACTAAACTGAGCTAATCATTGCCAATCGACTTCACCCCAGAATAGGTGCCCAGCTGTCCTAATATAACTGCCACATTTCATTTCCATCTGCCAAGAGGTGGCAAGTGGAGATGGAATGATGAGAGCCGATCAGTGGGCAGCGGGCCGGTCTGAAGCGTTTACGTCTCTCCCGCCGCTGCAACCTGCCGTTCCGTTAGACTTCATTTAACCAGCACGTGGCCCCTTATTGGTGAGGGCTCACCGATCGGTTGGCCCCCCCGGCGACCCAAACATGAGGGCCCCTCGGAGGACACCTACAAGATGGAGTTTGCAGAGAGAGGGAGAGGGACCCACTAATGCAGCTAGTTATTCTGGTCCCCGGTACACAGAAGGCAGCGATGTTATTAAGGGGATTTTCATTTCGTTACACCAGTTCCATTTCCCAAGTTTGGTGTCATTTATCTTTTCTACTTTGCTCAGGGTCCTACTGCTCTTTGGTCAGCCTTTTTTTAAATTTTTTTATTTTTATTAAAGCCCCACAGGCTTTACAGCGGGTTTGGGCTTACACCGTTGGGAAGAATTTTAAAGAGATTATTATGTAAGGTTGTAGGAGTTCTATTTACTTTACTGATTTCACCTTGTACTTTGTATTTTTGGATCATTGACCAACACAAAGCACGATTATTTTGTTTAGCATTGCCTCCTGCTTTGTTGTATTGTTAATGTTAAATTCAGGTACGTTTGGGATAGTTATGATTATTTGAATTGGGGTTGTATGAGCTACTTATCCAAAGTCAGTGTATTGACTACATTAGTAGTCAATACATCATTATTATTATATTGAAAATATTCCCACTTCTTTACCATGTCATGGAAAGCCCGATAGGGGACGGAAGCCACTAGACTTCATTGACAAAAACTTTCTTTATTTTTTTACCTTGCAGAACGCCAAAGTCACGCAATAACACAAAGAAACAAAATATATATTTTTATTTTTGCTCTTGAAAAGCCGGGGTGTGATAGTGGGTGGCTGAGAACCGGACGTGTGAGTGTTTGTTTATCCCGGCTGACATAAGTTGAACAATTTTTTATTTAGATTCAATTCAGTTTATTTGTACAGCCCATTTTAGATATCTCCTCTTCTTACAAAGCTCAAAGTGCACAAGGGAACTACAGTAACTTTGAAATACATGCCGCCAATACGCTGAACACAAAGAAAAGATTCACTTTTGAAGGAGTTGTTGAACAAAAAGTCAACAGGAATTATTCCTATTATGTGTCGGTCCCTGAGACCGGGCTCATAAGCCTGAGTTGTGTTCCGTCAAAGGTAGCTCGCAAAACAAGCCCATTCCCTAATTGGCGCTTACGTTTTAAAATTGCCTCTTATTTTTGTTGTTTTTTGTCACCTAAGCAGTCTCCCAAAATGCTCATCTGAGGAATCCCCCCTTTTAATGAAGAGAAATGGCGTCAAAGTTCCCCCCCGACCCCATTCTCTAGCGTCTCTTGTTTGTTCTGCAAGTGGAAGTCCCGCCCTTTCTGAGGCAGTTTATTGGGGGGAATAATTATATTATAGAAAGTGACATTTCAAAACGGTGAGAACGCTTCCTCAGAGTTGTATAGATGCACAACAACCATGACCGACACATGGCTGAGGAAGAAAAAGAAGGAGGAGAATAGCCTGGTTTCATCACATGTTTTTTTTTGTTAAAGGGTTAAAGGGTAACTTTAGGTATTTTTGTATGTCTACCTAAAAGATCTTGTTTTTGCTCCGATTCTTATAAATGTCTGACAACATGTAGAGAATCCTACGCCCCTATTCACCGTGTCATGTGACTGGTTGCCGTAAGACAATCTTAGAGAAGTCTGAACTGTTGTGTTGGAGGACAGAGCACATAGTGTTGACATATTTCTAATGTCTCGGCTGAACATTGAGCGAATTTTGACGATGTGGATGCAACGCGATATATAAGATCGATTGTTAGACACAATGACAAAAGGCCCAAATCAAAGTAAAGAATCACAGTATGTGTTTATTGATGGGTAGGGTGCTTTTCATAATGTTCTTACACAGGTAATGCTTTTATCCAAAGTGACTTACAATCATATAACATTCATACACCGTAGACACAGCTACAGGGAGCAACTTAGTTGCTTTCTCAAGGACACATCGACCAGGGCAGGGATTGAACCACCAGCCCCCTGATCGGAAGATGGACCTGCTAACCACTGACCCACAGTCGCCCCAATTATTGGTCATCCTTTGGCGTTTAGTTGCCACGCTACATTGCAGCGCTTTCCCTCATAGCAGGCCCAATGTTAATGTTGTTGTCCTCATTGGTCACTTAGACAATGAGGCATGAGGGTTGAAGGTTTAAAAATATTGAAGTTACCCTTTAACTCTAGTCCCTTACTTTCCGATATCATTACAAGGGACCATGTGACTTCACATACTGTCTTTGTCTTTTGCAAAGTGCTTCCTAATAGTGTCCTGGAAATATTATTTAAATCGATGTCTTTTGACCTCTGCCAGGAAACTCGCCCTCAGAGGAGTCGGAGGAGCGCGACAAGGAGCCCCGGACGCTGACCTACCCCGCGTACATCGCCAGCCTGCTGGACACGGGCTCCAAGCGCATGGCGGCCGGCGTCCGCATGGACTGCAACAGCCAGGGCCAGTGCCCACGCTCCTGCCACCTCTGCCACATGAGCCCCAGGGTGGTGCAGGGGCGGCAGCGGTCCGAGCCCGTCCTGCTGCAGATCACCAAATCCGCGCCAATATACGAGCTGGTGTCCAACAACGAGACCTACCAGGTGAGTTCGTCATGTTTGTTATCAGGAAATTATCGGCCCTTGGTGACTGCGTCTTCTCCCTATTTATTGGCCACGTCCTCAAATGTAGGCTTTTCCACTCCTTTCTTGTCAAAGCCAACTTAACTTGCAGCTATAAACACAGCAAGTCCAACTTCAGACAAGTCTATAAACGAGTCTGGCATAACATATTGTTGTACAGGGATGATCCGGCAATGGCCAAAAAGCAAACCTGTGATATCTCAGGAACGCATTCAGGGCATATAGTTTACAAAACTTGGACATCCGCCCAGACTCAAAGATGAGGGCTACGTAGACAACTGGAAGACTTTCTGGGGAAAGCCTGATCTGATGAGGAGAGACGGCATCCATCCCACGTTGGACGGAGCGCGTCTCATTTCTGCGAATATGACCAAGTTGATCACCGGACTTAATCCATGACAACCCAGGGTTCAGATCAGGAACCGGGAGCAGAGTTGTAGTTTAACACCCTTCTCTGCTCTTCCATTCGAGCAGTTACCCACCCATGACTCTAGAGTAGAGACTGTGTCTGTCCCACGGCCACTTCAATTAAATAAATCAAAAGTAAGCAGAAGAGGAGTCGTACACAATAACCTTATACAAGTTAACACCATTATTTCAGCAGTGCAACAAAACAGGTCTATTAAATGTGGTCTCCTAAATATTCTATCTCTGTCATCTAAAGCTGTGTTACTAAATGATTTAATATCAGATAATCACATTGATTTATATTGCCTAACTGAAACCTGGCTGAGCCTTGAAGAATATGTCTGCCTGAATGAATCGACTCCTCCAAGTCATATTAATACTCACATTCCTCGAGGCACCGGTCGAGGAGGTGGAGTAGCAGCCATCTTTGAATCGAGCCTATTAATTAATCCTAAACCAAAATTACACTACACCTCATTTGAAAGCCTTGTTCTTAGTCTTTCACATCCAACCTGGAAAACACTACAGCCAATTCTATTTGTGATTCTGTACCAGCCACCAGGTCCATATTCAAAGTTTATATCAAGTTTGGTTCTTAAAACTGATAGTTATTATTGTTGGAGATTTTAATATCCATGTGGATGTTGATAATGATTGCCTTAGTGCTGCATTCATCTCCTTGTTGGACTCGATTGGCTTCTGTCAGAGAGTACAGAAACCCACTCACAGCTTTGGCCACACGCTTGATCTTGTTCTTACTTATGGCGTTGACATTGAGCATTTGAAGGTCTTCCCACAGAATCCTCTTCTGTCAGACCACAACCTCATAACTTTTGAATTTATACTACCGGAGTGTACTCCGTTAGTCAAAAGTTTCTACACCAGATGTCTAACTGACTGCTGTAGCTAAATTTAAAGAAGCGATTCCTTCTGTATTTGATTCGATACCACGTCTCAATATAACAGAGGACTCCTGGTCTAACTTTAGTCCATCCCAGATTGATCATCTTGTTGACAGTGCCACAGGCTCTCTGAGAATGACACTGGACTCGATAGCCCCTCTGAAGAAGAAGACAGTGAGGAAGAGGAGGTTTGCTCCCTGGTATAACCCTCAGACCCGCAAACTGAAGCAAACGTCACGAAAGCTTGAACGCATATGGCGTTCAACTAATCTCGAAGAATCCCGCTTAGTTTGGCGAGATAGTCTTAAAACTTATAAGAAGGCCCTCCGTAATGCCAGAGCAGCCTATTACTCATCAGTAATAGAAAAAAATAAGAACAACCCCAGGCTGACAGAGAGTCACAGCTCTGTGGAGCCGAGCATTCCTATAAACCTCAGTGGTAATGACTTTATGAACTTCTTTAATGAAAAGATTTTAACTATTAGGGACAAGATTAATATTCTCTTGCCCATAACCAGTGCCAATCTGTCCTCAAGTGGAATGGCCTTGGAAACCGCTGTATACCCTGGTGTATATTTGGAGGGCTTTTCTCCCATCAACTGTGACCAATTATCTTCAACGGTTTCTACTTCGAACACATCTACCTGTCTCTTGGACCCCATCCCGACGAGGCTGCTTAAAGACGTTTTGTCTTTAATTGGCGGCTCTCTATTAGATATTATCAATGTGTCTCTGCTAACAGGCCATGTACCACACTCCTTCAAAGTGGCTGTTATTAAACCTCTCCTGAAGAAGCCCACTCTGGATCCAGAGGTGTTGGCTAACTACAGACCGATCTCTAACCTCCCCTTCCTCTCCAAGATCCTTGAGAAAGTGGTCGCAAATCAGTTGTGCGACTTTCTACATCATAATAGTTTATTTGAGAAATTTCAATCAGGATTTAGAAAACACCACAGCACCGAGACGGCACTGGTGAAAATTACAAATGACCTCTTAATGGCAGCAGATAAAGGACTCCTCTCTGTCCTGGTCTTGTTAGACCTTAGTGCTGCATTCGACACCATTGACCATGACATCCTGTTACAGAGACTGGAGCAGTCGATTGGCATTTCAGGCACGGCACCAATTTGGTTTAAATCCTATTTATCAGATCGATCTCAATTTGTATTTGTAAACGATGACGCCTCGATAACCACCAACGTTAATCACGGAGTTCCACAAGGTTCTGTGCTTGGACCAATTTTATTTAGCTTATACATGCTTCCTTTGGGCAATATTATCAGGAAACACTCCATAAACTTTCATTGTTGTGCAGATGATACTCAACTTTATTTATCGATAAAACCAGAGGAGAGCAACCAACTCGGTAAAATTCAAGCATGTCTTAAAGACATAAAAACATGGATGACCTGCAACTTCTTGATGTTAAACTCAGACAAAACCGAAGTAATTTTAATCGGCCCTGAGCACCTCAGAGATCAATTATCTGGTGATGTGGTTTCTGTAGACGGCATTGCCCTAGCATCCAACACCACTGTAAAGAATCTTGGCGTTATCTTTGATCGGGACTTGTCCTTTAACTCCCACGTAAAGCAAATCTCAAGGACTGCATTCTTTCATCTACGTAATATTTCAAAAATCAGGCACATCTTGTTTCAAAAAGATGCAGAAAAATTGGTTCACGTTCGTTACTTGAGACTGGATTACTGCAACTCCTTATTATCAGGCTGCTCTAATAAATCTCTTAGGTCCCTCCAGTTGATCCAGAATGCTGCAGCTCGTGTTCTCACTAAAACTAAGAAAAGAGATCACATCACTCCTGCACTAGCTGCTCTGCACTGGCTCCCAGTAAAATCAAGAATCACTTTTAAAATTCTTCTCTTAACGTACAAAGCCTTGATTGGTGATGCACCATCATATCTTAAGGAGCTTGTAGTACCATATTGCCCCACTAGAGAGCTACGCTCACTAAATGCAGGACTACTTGTAGTTCCTAGAGTCTTAAAAAGTAGAATGGGAGCCAGAGCCTTTAGTTATCAAGCTCCTCTTTTATGGAACCAGCTTCCAATTTCAGTCCGGGAGGCAGACACAGTCACCTCGTTTAAGAGTAGACTTAAGACTTTCCTCTTTGACAGAGCGTATAGTTAGGGCTGAATCAGGTTCACCTGGTCCAGCCCCTTGATATGCTGCTATAGGCTTATAGCTGCCGGGGGACGTTTAGGATGCACTGAGTACCTATCTCCTCTTTTTCTCTCCTTAAGGATTAATTTTCATCTCTCAATCACACGTTACTAACTCTGCTTTCTCCCCGGAGTCCTTGACTTCACGTCTCATGGGGTCATCGGACCCTATGAGACGGCATAGATCCTATCTGCCTGATGGATCATCGAGGTCTGGGTCATGGAATTCCTGCTCCTGACTACGCCACTGTCCTGTTGAGACTCCGCCCACTGTTGACTCCGCCCACTCCTCCTCCCCACCGCCATCTGCCTGATGGATCGTGGAGGTCTCCATCGTGGAATATGCCTACTATGAACTATCCATACACTCTGTCATATTCATTGAATGTATTTTAACTCTAAATCTGTCCTTCTGTACACATTACATCTATTGCATCTGTCCATCCTGGAGAGGGATCCTCCTCTGTTGCTCTCCTGAAGGTTTCTTCCCTTTTTTCCCCCCGGAAGGGTTATTTGGGAGTTTTTCCTGGTCCGATGTGAGGTTTTGGGGCAGGGATGTCTATGTGTACAGATTGTAAAGCACTCCGAGACAAATTTGTAATTTGTGAAATTGGGCTATACAAATAAACTGAATTGAATTGAACTGACAACATGTGGTGGTCAAAATATCACAGCGACCTCACAAAACACATTTTATTTACAAAGACCCAGGACTTTTGTGGACCGCTAACACCGTCAGCAATGTTAGCCGCTGACTTTATTGTCATTACAAAGAGTACAGTGACAATTGCCCTAGAACTTGTATTGTATTAAAAGTACTCATAGTACAAGTACCAGGCAACGAAGGGCAGTTTTAGCATCCGATCAGATGTGCACAAAGAAGCGGTAGAAGTGCAGTGCAATGTGCTCGATAAATAGCCGTCACCACGTTGAGAGCTATTTGGAGGCCATCTCCATATTACCTTTAAGGAGAAGAATTCTCTATAAACTCATTTAGATTTCCTGAGTTTGGTTTTTAATGTTGGTATATCCACACACTGGCGTACGGACGGGGAACATCAAGGCCTACAAGAAGTCGGCTTTTAGTATTTATCGCAATTGTGACTAATTTCCATCCAGCGAGTGACATGAGAGTCAGATGACTTGTATCTGATTCAGAACCACGTGTGAAAATGGCCCATGTCAGAAATGAAATCACAGTTGGGACACTTTTGCCTGTGGAGCTTTAAACCTTCAGTATCCCTATGGAGCTGCTTCTTTGTGTGTGTGTGTGTGTGTGTATCACAATACCAACGGCAGAAAACCCCCGGAAAAATCAGGAACGGCTCGGGGTTTCAGAGTCTCACACAACCAGAAGCCTTTACAATCGCTAGGCAACCGCTCCTCCTCCCTGAGCCATGCCGTCCCCACTATCGACAAAACTGGCTTTTTTAAATACCTGAATGAGGGAGTAAACACACTCAACGCATTCGTCGGAGCTCGATTGGGCCACATGGAAACGTGACCTTTGTTCCGTTTGCACCGGGCACCTGTAATATGACGTCGTTTGTGGATGACGTCCTGCAGCTATGGATGTGATCGCACTGGGTTGGGCCTGTTGTAGTTTGATGTTAGGTTTGATGTTTGTTTTCGCCTGTCGTCTCTCTCTCTCTCTCTTTGTAGGCTTTGCAGGAGGCGATGATGAGCATGCTGTGGTGTTCGTGCAAAGGCGCCGTCATCGACGACTGGTGCCGGTGCGACTCCAGCGCTTTCGGCGCAGACGGACTGCCCACCTGCGCCCCGCTTCCCCATCCCATGTTAGTAAAAGTGACCTCTTCTCCAAACACGTGCCATCCCTCGATTGTCACCGACATCCAGTGGCGGCTGGTGAATTTTTTGGGGGGGGGGGCGCAGTTGGGCGACGCGGTTTAAATAGCACTCAACAATGAGAAGAAAAGAGGTTTTGAGTAGAATATTGTAAAAAACAACGCTTTATTTCAAGAACACACCGTGCTCAACACGGTCCAATAACAACTATCAACACACTGTAACTTTGGGCATGAGAGGTTCAGAGCAGAATGCTTTTAGGAACATTGGGTTGGGTTTCAGAGGTTTACAAAATAAAAGAGTTTCACCCTCACATGAAAGAGGTTCAGAGCAGAATAGAGTCGGAAAGAGATGCATCACATGTTACATTGGGTGTTTGACAGAGTAGACCCACTACTGTAAAGAAAAGTAGCCCTCCTCTCTTTATTCTTTAAAGTTGGCAAACTTCTCAATAACTCTCTGGTTAAAGTCAATCATGTCTGTGACGAGCCTGTTTCCATTATTCTTGAGGGAATGTGTCTGTTTTTCCGAACTTCTTCGTTGTGTTTTCGATGCCAATTCGGTCTCCTTCTGCTGCTCTGCTCTGCAGACAGGGTTAGCGTCATGCTGTTAGCTAGTTAGCTCCATGCTCTTAGCTAGATAACTGCGGCAAGATTCGTGCTTCTTACACTTGTCTGCAGCTCTTTAGATCCCTCACCCCGTTGTAGTCCAGAGAGTTTCAGTCCCAGGACTTTGGAACAACAGACAGGGGAAACTAAACAGCGCATTACTCACTGAGCCTCCAGCTGACAGCTCCGGTTAGCAACCTGCTCGCGTAGCTCCTTGGAGCTCTCTGGGCTGAGGGGACGATACCGGTCTCTGATTTGCCGAATAGTCCAATCACGTGAAATAAGAAACAATGTGATTGGCCAGGGCGCACATTTTTGCGCCCCAAGATTCACGTTTCATCCGCGAATGAGAAGCCGTCCTTGCCGAAACGACCGTGAAATGTTTGCTCGCTACCGCACACACACGTTGGGCCGGCGCCCCGAAATTGGGGAGGGGCTTCTCTCAGTGAAGATGAATGGCGATATATTATTTATGTCACATTTAACTTAAGTGGTTGTTGACAGGCTTACGGTCTCCCACACACATTTAGCGCGTCAACACGGTATATTTACTATTTAAATAATTTGGTATATAATGTTTTTTGACAGTATATATTATATATTTTTCTTCTTCTTTTTTTTCATCTCAAAATTTTAAGAGGGGCGGCGCCCTAGCGCCCTCTATGGACGCACCGCCACTGCCGACATCCCTCAAGCGAGTTGTCTTCAGGGATCCACGCGTGCACCGACTTTTATCGTTCCGGCCACGTATGGATTGCAGCATGGTCTTAAAATGTGTCGTCGATTTTAAAGCGGCCATTGATTTATTTCTCCTGGGAGTGCCAATCAATGAAATGAGCTGCTGCGTTGATCGCTTGGCAGGAAGGCCTCTGTACACATTACATGGCTTCAGATCACCGGCTGTATTTGTGACACCGGTGAAAATGCTAGCCGCCGGTCGCGATGGTTTACGAGCCCGGCTCGCTGACAGCATCTCTGTCACTCTGTTGCCAGGCTGAAGCTGTCCTACACCTACGAGCCCAGCAGCTCATTGGTCATCATGGAGTGGAACCACACCGAGCCGCCAATCGGAGTGCGGATCGTCGATTACCTCATAAGCCAGGAGAAGGTGACGGAGAGGACCGACCACTCCAAAGTTGAGACAGGTACGTCGGCCGAGAGGTTTGGCCACCGATGCTGTTTGAGGACCAAGAGTTGGAGAAGTATCAACTGGGCTAATGTTGCCGGGCAGTTTTGGTAAATGCTAGTCAGAAAAAATAAGCCATGAATGTATACATTCTACTGACGTGCAATGACCATCGGTTTGCAGTACATGGGACCATCCCTGTTTTTGGTTGTGTGTCACTTTCAGATGAGTCAGTCAGCTGACCATGCTGAACATTGTATTCACACTGGCTCGAACCGTGAACCTGGCAGCTTGTCAGCACCATGTGGCAACATGAGCCCAATTTGTTCATTAAACCGACTGGTAGAAAATAACTCGGCGCAAAAGTGAAAAGGGAAGGATCTCGTCATTCAAGAGTCGGTGAGGGCCACTCCACTGCACTTCCACTACAAAGGTAATCAGTAACCAAACTCCCCAATGCCAGTGGTCAGTCTGAAACGGGTGGGTTTTACATTTCAGGCCCAGGTGTACACATCACGGCAAGTGTTAAAGGCCTAAATCAGTTCTTAAAGCCTCCACAAGATGGCTGTCACCAGTAATAATGGTAATGGAAAAGTGAAGCGTTCATTTAAAATACTTATTATTAGACCAATTCTCATAAAATAAATCGGTGTTGAATGTATGTGGTGCATATGTATCTAATCTACAGTATTTGCTTTCAGAAAAAGGATTCTGGCTATTAGTCACAGTGGTTATGACAAATTGCCTATATGCCAGTGGGACTGTCAACTCTGTGTATAAGTGTTTTTAAAGGGTTCTTAATCTGTATGCGCAGCCTAATCCATCTGCTCCATTTGCTTATTCTGTATGTGTGTGTGTGTGTGTGTCTGTGTGTTTGGCTCTGTCATGCAAAACAGATGCACCTTTATGAATGGGAGCTGGCAAAACAAGTGTGCAGTTTATGTTAGCAGTAATGAACCCGATCCATAATGGAGACAGGTGCAGCTCCCTGCGAGTGCCAAAGTTTGTTGAGGCTTAATGATAGAATAAACTGTATTAGTCGGAGCGGTGAACATCCTTAATCAATGCAGCATACTCAGATGGGAGGAGAGGTGAGCCGTTGGTGCAGCAGTAATGTTCTTTAGAGATGTTTGTGTTCTTTATAAGAACTTGAACGGGAACAAAACTTATTGAAGTCAGTATTTCCAAGGTTTAATCCTATTCATTTATTCACTTTTCATCTATAGGGCCGGATAAACGATGGCCCTGCCTCTTAGTCCTCTCTCGTATTGCGAGTCCAGTACACATTTCATAGATTGCTGATGTGTGAAGACGTAAGCCGTGATCAGAGGGCATTCTGAATCATACGTGACGGTTCAACAGTGTGATTTCTGCCCGGTGCGGCCACGGAGATGCAGGTTTCTGGAACGTTACTGAATAAAACCACAGGGGGAGAAGTTTGGATCATATTTTACTGGCAGGGAATCAAAACAGGCATTAGTGTCGTCTGTGTGGCTCCTGTACATATTTAACGGTGCAGCACAGCACGCACGTTCTGGAAAACAGTTCACCAATGTTCGAACTCATTGAAAGCACATGTAGAACGACAGAAACAGGAATATGTTGTGGAAAATCATAAAGGTATAGAGTCAATCACATAAGTAATATGTCATATTCGAAAAGGATGCCTCATTGGGACGTGCGAGCTGGAAAATCTCCTCCTGGCTGACCTTTTTGGGTCTTTTTTTAGTTTTCGGGCCCACAATATTTCAACCTTTTAACACGTTTTCAGTCACTGCATTCTACCAACATCTAGCGAGTGAATATAGTGGCACATCCTTTTGTAGGAGCTAGCAGAGACCAAAACGGAGTGAACAGGGACTGTAGGTCAATCCAAATTCCTTCTCTATTGTCCATCAGGATCATCACTGGACATGTCTGAGAAAAGTCCTGGAAAATATTAATATTCATTGTATCGCTATATATGTTGCTGCATGGCTTGGTTAACCTAGTTAGGCTACACGGACACAATGCGTGGGCCATGAACCTCGTTCACTACCTGTACGTCTCCCTCCCTGCTCATTTCGTCAAGTATTCTTCTTCTTCTTAACTTTGTGGACATTTGATGAAACACAAACTGATGATGAAGCGCTGTGCCATCTTGAATCCAAAGTACCACTCTCTTCTGGCCTCACCGTTACCAGGGCTCTCAAGTGTCACGCATTGAGCGTGAGACTCACGCATTTCGGTCTTACGTCACGCACTCCCGCCACACATCGTATTTCTCACGCTGAAAGAAACTCTCGGCTATCTAATGTTTTAATGTGCCGCAGCGCGCAAACATGAGCTGGCCGTGCTGCCCTCACCGTGGAGGAATCAAGCGCTCCCCTGGAGTTCTGCTGTGAGGTGCCACTTATCAGCCAATCAAAAAAAAGAAATGGGCTCCACAATAACCAATCAGAAAAAACCCTGTATCTGAGTAAGATTGAATCCAGCAACCAATGAAAATAAAGCATCCTGGAATTGCGCGCGACTGACGAAAATATCCGAAAATTTCGTTCTGCGGGGGGAGTGGGGGGGGGGTGCTGATGGAAATGTCACTCTTGCCTGTCTTCAAAACTTGAGAGCCCTGCCATTACCAACCTCCAGGAACTCCTCATGTCAGCTGATGGGGGGTCGAAGTGGTACACAATCTTGTATATCCAAACCATACCATAGCCACAAACTAATTGATGTATTAACACTGGGGCTTTTGCAGTTCCCCACTTTGCCAGGGTGGTAATCCAGCTTTTCTGTCAATAAGGTCATGCTTCTTCCTTGTGGGAGTAAAGAAATGGAAACTGTACCCATCAGTGGAACCTCTGCGCTAATTTATCGTGAAATGTAGGCGAGATTTGTTCTTCTTTTTTTCCCCAAGACCTTTCGGTTTCCGTTTTCCGTTGGAACGTTCCCTCTCTCGCCGTTTGAACAAGCTCCCCCATTACCGCCGTGTTCCACAGCCCCGTGAAAAACTAATGTTTGTCCCGTCCCCTAATCTGCACTGTCAGAGCGATAAATGTAGAAGATTGAGCAGAGGGAAGAAACGGGGGATGCTTAAGTATTTGGCGTAACTTTCTGCGGTTCTGAGAACATTTTTGGGGTCTTCGATATTTCGTGTTTACTGAAGACTTAAAATTCAAACACAGTTCTTATCTGGACACAAAGTCAATCATTCGGGGCATCGGGGTTGTGCTTTGGTACAACATCAAAGTGTACCGTTTTTGGAACGCTTTAATCAGGATCAGACGCATTGAAAGAAACATTTTCTTGATGACGCAAACAGGAAGCGGTCCGCAGTCTCGAGTCCAGATGAAAAATAACCTGCTGAAGTTTCTTTCTTGTTGATTCAGAGCTGTGGCAGACAGAGGGAGGGATATTCCAATCCGATAAAGCAGTTATTGTAGCTCGCTGTAACTACCATGGAGCTCATGGCAGTGCTTTGGTACTGGGCAAGACTCGCAGAAACTGCGGCTATTCAACTGGATTGTTTCTGTCACGATAGGCTTTTCCAGTTTACCGACTCTGTTGCACTCTAAATAAGACAATGCTGAGTTTCCATGGCGCACTTCAGTCCTCCTCATTAACTAACGGGGGGCTACTTTCTCACACAAGGTCTTTACTCTGCCCTCGGCTCCACGCGAGCATCATTTCTTCAAAGTGTTCCAGCCGGCTAATCACTTGCTCTTAAGGATGGCACAGATATGGTGTCACAAACTCATTGGAAAAACCGACTCCCGCCTGCCCATTAATTGCTTCAAATCACACTCACGGGCTCGTCATTGCAAAACCAAAGCAGAGGATGAATATATCAGACTCCAATTGTTTGTTGCCTAAAGCCCCAGTTTGGTCCACTCTCATGACGCATTAATATATATCTATATATATATATAGATATATATTATGCATTTTTATGCCTGCCTTGGGATCTTTGTGGCTTTGTAGTTTTTTCACATACGGTCAGCAACTGTGTGATATTCTCCGGTCCTCTGGACCGTATGTGTGATGTCAGTACTGCATCGCTACCCAACACGTTCTCATTTCAGCTACAACCCAACTTGACGCTCTCAAGTGTTTACCATTCAGCATCAGTTTTGGACTGGGCTTGATCCAGACAGTGTATTTTCTAAATAAAACTTGCGTGTTCACAGGAAACGTAGGTTCAGCTCAGTACATGCATAGAGTCTCTTGTAAAAAAAATAAAGACTTGGTTATGCTGAGGAATAGAGAACATGGTTTGGGTTCAAATAAGTACATTTGTCACGCAAAATAAGTACGTCAGTTAAGTACGTGTGTTGCTTAAAGATGTTAGCAGCTTTTGCCTGGGTGAAAGTCATGTGGCCCACGTTGTAACCCAGGTTTTGAAAGTTGCTCTATGCATATAGGTTGATAAACTAATTGTATTTTTTTTCTGATGAAATTAGAAATAGCACGAGAGAGATTAGCATCTGGTCCAATAGAGACAAAACGACCTGCACTTTTCTGCTGCAGCATAGTGATGCTGGCGAGGACTCGAGTCTCCGCATCAGTTCAGGCTGTTTTAAAGCGCGGGGCAGCTGTTTTGACTTTGTGACCACTCAGAGACATTTGTTGTTGTGCTGCTGGTTGAGAACCCAGCATCCAAGTTTCTTCACTTTGGACCAGGTTGAAGTCCATCAAAGCTTCTCTCATGGGAAATAACATTGTATGTGAGGTCCTTTTTTGGCAAAAACACCCAAGATGTTTTTTTATTCTTTCTTTAAAAAGGACTCGCTCTGAAATAACAGGCCTCCGCTTTTGAGCTGCCACAAAGTGGGATTGCAAAACTGTTGATTTAAAGATGTAAGACAAGATTAGCACTTGTGCTGGGATGTTTCATCTTGTCTCCATCATGCAGACCTTTAAATGGATATACAGTAACTTGTTTCAGTCTTAGTCAAAGTGCACCTTTTAGGCCACACTGCCAAAATAGCAAGTTATTCATAATTCGTTATCCTTCCCAAATATTCAGTTCTAAAAAAAAGCGCCTGACAAGAACGCTCAACTATTGGGCCAGATGACTTTGGCCCAAAGCTGAATCTATGTTAGGACGCTGATTGGCTAAATTGTGTGTCACTCATTTAAATCTTTAATCAGTAATAGGCTATATTGCTTCTGAGACCCTCCTCTTCTGGGCTAAAACGATTCGGCCCCAGCGCTGACAGGCGGAGAGGACGTGCACGAAATGTACATTACATCTATTGCACCTGTCCATCCTGGAGAGGGATCCTCCTCTGTTGCTCTCCTGAAGGTTTCTTCCCTTATTCCCCCTGAAGGGTTATTTGGGAGTTTTTCCTGATCCGATGTGAGGTTTTGGGACAAGGATGTCTATGTGTACAGATTGTAAAGCACTGAGACAAATTTGTAATTTGTGAAATTGGGCTATACAAATAAACTGAATTGAATTGAATTGAAAAAGCATATATTCTTTCTGCAGATATCCTAATTTAAAAATATTACTGGTCTATATTCCATATCCCCAAAACACAAATATTGACGATTTGTATAATTTATATATATAATTAAATTTATTATTATAATGTCTTTCCAGAGAAAGCTTCACACTTGCACCTGTTCACCTCCCGCACATTGGCCAGATAACTCGCCGGTCAGGAGTCTTACGCGGTTCACCCAGATCACTTTCTATAACTTCTGGGTGTTGAAGTTGTCAAAAAACTCTCTAACAGCTCCCTCTCTGTGCCAATTTGATTCCCCGATGTGTGAAATTTCCTAGCTCTAATCACACTGAGTGAAGGCGTTCCAGCTCTGGTCGGGGGGCCTCGACTGCATTCTCAAAGGAGGCAGAAAAACAAACCCACGAGTCTTTGAGAGCCGCCCACCTAAGCATCTGGTCTTTAGCGGAGGATTGATCACTTCGGAGACCACGCCCTCATCGTGAATGCACAGGCAAAGGTGACCGTCGCTGGGCTGCGTTACAAGAGGCTGGGGTGGGGGTGGAGTGGGGGGGACAAGAATCTTCCGCTCCTCCTCTCATTCACCTTTTCATCGCCCTGAAATCCTTATCTCCTCTCTTTTGATAATTTTTCCCCTGACCATTCTTTCTAATCCTCTCGATCCCAGTTATTCCACTTGCCCCGTCCCTGGCCTCCCCTTTCTTTACTTCTCTCGCTTCTCTACTTACCGCTTTCCTCTTCTTGTCACTGCTTTACCTCGTTCTTCTCGTTTTTCATTTTCTCTCTTTTTTTCTTCCTCTTTTCTTCAATTTCTTTTTCCCTTCAAAAGGCATCAAGACTATTGGGTCAAACATGGATGAACCAGCATCTGTTGGTGGTCAACTCTACCATATCTGTTTAACATACTGTGCAGGAGGACCTCTAAAAAGGGAGAGTTTGGATGTTTCAGTGCATTTCTACATTACACTTCACAATATATATCACTTTAAAGGGTACTATTTAAATAGGACAGTCAGACAGGCCTCTCCAACTGGGAACTGAAGCAGGTATATCCATCTCTATACTCTCTTCAGAGAAACAAATAATAATTTCACCTCGCAGTACACAGGGGTTGATTGATTTATTAACACCAAATTGTACAAAATAACACAAAGCCCCAAAGCGAGGTAAACCACAAAAAAAGTGGATTTAAGCGGATATTGATTATTTGTAGGTGGTTAAAATAAATGTGTCCTTGCTTTGCCACTGGTCTGGTTTCTCCACCTTAGGGGGCACTTCAAAACATCCAAACCAAACCTTTAAAGTAGCTTTTATTGATGTAATGTAAACATGTACTTTAACTGATGTTTCCATTGTTTTTCATCTTTATGTCCCTCTGGTACACCCACATAGAGTACAGGAAACTAAATACATAAAAAATAGATACAAAGCATCACTCTACAGAGTAAATACCCAGTCATTACATCAGACAAGTACAATATATCCAGACATTAAATGACAATAGGATTTTTCATCACAACGTCCTCATGACAAAGGGATGACGAAACCCTGAGCTCTATGGAGTCCCAACATCAAGTTGTACAGGACAATAAAAGGAGTTATGATTGATGTCTCGCACCAACTTTAATGATAATCTAACAGGCAGTTCCCACCCCCAGATAAGTGACGAGGAGAATCCATCAACGGTAGTGTACGGGCTTGTTTTCTACAATTACGGACGTAATGTATCAGTCAAGGATATTTTGATAAATGAATCAGCTTAATATGGCTCTGGTGATGATAATATCGGGCCTCTGGGTTTTCAATCGCTGTTTAACGTGATGATATCAGCCTCCTAGACTTTAAGACGAGTACATCTGCTCTGTTGTAGACTTATTTTTTTAACATCTTTTTCTCTTTTTTCCCAGTTTTTAAAATGTGATATCTAAACATTAAAAAGAGGCCCAATTGGATTATGCCAATAGGATGGATGAGGAGATGGTGGTTGTACTACATCCTCTCACCTATGTGTATCTTTCCCTGCTCTACCATAAGGTTCCAGAATAAAAGCAGAACGTCTTCATCCATTGCTGGTGGACATCTGCATGTTAACTATATACAAAAATATTTTGTCTTCACACTCGTGCCACTGCTCGTTTGATGCTGCTAATAAATACATACGAAAGATGATTGCTGCACTGAATTGTATACCCACAAATGGCTCGCGTGATACATTCCAGAAGGACGCTCAAAAACAGAGCATCGATTTACGGGAAAAAGGGCTCCGAACCGGCACCGCTGATCATCGGTAAAAGCAAAACAAAACAAATGGACCAAATAACTGCTCTCAACTTTCTCACTGGCAGTTCATCGGAAACAGATGTCGGAATACCCCCCCCCCCCCTCCCATCCCCACTCCCGCCCCACCGTTCATCACCAAAACATCCTCAGAGCCGTGTTGTTTGTACGCAGAGCATTATGCTTGTTGACGGCTGCACGGTTGCATTTGTGTATTGTTTTTTTAGTTTTTTTTAAAAAATCTTGTCTGCGGTTATGTAATAATAGATACACGTCGACATACGTACAGCTGCTGATTGCAGCATCCAGGACTCAGCCAGAGCCGGAGCCGACAACAGCTTGTTTGTGCAGGAATCTCTCCCTTAACAAGCTTCAGGCACACAAGGTGAGATCATAGGGAAAGCACGGGCCCACACACACACACACACACACAAGCATATGTATGGTCCCCCAGCAGATGTGGGGAAACTTCATGAGGAGGAAGTCTGCTTTAAGTCAGGGTACGCTTGGCTGGACCGGTCTCGCTGCGAGAAAAACAAACACCCCCAAAGCTGTGAGCTTTCCGATGATGTAACCGCTTTGATCAACCAGCGAGGGCAAGGTTTGCTCAAGGGTCAGTGGAGCAGGGATTCTGATCAATCAAAGCATTGCTCAACCTGTCGGTATCACACACACGTGTCTCACCCCAGAAATCTCAGCGCCATTCACTTCCTTCGGCTTTGTATTCATCTCGAGTCGTAAAGGTCGGTGGTCCCTTCATTTCTAAATGTTCACACACATGTGACATTTGAACCCTGACCATATTGTCCAGGTTGCAGAGGAACCTGGACAATATGGTCAATTGGACAATGGACAATTTTGTTTTACAAGTCTAGGGAATCCAGAGGCATTCTCAGGCTGGACTCAAGCATCTTCTGTGTTTGCCCCCCAATTCATGGTCCAGTTGGATGCACTCATACACCTTCCTGGGGAGGTATTCTATCATGCCTCCGAATCGGAAGCCTGGATCACCTTTGCTGTCTTTTCTTTCAATGCATTGGTGCAGCGGTTCTGGTCTGTGGTATATAAGTTCATATAAGTTCATCGTGGATCTAATTCAATTCAATTCAGTTTATTTTATATAGCCCAATATCACAAATTACAAATTTCCCTCAAAGGGCTTTACAATCTGTACACGTACGACATCCCTGACCTTTGACCTCATATCGGATCAGGAAAAACTCCTAAGATATAGAAAAAAACCTTTCAGCGGGAAAAAAGTGAAGAACCTTTCAGGAGGGCAACAGTGGAGGATCCCTATCCAGTGTGGACAGAAGAATAGACTTCATGTGTAGAGATGGAAGCATTACAGAGTTACAACACATTCAAGTGTATTAAGGAGGCATCAGACACAGCCAGGTCCAATGGACCCTATGAGACTCCGGGGAAGGAAGATCTTTGGCCTTAACAAGTACCTCTCAGTTGTACACAGCGTTAGTTAGTTCACTACTAGTGCTGCACGTCGGTTAAAAAAATGCAGTTTTTGAGTGAGTAACGAGATGAAAATCCCTCATTCTAACAAAATAAAACTTTATTTGTAAATACCGGGTTTTTCCATCTTTGCCAAACCCACGAAGGGTCACCGGCTCGAGTGGACATCCGTCTCTAGGAGATCCGGGGACTTGATGTATAGCCAGCCAGGGGACTGTTGCATATCCTCAGGGCATCCTCCTTGGAAAACATATCTCCAAAAGATAAAGGATCATGTAACATGTCCCCACAGCCAGCGCTCCATCCTTCAAGGCATACACTTCAATCCCCCTCCCCTGACCCGTTTCAGGGTCCGTCATCAGGTACTAATTAGCCATGAGAGACTTTACCAGAGGCGGGGTGGGGGGGGTAATTACCTCTAATCACATTAACCCATGGCACATGGTGTGATTCACATATTTGAGGGCAATAAGAGCTCTGTTGCTTTACCCTAAACCGTGGAGCTAGAGGACCAACATGGCAGAATCCTTCATCAAAGAACTGAGATGTTATTGGAAAGTTTATTGCACGTCATGTATTATGGTGTGCAGCAAAAATTAATCTTGTTTTCAGGCCTTTTGTATTTGTCCAGGCTTTCTTTGTGTCTATGAGGCCATGCTACCTTATCATAGAATGTAAGTTCCAATGGCCCCATTCCCCCTTACCCTTTATATTTGCTTGTGTTTCCGAAAAAGATTGTATTTAAAATACCTTCCATCGTAAGTGTAATGTCTCCCGGAGGGGAAAGAAGTGACACCTTCTCACAGAGGAATCCCACTTCCCACCGTGGGACAGCTCTTCTAAGCATGGCAGGTCCAGAAGTGTTAATGAGATTTTTTATTTTTTTATTTTGACGGATATTCATTGAAAACGGTCACCTAGCTCACAGTGTTGGAGGCACAAATCAGCTTGTAGTATTAACTCATTTTGATCTGCGCCATATTAATTCATCCCACACGGCTGAGTTATTTATTGTATTTATACTTTGAACTGCCGGTTACAAAACAGTAAACTTGGGTGAATCCTTTCATCAAAAGCTCTTTGGAGGCATGATCACCAAGAAGATAAATGCAGTATATGTCAGAGGTTCTCTGGTAAATCAGTCTCCCTGGCGTGTGGTCATGGAATAAATAAAAAGTGGATTTGTTACTTTTCCACACACAACCATCACCTCGTTCACTGCATACAAACGAACAGCAGGGCGCACTGTGTGTTCTGAAAAGAAAAAAAGGCCTTTGCGTTGCAGTGCCACAATATCAGTGCATTAAAGCAGCCAAAGATTCCCTTTTTTTTATCGAAATAGCTACCTCCGTTTCACCCTTTGTGAGTCTATTTGTGAGTCGTCGTGGCAACATGTGGTTCCTGGAGACACCGGCTGTTTGCAGTCGATCATTTTTCTATTTGATTCGCATCACAGACCGTAGGCGTGCGGTTGAGATCAAAATGAAGGCCGAGATAGAACAAATGGGCACGGTCCAAGCAAAGGGCGCCAGCAGTAGAGGTGGGGGGGGGGGGGTAGAAGGGGGCGGGGCCATTGGACCCCCCACCTTACGGATCATGTCTGATGACACGAGAGGGTCTTTTCACAGGTTGTGAATGTGCTGGATTTGATGTTGAACAGTCTAATAAATGCTTTAATACAAACAGTATATCAATCATACCTGTTGAGCCAAGATGAGATATTCCTGACAGTATCTGGGCACAAAAAGGAATTTAATAACAACAATTTTGAAGATACTTGACACGGGGCTCTTGGGAGGGTTTTGTTGATCACTATGATGTTTCATATGAGAAGTAGCACAACTGGGGGGGGGGGGGCATCCGGTTTCTCGATGACATACGATACCTCAAACGCTTTCATGGCGTTCAATGCAGTTTATTTTATAGAGCCCAATATCACAAATTACGAATGTGCCTCAGCGGGCTTTACAATCTGTACACATCCCTGACCTTTGACCTCACATCGGATCAGGAAAAAAACCAAGAAATATTTAAAAAAAACTTTCACGGGGGAAAAAAGAGAAGATTGAATACATTTTTAAAGTTAAGAGCTAAATCAAGAGGCTATATTTGTGAACGTTGTCCTCTTGTGAACAACTGTGCTGAGAAGTTATGTGAAAAGAGGAAAAGATTGATAATCTCGGACGCTGTTCCAGGAGGATCCGGAGTCTCAACCAAGACGTCGGGGTTATCCCTAACTTATCATATCTACTATAAACTCGGTCTACTATCCTTTCATCAGAGCTGCTCTTTTTGGTGCTGAAAGGACAGCGGCCCGGCTAAAATGTCTTCATTGTGATTCTTCACTGTGTAAATATGAGCATTTCCACCAATTTCCACTGCTGGTCCAGATCAAAAGACAGCATTTTTATTTTTTTTACGGGCCATTGTTTTTTTCCGAAAGGAAACTTCACCGCGGGACTTTTTGGCCCCCACGATCGGATCGTTAGTAGATTCCGCTCTGTAGGAGGGGGGGTCGGCGCGGTTGGAATGGATCGCCAATGGGGATTGTGCGTCACTCAAGTCGGTGTGAACCGACACATTTGTCTAAATAGAAGTCGGTTGCGTGAGACGAGCGGCTGACGGAACGAACACTCCAGAAAGCACTTTTAAAAAATGAATGTGTGTGAGTGTGCTTATAAGAGAGGGGAGCTCAATTGAGACGGGGGGTGGGGGGGAGGAGCCAGAGAGATGAAAAAAAGCATTGAAAGAGCCCAACATCTTCACCTTCCTTCATATAAACCATGCACACTCTTTTATGAGCACGCAGGTTTACTTTTATTGTTGTTCTTTCAATCATTTTATTTTAAGTTTTTACAAGTTACACATTACCAGACAACCAAAAACAACAAATAAATAAAAATGACATAGCAGCATAACAACCAACTATACGAACAAACAACAACGACAGAAAAACACGGACATAAATCGAATTTAAATCCTCCTCCATATTTAACCATAACTATATCATTCTCAACATAATTTTATTTTCAATTCATCCAGGCTACTTGTCGCATGCCCGCCGCCGCCCCCCCCCCCCCCCCCAGGAGGTTTATGTACATACAACATGTTCGTTACACAGGAAGCCAGACACATCGACATCCAATGCTAAAAATGAAAAGGGTACAACAGAATTGCAGAACTATTATGTCCGTCAAAACCATTACATCTTACATTTGTTTTACTTTTATTGTTCTGTAACTGTTTACTTGTCTACCAAGGTATGACGGACAAGCAGCCCTTCTCAGTTGTGTTATGGACTATTGTATTCACCTTTATCCAAGGTGTTATTATATTGACGCATTTGGATATATTCATAGTTGGCGTGCGAAAAGTTACAGAACAACGTATCGCCTCTCTGAAAAAGTAATGTTCTATGAATGTTCTACGAGCTTAGATCCCATGCAAAGTCAACGAGTGGTGCGATAGACGAGAATTTTCGGCGGGCACCGCGAATGATGAGAATTGCGCGACTAAAAATTCACCTCATTTGCCTCAAGTTTAAATATTCCAACTTTGGCAAAAAATGTACCCGTCGCTGAGTTGCCAAAGCCAATCAGCGTTGAGATGCTCCGCCGTTGGTGAATCTAACTGGCTGCTGCTGCTCTATTGTTATTGTTAAGTTATTCAGACGTCGGCGGTGAAAGTCATTGAGCTGTGTGAGCCTTCGGGTGATGTTATACATGATATTAATGTCATGAACAAAAACACGAGGGCGTTAGATGTTCTGACGTTTGTGGGATGTCCTCAACAAGTATAAAGCAGAAGTAGTGGTTATTTCTTCCGTGGTGGATGAAGAAAATGATAACTGTTTTTATGGATGTTGATATGACACAGAGATAAGCCACGCCCCCTCTAATTCACAAATGAAGCGAATCATACGAAAAGCCACAAACAGTCGAGTGAGTAAACTCACGCGAGTAAAGCGTTGCGAGTAAAACGTTGCGAGTAAAGCGTTGCGAGTAAAGCGTTGCGAGTAAAGCGTTGCGAGTAAAGCGTTGCGAGTAAAGCGTTGCGAGTAAAGCGTTGCGAGTAAAGCGTTGCGAGTAAAACGTTGCGAGTAAAGCGTTGCGAGTAAAGCGTTGCGAGTAAAGCGTTGCGAGTAAAGCGTTGCGAGTAAAGGGTTGCGAGTAAAGCGCTGCGAGTAAAGCGTTGTGAGTATTCGCAACATGTTTGGTGTGAACGCAGCTTTATCGTCCTCGTTCTGCTACCCCTCGCTGTCCAAATGGGATGTGGGTCTCCAAAAGTTCAAAACAATCCTCCCTCTCTCTGTGTGGCCAATCACAGTGGTCTGGTAGTGGTTGTGACCGCCACCGACATGCCAAGAAACTACAGTGAGGGGTTTGTCCGTGATCACGTTGTTGTTGTGTCGCTGGTCTCTCTGCCTGTTGTTTAATGGAAAGGTAGACAACCAAATCCAGATGTTATTTGTTAAGGCTTTTACTGCCAAGAGAGTGTGTGCGTGTGTGTGTCGGAGTGGATGCCAATTACAGATATAGTTACAAGGAAGCTGTCTGCTTTATCAGTAGTGGATGAAACCTGTTATATGGAGGAGAGAGGAGAACATCTGTGTGTGTGTGGGTGTGTGTGTGTCCGCTGAGTTCATCGGGTTCATGATGTGTATTTTTCTCTCTCTCTGACTTCTGCTGAAGTGGATGCCGACTACTTTCATTGTAAAACATGGTGCTATCATAGCAGGAGAAGAACAAGTACAAGAAGAACTAGAAGAACAAGAAAGAGTAAAGCAATAATGAGGTTGCTGTTTGCATTCACACTTGAGGTTAGCTTAGCATTGTTACATTGTGAAATACATCTCAGTTGCCATTATTTTTATGTTGCTGGACTTTTAGTATCGCATAGCATCGGCGGAGCTGGAGTCCAGATGTACTCAGACCAGCTTAGCTAGGCTTAAGTACTGGAGGCAGTTGAGTTGGAAAATCGGCCTTTTTCCAAATTTCAGAAATACCCACAAACTTTTTTTTTTTTTGGTGAACCGCAGGCTCTGAGGCACAAGGTGGAGGGGGTATACAAATGGCACCCCCTGCACGTGGTGTGGCACCACGACACAGAATGTACCGGAGAGGGCACCTCACCATATTAGCGCCCCAGGAAGGGCACCCTAAAAGGCTCCTTACCACATTTTCTCCACTGTAGTTTCATACTAAAAGGCACTTCTACATTTTCTTTTCTGAAAGGTCATCCTAGAGGGCACCTCATCACATTTTGTTCAGAAATTGTTTGTAATTGCTCAGGTATGTCACACAACCTACGATTATCTTTATAAATGGGTTGGATTCAACGCATTAATTTCTTATAGGCTAACCTTCATGGACATAGCCATGCCCTGAGTCTTTAATGCATGAACATTAATGTTAATCTGTTCTCAGTTTTCAAGAAACACTTTTTCAGGGGAACAACATGTTTTCATTGTACGAGTGTGTGTGTGTGTGTGTGTGTGTGTGTGTGTGTGTTTGTGCGTGATTGTGTGTGTCCGTGTTTCAATTGAAGCATTGGATAACAAGTCATAAAAGAACACTTAAATGTACAAAAGGGAGTTAATTGACACTGTTGGTTAAGTGTTATTAATTTCATTTCCATGTAGCTCTACAGGTCTAATAGACATTAAGATTCCACAGTTAAAACATAATGATCTTTTGAGCACCTGTCCTTTCTATTGAGAGGAGAAAAACAGCAGTGGATTGCACAAACATACACACACACACACACGCACAGACACACATGCACTTAGTGTCCAGGCCTGCATAACTGAACTGAAGACAGCAGGCAGGACTTCAAAAGGTGAGACATCCCATAACTCACATCAGTCTCCTGGCAATCCTTGATTTTTCCAACAAATCATACTGAAAGAATGCCGAGGGTAAACAACTCCAGCTGAATGACAAGTTGCTCAGAATTGTCTCTTCCCGCTCTAAAAGCCGGGTGTCCACGGTGTATGTCAACTTTTGTGTACGTCAAATGTTCCACTGCAGGTGGGACGGTTTGACTTCACCCGACACAATTCAATTATGTTCAAAGAGGCGATTAATTTGGCGTTATGTTACGTTTTTTGGGTATTTTGAGCTCATTCTATCGCACAGTAAGTATGCGTCCATCTGTTTGTATGCAAATTTTGTAAAAAAATTGAGCATTTAATTGTTATGCTTGGGCTGAGGTGGTTAAGTGGGATGGTAACAAAATGACAAAATACAGCCCGTTATCCTGAAAACAAACGGCAAAAAAAAGCAACAAAATGACTTATTTTCGCAACCTGCAATACATCTTAAAACGAGAAACATCTTAATAGTTTCTTGCGTATGCACCTGAAGGCTGCATGATGTATTAATAATCAACTGAGGCTAAAGCTACACAAAGCAGAAAAAAAAATTGCCATCCTTGCTTGCTGATGATTGATGTCGTAGACCTGGAAGCTCGGGAGGAGCATTTTAGTTTGTGTATTGCAGGCTCAATTACTATTCCTAAATTTACTATTTAATTTACTACCATTTAATATAATATAATTGGCAAATGTTATGTCCACCGCCAATCGGAGCCAAACTCAGAAGAAAGCCCTGAAGTCTGAGTCTGTGGCATGCATGAACGCGCAATTTCATGGATGTTTGTCTTATTTCCAATCGGTTTGTGGGTTTAAAACACGTGAGAAAGAACAAGCAGATCTGTGCCTGGAGTCGTAAATTAAAAATCATTCATATTTTATTTATAAAATCAGACCAAGTATCTCACCAAAGTAGCTGCCTGAAATCCTTTGATGCCCCCCTCACCCCCCTCCCCCAGGAACTATCAAGATACAATTTCCCGTCTCAAGCTGATTTATGGATCTCCCTGAAAAGACAGATTTACAACACTTCCCAATCGAACCTTAAACAAGTCTTTTGAATGTCATCAGGCCAGCAGGTGTGGTGGAGATGAAATGCAGGATCACGTTCCTCCGATGGTGGGAAAGTGTATACCAGTGGTCCCCAAACTACGGTCCGCGGGCCGAATTCGGCCCGCCTCCACATTTGGACCGGCCCCCTGAACAATACCAGAGACGCGTTCCGATTCATTATTTTTTTCACCCGGCCCGCTGCCGTTGAGATTGCAGTGAGACGCGGAGAAAATGTGAAGTGGTGCTCTTCGCAATAAAACATCTTCGATGGGACGTGTCGCGTCTCGGCCAATCAGCGTTCAGATGTCGACAGCGTTTGGGAAGTTAGGTTAGCTTGAATGTTAGTCCGCTACATCTGCTGCTGTCACGCTGCACAGTGTAACGATACTAACAAAGTACCCGTACGTTAAAAACGATGTGATTTAGCATATTTTTAGTATCGATACTTCATTAAAAGAGCGATCAGAGCGCATGCGCTGCTCCGCTCCGTTATATGCTTTCTGCACGCGCAGCGCTCACAGACAGCGAGCACACTCTCACCTCTCACTAGCACCACCCCCCCCCCCCCCCCCCGCGCTGGCCCACCAGAGCAGACAAGGGAAACGTTATGTGGCCCTCTCAGGAAAAAGTTTGGGGACCCCTGGTGTATACCTTGTTACACCAGCTGAGAGAAAATACATTTCCAATATGTTTTATTAAATGTGAGTGTCTCCAAATGGGCCCGTCATGTCTCGCCTACAGACACGTCTTGTTTCATTCAGCTCCTGCGGTTCGCCACAATCTGTAATCGGTTCACAATATAAAAGACATATTTCTCCTCCATTTTTATATTTATCTCACTTGTGATGGATAACAATTGTGTTACGGTAATTTAATCAGCATTCGTACGGTCATGGAAAACCTTTAAAAAATAAGGGAATTTTTAAATGGTTATTTCCAGGCCTGGAAAAGTCATTGAAAAAAAAAATCCCAAAGGTTTTGGGAAAGTCATTGATATTTGTTATATTCATATGTTCTATTCACGCTGTGTATATATTGTATGCTTTGGAATTCTCATTGTTAGTTTAAATACTACATCTTCTCACTTTTTCATGTATACACCAAGTTTTTACACGTTTGGTCATGGTGAGAAAGTCGGTTGGGGAGTGAGAGCAGACGGGTATGTGAGCATGTGAAAATGGATCACCCATGTGTACTTGGCGAACAACTTTTTAATCACAGTCCATTTGACACTGCCAAAAGGCAAAATTTGTATTTTGACATCCGCGATTGAGGTGAGGCCAAAACGTAGAATATGGTTCAAGAGAGTAATATAACGGATTTTGTCTGGAAAGAGGGGGGGGGGGGATTCCTGTGTATCGCAACTTGGGGGTCTTGTGTTTGTAGCTCTGGCCTTCATTTTGGTTGACAGACCTGGGAGCGCACAGGCAATGCAACAATGTAGTCAGAAAGAGCAAGAAATACGTGGTAGGAGGCCGGTTTGTAAACGATGATGGATGTTTTCAATTAATTAGGTCTATTTTTATCTAACCAGGTTTTTTATCCAACCAGATTTGCCTAGCAATGTTGCCCCCTTCAGAAACTAAGGGGGTAATATTATCATTATCAATTAATCAATAAGAAAGCTAAACCTACGAAAATAAGGCATAAGTTTTAAAAATGCAAAAAACGTGGAAACTTTAGACCATTGGTTCTCAACTGGTCTGGCTCCGGGACCCACCATCTCCCCTTAATGACAACCCAAACCGCGGAACATTCTCAACTTCTCAAATTGATTTAATGAAAATAGGGTGTAATTTGAACCTGAGATAGAATGGAGACAGAATACGTATTCCTACACAAAAACAAGTTAAATGATAAATCAAAATGACCAGTTGGTGACGATGCTAGAGAGGGAATTATTTCTATAAAAGCTGCATTTTAATTAAAAAACAAAAAGTGCATCTTCAGGACACAAGGTATTAAAACATACATAACAGTGAGGAATCTCCGGCCACTTTTAAACTAACCCAACAGCTTTTATGCAAAAACAAATTAAGTAAAACAACTAAGAAGACTTAAATGATCTAACAAGACAAACTATGACTAAAAAGGTCACTGTCTTGAGGAGCAGCTTTTCTACAAATTCAAAATAAATTATATAAAAAGTGCAATTCAAAATAAATGAAAGAAAATTGCAATTCAAAAGGATTCATATATACACAATTTAATTGTCGTGTTATTACCTCATCAGTAGGTAAATACTGAAAAACATTTTGCTTTACAGAAAATTAAGCGGCACTCAATTGAACCTGAGGTGTAACCCCGGCAGGAATTTCTAATGGGAGAAGCTGAATGTTATATTCAGTAAGATGTTTAATTTAATTATCCTAAAAACCCAAAGTCCCCCCCATATCAGGAAGTTTTGATCCAACCTGGCACACACTGCTGAAAACATGGAGGGACGAGCCGGGGAAAAAAACGACACTCCGCTGCATAAAAAAGTCCCTTCAAAATAAAATCACATGATGAAAAGAAACATATATACTGTATATATATTTTTGTTAAGGCCCACTAAACACAGGTCCGCGACCCACTTGTGGGTCACGACCCACCAGTTGAGAATCACTGCATTAGATTAATGCCGTTCAAAACGCTGTGGTGACAAAAGACACATTGTCATTGTTAATAAGATTTTTTGCACTTTATGTTTGAATGACAAGCAGCCACGCCAAGGTAGCAGCTAGGTGGGCCCCCCACGCCAACGGGATCTGGCCATGCTGGCTCCAATTGACTTCAAAATCTCAGGATATTTTGGCTTCACTTTTAAAAAGTGGATAGGAAGTGGAGACTCGTCATCCAATTCAAATCCGCCGTCTCTATCGACAGCCAACCAGCTTAATCATAAACGTTGAGAAGCAATCCAGTACAGCCAGCTCTCTCGTTAAGGCCCCGTACAAAAAGCGCAATGCGTTCTGGTCCCAGTCATCATGAGGCCACTTCACAGAAATAGGCAGCCAGAAAATAGGCACAGGAAATTGTTTAACCCCTGGTTTTCCTGTGTTTATCTTGCCCTCTATTGCAGCCGAAAGGGAAAGTAATGAGAAAAAGAGCTCTGTGCCGTTTCCTCCTGGTTTTTTTCCAACCACAGAAGAAGCTGAATCGGTGTTATCCCTCACTCAGTGGTGTATTGGTGTCTTGGCATGTGGTTACACTGCACCCTCTATCCCTACTACTTATGTTTAATACCACAGGATGAAGCTAAATGTCCTGCATTCAACATGTACCGGGGCAGAAGTATAAGCAGGCAACGACTGCATTGTGACAAAGTTATATGAGGATTATTGTATTCGGATGTATGACGCACGTGAGCAGCAGTTGGATGTCGTAGCTCTACTAATGCATCATTTATTAAGATGATTACATGTTTTGAAATCTTTAAAGTGAACTTTAATTGCTGAATAAAAGCAGTGTATTTAAAAAGAAAACCCAGCACTTCCCCGTATAAAGGATAAAAACAGCCGTCAGTGAATGTGCTGCTTTATTCATCACCTGTCGAGGGAACGGCGTTCTGGATAGCGTCGATCGACACTTGTTAAAAAAAACAGAGGTGCCTTAGACAGAATGTGGAAACAAACATTACGCCGGAGACATCCTCTCGGTCTTGGGATGCCTTGCGGCCGTCGTTGGTGTGTTGTTGCTGATGAAGTTTAATAAAGTGCCTGGTATGTTCGCTTTCACATTTGTTGTTCGGCATGAGCACGATTAGCTGGATACCGGCAAAGGGAAGAAGTTCATTTTTAAGACGGCGACAAATAAATGTTGGACGATAGAATATTGTATTCAGTTTATTTGTATAGCCCAATTAGCCCAATTATATGTATGTGATGCAAACCACAGGAACAGTATGTTAAATGTCAACGTTTCTTTTGCATCGGTCATGAGTGAGTGAGTAATAGTCAAAGGGGCAGGTGGACGCCTGAACGCACTACGCGGTCCTACCAGTGGTGTCGCACCTTTCAACTGACGCACAAGAGGCTCGGACATGTCGAGACATGCTGCCATATGCCGATGAAGACAACTCGATGAAGAGCAAAACAAGTTATGCCACAACAGGCATAACTTTAGAGCGATGGAGGAAGTCAGTGGACATAGCATGAAGGCCAACAAAGTCCACGTAATAAGGAGGTCGGGGGTGCAGATGGGTGGGTCCAACACAGGACTTTCACCAAGGACGCCGTTTTTCGTGTCCTCGGTGAAAACCAAAAGTAAATGTTGATTTTACACTTGTTACATGACATTATGCAGGAAAGTCTGCTTGGGGAGGTTGTGGTTTATTGGCGCAAGTTACATTGTTACGCTGATGACATTAAGCTGTTAAGTGTTTTAAGACTAACTAAGGATCTTCATTTTCCAAAGTTGGCCAAGTAATTTGGCTGCCATGTGGTTCACCAATTGCTTTACCACAAGGCATTGTGCGCTCATGCAGGTGTGATACGAGAGATATTTCTCAAATGGATTTTTAGCTCTTAAACGACGTAATTTGACTTACAATGCCAAAAGAATGTTGGGCCCATGGGTTAGGCCGGTCCAGAGAAGTGCATCTATTGCTGGGAAGGGGCACTGCAACTTTTTGATGTTAAACTCAGACAAAACCGAAGTAATTTTAATCGGCCCTGAGCACCTCAGAGATCAATTATCTGGTGATGTGGATTCTGTAGACGGCATTGCCCTGGCATCCAACACCACTGTAAAGAATCTTGGCGTTATCTTTGATCGGGACTTGTCCTTTAACTCCCACGTAAAGCAAATCTCAAGGACTGCATTCTTTCATCTACGTAATATTTCAAAAATCAGGCACATCTTGTCTCAAAAAGATCCAGAAAAATTGGTTCACGCGTTCGTTACTTCGAGACTGGATTACTGCAACTCCTTATTATCAGGCTGCTCTAATAAATCTCTTAGGTCCCTCCAGTTGATCCAGAATGCTGCAGCTCCTGTTCTCACTAAAACTAAGAAAAGAGATCACATCACTCCTGCACTAGCTGCTCTGCACTGGCTCCCAGTAAAATCAAGAATCACTTTTAAAATTCTTCTCTTAACCTACAAAGCCTTGATTGGTGATGCACCATCATATCTTAAGGAGCTTGTAGTACCATATTGCCCCACTAGAGAGCTACGCTCACTAAATGCGGGACTACTTGTAGTTCCTAGAGTCTTAAAAAGTAGAATGGGAGCCAGAGCCTTTAGTTATCAAGCTCCTCTTTTATGGAACCAACTTCCAATTTCAGTCCGGGAGGCAGACACAGTCACCTCGTTTAAGAGTAGACTTAAGACCTTCCTCTTTGACAGAGCTTATAGTTAGGGCTGAATCAGGTTTGCCCTGGTCCAGCCCCTTGATATGCTGCTATCAGAATCAGAATCAGAAATCAGAATCAGAAACCGGTTTATTGCCAAAGAATGTTTTCACAAACAAACGAGGAACTTTTTTTGGCGGAAGGTGCAAGAATCGCGCACCAAGACACCGAGGCGCCGTCCGCGGCGCCATCTAGGAAAGGGTGGATGAAACATGACAGCATAACATGAGGGAAGAGAGGCGAGAAAAAGAAAAAGCCACCCCCCGACTATGCCCCTAGAGGGGTACAGTGTGGGAGCAGGAGAAACAAAAAACACCATTGCACATAAGCACATACATACATGACTTGCAACGAGTAGGAAGGGGGGAGGGGAGGTAATCCAAAGACTGGGCGATAGCCCCGTCATTGGGGGCAGAAGGTAACCAGCACCGACAAGCAGCCAGCCCGGTCCTTCGCCGTCACGGCGCCGGACGCAGACCCCGTCCTGTCACCCTGGGGGGGCAAAGCAGGCGAAGGCGTGGGATGGGGGGGGGGTAGTGAGTGCTTTTTCAGTGTGATGGTTGTGTGTGTAAGTGGCCTGATGTATCGTCCTCCCCCAGTCCACAACAGACAAAGACAAAGGCTTATAGCTGCCGGGGGACGTTTTAGGATGCACTGAGTACCTATCTCCTCTTTTTTCTCTCCTTAAGGATGAATTTTAATCTCTCAATCACACGTTACTCACTCTGCTTTCTCCCCGGAGTCCTTTTGACTTCACGTCTCATGGGGTCATCGGACCCTATGAGACGGCATAGATCCTATCTGCCTGATGGATCATCGAGGTCTGGGTCGTGGAATTCCTGCTCCTGACTGCGCCACTGTCCTGTTGAGACTCCGCCCACTGTTGAGACTCCACCCACTCCTCCTCCCCACCGCCATCTGCCTGATGGATCGTGGAGGTCTCCATCGTGGAATATGCCTACTATTAACTATTCATACACTCTGTCATATTCATTGAATGTATTTTAACTCTAAATCTGTCCTTCTGTACACATTACATCTATTGCATCTGTCCATCCTGTAGAGGGATCCTCCTCTGTTGCTCTCCTGCAGGTTTCTTCCCTTTTTTTCCCCCTGAAGGGTTATTTGGGAGTTTTTCCTGGTCCGATGTGAGGTTTTGGGGCAGGGATGTCTATGTGTACAGATTGTAAAGCACTCCGAGACAAATTTGTAATTTGTGAAATTGGGCTATACAAATAAACTGAATTGAATTGAATTGAGTCCAAAGTCGAGAAACACAAATCTCTCTAGCACAGTAAATGCTATTGATTAAATGTGATCGTAACACGACTGGCCTGTTTGTGCAAGATGAACAGGGATTTTTACTAAGTTAGGTGGTTTGCCCAATCTCCCTGTGTTTAGGCACTAAATGTTGTATTATTTTATTGAATTAAACTATTTTTATGAGTTTTCCCAATGATTCTTTGCCACAAATCCCTTTTTTAATTATGTTGCACATGTAAACTGAAAATAGTGTTGTTGTTTTTTTATTTTTTGACACCTATTTAGTTTGTGTCATGGTGTCTGTTTTTTTTATAACCTTGTAAATGACGTCACGTTTTTATTTAGAAATCAAGACATTTACAGACATGGATTATGCAAACGCTGATGCGGTTGGACCTCGAGGGGAAAGAAAAGTGTTTGAAGGTTGTTGTTGAATCTACCGGGCAAAAGTGGGTGGAAAGTGAAAGAGCGGCAGGTCAAGGTGCCCTGGTACATGAATGTGAAACTGGAAGACCTGCGTGTGTCATTGTGACAACTATGTTCTTTTTTTAGGTAAATGAAAGTTGATGGCTAAGTGCCATTGTGTTTCTCTCTGCAAACGTGATCCATGTTGTGATTACGGCTGTTAACTGACCATTTGTGTCAATAAAATGTAATTGTCTTCAACAACCATTGACTTTTTTTTTTAGATCACATCCCCGGTCAGATTGTCTACCTATTTAACAATGTATGCAAAAAGAAAATGCTAAATATAGATGTATTCACGTCGATGCAACATAAGTCATGGTTCCATAAGTACCAACCAACGTCAACCAATGACGTCATCTCATCCATCCATTAATTAATTAACCTGCGACTTTTAAAGACAAGGAAGTAGTGTGTTGGGCCTTTTGTCCTCTCCGGCTGTTTCACTCTGCGTTCTAATCAAAGTGCCATGGCTTTGATTTAAATACATCACAATTTGAAGATAAGACGCTCTGACCTTCATTTCATTGGCAATTTAGTAAAGAAATGTGTCTTCCTCTATGCTGCAGAAACCCTTTTGAGCTTCGTGGACGACATCCTGTCTGGGGCCAGATCTCCGTGCGTGATGTTAGGGGACATCCCCAACATCCTGTCCTCGTCCATCAGCATGATCATCCGCTGCCTGGACCCTGACACCACATACATGTAAGTCACTGTCTTTTTCTCATGAACAAACATACAAGATAAACCGACCCGGCAACCAGATCTCAGTCCCAATTAGGTCTTAACACTCCTGTTACCTTTGGGGTCAATTTGACCCCATTCAATGTTTAACAGGTCTCAAATATATATGATTGACATGTTTTTTGCTTCATATTTCATGACTTTTATTGAATTCACACAAAGTTGGTTTGGATCATATTGAGGTCACTATAACATGCACTTTCATAATCTTCAAAAAACTTCAGGGCCCAAACATAACCATAGCTGTAGTAGTGCAAAAAACACTGATAGTTCACACATGATGTGGGGGAGGGGAAATATGGTTCCCATGAAGATATGGATAGTTCACTGTCAAGACTGGATTAGGGTAGACCCAAATGCACAACTCAGGAGACAGATAATTCAAATAAAGTTTCTTTACTGAGAGCGTCTTCAGGAACGAAACAGACAGAATAATCAAACTGTGGAACGCTCGAGTGCTTGTTTGGAAAAACACAAGACAATCTGGCAGAGGACAAGTGCAAGTGAGGGAACCTAAGTAGACAGGGACTAATTAGGGAATGGGCAACAGGTGAGAGGGACATGAAGACCAGGTGAAGGTAATGAGGGACTAACGAGGGAGTGATCAGAGGCAGGTGAAGGGAGTTGGACTGACGAGATGGGAAGCAGGATCTGGAATGACGTGATAGTTTGTGAGACAGGATGAAAACAACAAATACAAAAAGGAAGGTGTGGAGCTAAACTGTTACAGTTCACATAACATGGGCAACATGTACAAACATGTCCTTTTTTATTTAAAGGACTATTTAGTTAGTCAACAAACACACATAAAGTAGCCTACCTGCCACCTAAACTTGGGAAATTATTTGAATTCTAATAATTTTCTGGAGTCAAATTGACCTCAAAGGTAAAAGATGTTAGTACATTTGAAGGTAACAGGAGGGTTAAAGAACATTTCGCACAAACCTCAGCCTTACTTGCACACTTGACACAATTATTTAAATTCTATACAATCTACTGATTCCAGTTATGAGTAGGGATGGGTATCGTTTGAGTTTTTTCCGACACCGGTGCTAAACCGGTTCTTTTAAAATGATACCGGTGCCTAAACGGTGCGTGAACCGATACTTTTTTTTTTAAATAGCACAAAACGACAATTGACAATGACATTAAAAACCTCTTCGGCCATATTCCCTGTAAAAGCCGTTCACATGGCGTACTGAAAAAAAAAACGGATAGCACTGTTGCGTTCGTAGTTAGCGCTAGCTCGTAGCTAGCACGAGCTACGAGCTATCTTAAACATGTTTATAATGGTTAATTTATTATTTGTTGGCCTACTTTTATGAATGCAAGACTTACAATCAACGTAACGGTACTAATCTAAGTTAAGGCTGCTCTTTTATTCATCGGTCTCCATGTTTTCAGGGGGACCGGTGACGGCCTCCCCATCGCGTCCAGCCTGACCGCTGATGTGCTCCGCACCGGGGCTCACGCAGTCAAACACGACGCATGCCTCCGCTTTCAAAGTTAAATGATAGGCTATCGTAACCTGCTGACAGGGCGGAGTCACCAGAGAAGTTCAAAACGATTGTTTTTTTCAATTTAAATCGGCTCAGGCACCGAAAGGAAGCACCGAGATGTACGTTGTGTTTCGGTCCGGGTGGCACAGGTTGTATAGGAACCGGTGCCATATTGTCACCGGATTTCGGTACCCAACCCTAGTTATGAGTGTGTATTGTGTTTGTGCCTCAATTGAGTATAGTGCTTTTTGAGTGTGCTTAGGATTGTCCCACAATGCATTGCACAAAGGGAATGGAGGAGCTTCTGTACTCACAGCTGGAAAAGATTAGAGTAATTGCAAATGTGGTGAGACGCCTCAAGAATAGACCATTGAGAACCAATAAGAAATCCTCTTTGGAAAATATTTGCTTTTGTTCTCTTTAATCGTAACCGTCATTCAAAGTGGCAGTTTGACTGACGTCATTTCCTGAATATGGCGGTGAAGTACGCGTATGAGTCCTTTTAACAACTGTAAAAACAGTATCAGGTACATATTAGTAATAGAGCAATGTGCAATGTAGTATGGAGTCGGGACACTGTATTAGTTGATTTGCCAAAAACAGGCTATGCTAGCGGGAATTAGCTGTAAACTAGCAAAAAAAAAGAAGATTACTTTTCATTTGCAATGTGTGTATATATATGTAGCTAAAGTTAGCACAACATGCACCGGGATTTCCAGTTTCTCTATTTGCTGTTTCTTTTTTGTTATATATATATATATTAGGGCTGTCAGCGTTAACGCGTTAATCTATGCGATTAATTTGGCTGCGATTAACGCACTAAAATATTTTTACGCAATTAACGCAACTTTGTTTACTTCCGGTGTGCGTTGACGTTTTTGCACTCCTCTGACACTTTCCGTTTTTAAAACAATTATTTCTCCGCGAAAATACGGAGCAGGAATCAGTTTAAACTCGTGGATGAATCAGTCGGGTTTCCTCCTGCTCCTCCTTCCTCCCATCTGCTCCTCCGATACACAGAGAGACAGAGGGGCGACGTGTCGGGGGACGCGGAAAGAACTCGTAACACAAAACCTTCACCGTGATTGGTCAATCCGTTTGTCTGTCAACATTTTGCGAAAAAAACAACCAATGAACACTCAGTAAATCACAAATGACCTCCCACCTCACAGGTGAGGCTCTATAGCAGCCTGTCAATCAGAGAGCAGAGAACACGGTGCGAGGACAACTGAGCCTCATTGAATAGAGCTGAGATTGTTCTGGAATATTTGGTGTATAACACGTGGGTATGTGTCATATGCAAAAGCCTTTAAAAGGTGAATTTACATTTTTTTGTGAAATGGAGAAAATGCCCCCAGCCTCCAGAGGGTTAACGTGACATATGTGAATGTCAGTCAGTTACCAAGGCCACTGGTTCTGCTGCTGTTCAATGTTAAAGATGACAGGACCAATGGGGTCTCAATATACTTCTTTTTTTTTTACTAATCTGGATGTTTCACTGAAGAAACAATTTATCATCCACAATATTAAATACCTCACTGGCACTTTATAGGTAGGAGCCTCTTTGAAAACACAGCTCTGTGTGAAGTTTGGTCTTTAAAAAGAAGAAGAAAAACAATTCATTAATCGCGATTAATCGCGATTAATGAATTAAAAAATGTGCGATTAATTAGTTAATTTTTTTTAATCGATTGACAGCCCTAATATATATATATATACAGTATATATTTATATATACACATATATATATGTGTGTATATATATATATACATATATATATATATATATATATATATATATATATATATTATCTCTGGGGACTTTTTACTTAAGGTAAATCAACTTTCGAGTGTAAGTAGCCCTTATAATTATGTCTTAAAAGTTGTGAGCTTGTTGATATGTGAGCGAGCTCCAGCGGCTGGGAGGCGGAGCTAAGGGAAATGCTAGTGCACTTGCTCCTTCGTCCCACCTCTCTGGAAAGAAAGCGGCTCCGCCTCCAGAGCTATGTGTAGTAATCTATGAGACATTTCTCTTGAATTATTACCTCAGTTTATTAGCTCAAACTTTGTAAACAGGCGTTTATGGTCTCAATCTCTAGTTGTAAGTCTTCGTCAATACATCGTGAACAAGTCCAAAGTGAAATACATATTGTAGATGTCCTTTGGGAAATAGTGTGTGTTTTTTCATCAAGGGAAGCCCTCTCACATATTGTACTAACCATGTGTATGATGTGGCACGTTTACTGACCGTTGTAATTCAGGTTTATCGCAGAGCTAGGCATTACGGTTACGGTTTCAACTAAGATTAGTTTATGTTCTATTTTTAGCAAGTCAAATTTAAATCAGGAGAATCTGAAATCTACGTTTTTAGTCTGCACATTCTGATAAAATCATAGAATAATAACAAAATCGTTAAAAAAACAAGCTTTTACTCCATGTTACCTCCAAATGTGTTGTCTGTGGAGGCCTCCGCGAGGAACTTTTAACAACGCGATGCGGTAACCACACCAGATGCTCTCGTACACACATGCTGACACTTATCTCACAGACGGCCTGCCAGGAGGGAAGCGCACTTTCTACGGAGGAAACGAGGCAAATTAAAGGTGGAGAGAGACACAACTAAAAATGGAGGAGAAAAGTTTGGGGTGAGGAAAGGGGTGGGGGTGGGGGGGGGGAGGATTGAGAGGAAAAAGACCAAGAGGGGGGGAAAGCCCAGTTTGGATGTATGTGAGCCGAGCGAGCGGGTCGACTCATGCCCTTTTGAACCTGGCTCCCGCTCTCCATGCTGTCTGGCAGCTCATTCTTCTCTCCGAAGCCGAGGCGTCGCCGCTCCCTCCGGGGGCTCTGCACACTCCGTATATTTTCTATATGGAGTGTGCAGAGCCCTAACAAGGCTTGGGATCGGTGCTTTTGTGAGAGAGGAGTGGGGGGATGTACTGTGTGGGTAGAATTGTCATTATGTAAGCGTAGCACAGGAAAAACACTCTGCAGCCGCCACGGTTCACACCGCTCGGAGGAGAGGTTTAAAGTGTGTTGCTTGGGAAATATCACCTTTTTCGGCGGGGTGTGCAAATTTATAACGCGTACTTGTGGCTGCAATTTGATTCAAATGACATCTCTGTTGATGAGGGGAATAGGATTTGCCCGTCTTTGGTGCTGCAGGTGGATGCAGTCTGCAGGTTTGCTCACTAGGTGGAGATATTCATTCAGCCAAAGTGACCGGTCATTAGCCCTGTGAAGTGCTGGTTGTTAAGTCTGGAACTTAGTGGAAGTCATGCAACAGTTTTCAGTTTTCCAAAGGGGAACCTTTTAAAAAGAAGTAACCAGTGCATGAAATGATGATCAAATTTAAATGGCCAGGGGGTGTCTATACGACCGCAGATTTTAAGATTCCACATTCGCTATTGGCAGCGTATTTTCTCTAATCCCTTCTCGTGTGTGTCTAGGTTCCGGCTGTGGGCCGTAGACAACACAGGCCGCCGTTCCAGTCCAAGTGAGGTCACCATCAAGACTCCGTGTCCAACTGTGGATGATGTCAAATCTCAAGGTAAGGAAAAGGGAGCCAAGGGAGGTGAATCATCTTCCAGAAGGTGGCTCACAGGGATGGGTTATTGTGTTCCAGCTACTACGTCTGCATTGTTGCACTTGTGTGAATTTATCTGCCGGGTCTCAGGGCTGCAGTCAGTCAGAGATGATATTGGTGGGATAAGGTTTCTCAATTTTCTCGTAACAAAATATATAAAAGTTGCTAACTCATAGGACAGACATTTGCAGTTGTGTTTCAAGACCACACGAAACAGATGTTGAAGATCAGTTCATAGAGCGAGTCGTAAAGTCACTGGGAGACTTTCGCTCTCTGGAATATGATTTTGTATGGACACTGTAAACCACAATTCAATAAGGATATTGACTAAGATATATATATATTTTTAATCTTGATGCAAAGATGTGATTGTGGATGCTGCAATCATCATCAAAAGGTGCTCCAACCAGTGAAGTGATGCTACCGGCTTATGCCTGGAGACACATGAACGGTGTGAAACACAATATGTCTCCTTTGGATTGGATTGGATTCAATTTATTGTCATTGCTAGAGTACAGGTACAGAGGCAACAAAATGGCAAGAAAGGATGAAAGATTACAGCATAACATGAGGGGAGAGAGCACATATGCACATACATTTTCAACATGACTTGCAACATGGAGGAGGAGGGGGGGGTAAGCCAAAGACTGGGTGATCTAAGCCCAGCCATTGGGGGGCAGAAGATAACCAGCACAGACAAGCAGCCAGCCGGTCCAGCAGCCATTACGGCACCAGTCACAGACCCCGTCCTGTCACACTGGGGTACGAAGCAGGCGGAGGCGTGGGATGGGGGTGAGGGTGGTGAATGCATATCAGTGTGTTGAAAGTTTGTGTATGAGTGGCCTGGTATGTCGTCCTCCCCCAGGCCACAACAGACAGAGTTCTCAGTCCGCAAGATGGTCGTTGCCATGGAGATAGCCTTGGAAGGTCCTGGGGAGACAACAACCACAGGTGTCTGTGAATAGGGGGACGGGAATGAGAGAGATTCTCACTTTGTGGCTCTGTTTTGGAACAGATTGCATTGGCTTTGTTAACCAGGACAGGTGGATAAGTTCCTTACCTCATTATAGAAACAAAACACCCTTTTCCATGTGAAGAAAACCACTTTGTTATGAGATGGATATGCTCAGGATTATTCATTTAGATGTTATGAATGTCTGGATATGCATGTAGAACTGTACATCTGTCTTATTCATCTAAACTGCGAGGTGGGATCTCCAGTATAAAAAGGGGAAGGGCAGAGCGTCCTCTTCCCGTTAATGGAGACAACAAACAGTTGGTGGGAAAAGTCTCCGCCCTAAAGGACATTGCATTCTAACCGATTAGTGGACTGATTGAGGACAAAAATACTCAGTTAAACCGACAGTAGGTCATTTATTTTTGAAATATGTTGCTGTATCAGTTTAAATTGGTTGTATATCTCATCAGAAATTAATAAATCCAATGCTTCAATGAAAAGAAAAGAGGCAACAATCTGGTATCCTTGTCTGTCTGTAATAAGCGCTGCATATACACTAATACTCAAAGGTTGCTAGCCTGACGTCTGTGAGCACCAACAATAGCCTTGTTGTGTATTACTTGTTTATGCTCATAATGGTAATTGTTGGTGGCTGAGTGGCTTTGGAGAGAGGAAGACGATTGAAGACGTCACCTTGGGCTTTATTTGAATTTGGATCAGCTTGTTTTCCTATTTTTTTTCTGACATTTTATGGACCATGTGATTGTCAGATGGACCATGTGATGAGCAGATGAATCAATAATGACCACATGTGTTAGTTGCAGCACAAATCGACCGCCATTAGTAGCCGCCGTGCTACTGTGCCAAGTGTTGTGTTGACCCCCATGACCTTGTATGCCCCTTTCAGAAATAGCCGACAAGATCTACAACCTGTTCAATGGTTACACCAGCGGGAAAGAGCAGCAGACGGCCTACAACACTCTGATGGACCTGGGCGCCCCAACGCTGCACCGCGTGCTCTACCACTACAACCAGCGCTACGCGAGCTTTGGGGAATTCACCTGGAGGTGTGAGGATGAGCTGGGACCCAGGTAGGAAAAAATCACCACACAAAATATGAACCTGATATGTATAGGAACATTTAGACTGAAAATAAAAGTGTCGGAAGATGTCGGAAGACAGTCTGTAACCATGACTGTATTTATGAAAGGATTTAAAAGGTGCCGTGTGTATTATTAACACAATATCAATATTTAATGTCTTTAATACCACAGTTATTTTCAATAAATCCCACCCCCTGACCCAGGACCAGTTATCATTTGACTAATTTCTGGATTTCTCAGAATAAACATATGTGAAAGCAAAGGCCAAGAACAGAAGTTTTCAAACTTTTAGATGATGCAAATTAACTGATTGACACCTTTTATGCAGCATTTTGCATTTTAACCTGGTAGATAAGGAAGGGAAATAACAGAAACGGTGGAATACATTAAGAAAGGCTTGGCGTTTCGCTTGTATTTTAGAAGTGCCCTGATACTTAAGCTCAAGGATGTATTCCTTGAGGAAATTGATGATTAATTTTATCGCCAATTTACCAGAAGGACCCAACGACATGGCTGGGGCTGACTGAATAGCTCTGTGGCTTTCACAGAATACCCAAAGACAGAGCCATTTTAACAACGTGTTGACCGTAATCAGCCTCTGAAAGTGCAGCGTGTGCTTGTGCGCCCTACTCCCTTTATGAGTTGCCCTCCCACCATGAAAGTGCAATCTGTCGACCTGAACTTCCAACAAAAACTGAACAGCCTGCAAGATTGCAGAAAAGTGGCAACTGGACAAAAGAGTCTGGCTCGGTTGGTTGTGAAACACCACTTTACACCAATTTGAGCACATGGACCTCTTAGAAATGAAATGGTCAATACCATATGTGAGGAAACTTAGACACTGGTTTAGCTGGCCATAATAATTGAACATACAGTGATTTGAAGTTAACTTTCTCCTCGACTGGTCGTTTGAAACTCTTAAACTCTTAAACAGCTAGAGACCTAGCTTACAAAACCAAATACTTGGATACGATTTCCTCGCGTTGGCTGTGGCTCAGGAGGTATAGCGGGTTGTCCACTAATTGGAGGATCTGCAATTCAATCCCTGCTTTTCCAGTCCGCATGTTGACGTGTCCTTGGGCAACATACGGAACACCAACATTCTCCCAATGATCCTACGAGAAGACCAAAAACCACGAATGAATGACTGTGTGTATCAAAGCCCGATGGGTCTTATTCATCTGAGCTCCATTGTTGTCCAAGAACGACTAAGAACACATCAGGGAGACACACGTTTCACTTGGCGACATATTCCGAGAAGGAAGTAAGAAAGCAAGGAGCTCCAAAACCCTGGCTCCTTCCAGGACCTCCTCTCTCCTCTCGGCCGGCCAATCACAGCACGAACTGGGTGTGACTGCTGAGTAAACGCTTTTTCAATCCGCCCGTCTGACAAGCAACACTTGCTCCTCAAGAGCAGGGAATATCACACTTGCAGATGCTTGAGTTGTGCGGCAACTTCCGGTTCTGAATAAAGAAGCCAACGCAAACCTGCATTCTTATTCATGTCCATCAGGGGGCGACTCCTCTGAATGCATGAATAATTCTAAGGCTTGTATAGAAGTCTTTAAGAAAATGAGCCAACAAAGTACATTTGAGTACCTTTTTAAAGCGCCATAAAAATAAAATGTATTTTGATTATATTATTACTCCCTAAGCAAACATTATAAACATGAGTTTATGGTCTCAATCTCTAGTTTCAAGTCATGATGTTCATCAAGTACATTATCAAGCACTACCCCATGGCTTGAATGCTTGTTTGTGACTAAACAACTGTTGTTCTTGTTGCTGTTGGGAGACATTTTCCTCTTTGTCTTGTTGCTCTTCTTCCTTCATTCTATCATCGTATTATTACCTAAACTACCATGCCTGGACCTCATTGACCAAATCTCATTTAAAATCCCCAACAGTTCTGATAGATGTGTATCCCGAACCACCCATTTAATTAGAATGGCTTTTTGGGGGAAATTTGCACACACACACATATTTTACAATTAGCTCTATGATCAGCTTCTCCCCGGAGTCCTTTTGACTTCATAGATCCTATCTGCCTGATGGATCATCAATGTCTGGGTCGTGGAATATGCCTCCTACCAACTATGCCATGGCCCTGTTGAGACTCCGCCCACTCCTCCTCTCTACCTCCATCTGCCTGATGGATCGTGGAGGTTTCGATCGTGGAATATGCCGACTACCAACTATTCATACACTCTGTCAAATTAATTGATTGTGTTGTTACTGTGTTTTAATTTGTGTATAATGATTCCTTCTGTACACATGGCATCTATTACACCTGTCCATCCTGGAGAGGGATCCTCCTCTGTTGCTCTCCTGAAGAGTTCTTACCTTTTTTTCCCCCGTGAAGGGTTGTTTGGGAGTTTTTCCTGATCCGATGTGAGGTTTTGGGACAGGGATGTCTATGTGTACAGATTGTAAAGCCCTCTGAGACTAATTTGTAATTTGTGAAAATGGGCTATCCAAATATAACTGAATCAGCCCCATTTAAGATATTTTAATCAGGAGATTCTTGTTTAGAATTTAACAATAATGTATTTCTATATGTATAATTATTGAAGAGTGCAAAGTCTTTGGCGATTGAAATAGGATTACAGAGGTGTCGTGATGCTGAGGTCTGACAAGGCAGAATACCCCTTTTGAATTGTAAATTGATTGATTGATTGATTGATTGATTGATTGATATATTTATTTGTCGTTTGCCAGAGTACAGGTACAAAAGCATCGAAATTACAAGAAAGGGTGGATGAAAGATTACAGCATAACATGAGGGAAGAAGGCGAGAAAAAACACCAACCCCCCGACTATGCCCCGAGAGGGGTACAGTGTGGGAGCAGGAAAAAAACACCTGAGCACATAAGCACATACATTTTAGACATGACTTGCAACGAGTAGGAAGGGGGGAGGGGAGGTAATCCAACAACTGGGTGATCTAAGCCCATCCATTGGGGGCAGAAGGTAACCAGCACCGACAAGCAGCCAGCCGGTCCGGCGCCAACACAGCAGCGCCAGCCACAGCCCCGTCCGGTCCCACTGGGGGTAAAAAGCAGGCGAAGGCGTGGGATGGGGGGAGGGGGGTAGTGAATGCAATCAGTATTATTGAAAGTTCGTGTGTGCGTGTTCTGGTATGTCGTCCTCCCCCAGGCCACAACAGACAGAGTTCTCAGTCCGCAAGATGGTCGTTGCCATGGAGATAGCCTTGAAAGGTCCTGGGAGAAAACAACCACAGGTGTCTGTGGATAGGGGGAAGGGAATGAGAGGTTCTCACTTCAGCGATCTTCAGGGGAGTTGTTGTTCCAGTAACGGCCTTGGCCAAGGCACCGTTCTGGTTGAGGGAGCCGAAAGCAGATAAGATTGGGATTGTTTGGTCTGCCAGCAGCTACATCCAATTTGCGCACCTGCTATTCCACCACTTTCCTCCCATTTTTCAAATCGATCCAATTTCGTCGGGCAGCCTTAGGGGGCTTTAACGGCTGTCACCGTTTCCTTAATTTTCCGATAAACCAGGGCAACGCCAAATCCAAACAGCAGAAATCCTGTAATCATAGTTCCGAATAGGTAGATGTCTTCTACGTCCTCCACGGAAAGGCTGCTAGGCACACGACACGTCCATCGTGTAACCAGCTGCAACGTCCCGGCAGGACGGGCAGGTTCCCCCGAACCCAAGCTTCTCGTCGAGAAGACGGTGTCAATTGCGTTGAGAGACCAGTTGATCAGATGATCAGTTGATCGGTCCATGGTTTTTAGTTCGAAGAGCGATGAGGAGAGAGTCTCTCAAGTATAAAACTAGACAAAACATGACGAGAGAAGCCAAGCAGGGAAGGGAAGGTCATGGGGAGGAGAGGGAGAGAAAATGCGACCGCCTTCGAAGAGAGCCAAAGAAGAATGTGGATTCATGTCAATTCTTTTAACTTTCAACATTTCTAGAAAATGTAATCAGCTGGCACCTGATATTTACTTCAACGCTGTAAAATGAATGAAAACTACTTGGTATGGTAAAGATCATGATTTGGGATAAAATAAGTGCATTGGTTACGTAACTTAGGTTCCAAGTAAGCATGTTACATTAACTAACTAACTTATGGATGTAAGTTTGTTTGACCATCCTTCCACTCCGAACTCTTTATGCTGCGGTTATTCACGCCGTCTTGCGTACATTTGTGTCAATCGCAACAATTCGCGTCTGTACATTGACTAAACGCAACATTACATAACTTCACCGGATTTCCTCCTTTGCTCTTGAACCATATTTAAGTTTGAGGTGAGGTCCACGAGAGGCCTCGACCTCACCTCAAACTTAAATATGGTTCGTAATAGTTGGGGTGCCTTCACACATGTGAGTACGAAGGGAAGAGACCAAAACGGAAACCCCCTCGTAGAAAAAAAACCACTCAAGGTCAGACACTCCACTGGGAACCGTTACTTAATCGCTACAACGGCGAAATCTGTCCAGAGGCCACATGGTCCTTGTCAGACCCTTGTAGAGTCGCCTTTGTTTGTGGGTTTCTTTTGAGATCACCTTTTCTTTGGCCTCTTGAGAAGGAATACACCTCTCCCACCCAAACAATCTGCGGTACCGCAGTAAACATCCGAGCAGACAGGCTCCCCTCCAGCACACACACACACACACACACACACACACACACACACACAGAAATCAGAATCAGAATCAGAAACAGGTTTATTGCCAAAGAATGTTTTCACAAACAAACGAGGAACTTTTTTTGGTGGAAGGTGCAAAAATCGCGCACCAAGACACCGAGGCGCCGTCCTGTGCATCTGTACATCCATACTCTGGATGTACAGATGCACAGTTCCATCTCCCCTAATCAGCCCAGTGTTTTCATAAAGGGAATTCCTCAGTTTCTCTCCGTCACAAACAACCAGGGCCGAATCAGATTTCAGTTAGCGAGTCTAAATCCAGATAAGAAGAGCCGCCGCTCTCTGGCCCCGAATCAACGTAAACTCCTATCGGCCGAGTAAGCAATATCTGGAGGCCGACGCATGAACAAATGTGGCTTGATCTTTTGTTGTGGCTGCGGCTATTCCGATCGTCTGTTTTTAGAAACGTATCGGATCTCACCGACGTGACGCCTTGGACAACTTTTTTGTCGCCCCTTTTTTTTCATACAGCATCGCATACGTTTTTACTGGAACCATAAACTCACCGCGAGGCTTTCTTCTCTGAGGCTTGACCCTGTCATCGCCAGGGGGGTGGAGGGTCGGTACCCATCACCATTTCAGGCCCGCCGCTTTGGCTCCAGGAGGTTTTGGCTGGGCCCCGGTCCATGACATGGTCTGTGGTTGGACTCCGTTGCCCTTTGATGAACTGCGATGAAAAGAAATATGTGATTTTTCTTTCTGTTTTTACATGGCAGTTTCTCTAATCAGAGCTTTGTGATAATACGTATTGTTATGGTTGGAATTTCTCTCTGGAAATCATAATCATAATCACAGCAGACTGTTTACTTTTCTCTCCAACTGTGTGTTTCTGTCCTTCTGTCAATTATTAAAACCAGAAGTCCTCGTAGAAGTGCCTTTCAGCTGCTTGTTTTAAATGACATAAATACACATATATACACATATATAGATATATATATGTGTATATATGTAAATATATAACGCTGTTCGATCAAGTCAGTGTTGATTTATTTTCCAGTAGCTTTAACCCAACACAGCAATCATTTTTAAAACCCAACAAAAAATGTTCTTGTGGAGTTTCTTCTAAAAGAGACTGTATGTCATGAGAGAACACTGACTTTTCGTGTGAATGCTTACAAACATCAAACCATGATACCTTTAATTTACATCATTGCTTTGAATCGCATTTTAAGGTTGAAGTAGAACTATTTTCTCGTCATTGTTTCGAGTATGACGAGAAATCTTTTAGTGTTGCTCATTAATTGTTTTGTTTTATTCTCCTGCATTTTGCGATTCACCTAGTTCAATTGATATTATCATTACTCTCAATAATAATGTAAACCACAACATGTAAAGTACTACTCCAATAACAAGCATTAGGCTTATGTGTGTATGTATGTGTGTGTGTATGTGTATGTGGGGGGTCTTAAATGGCACTTGCGTTTTATCTCATAGACCATGTGTGTGTGTGTCCCACCACCCCCCCAAACCAACGAAATCTGTGGCAAAATATTGGAAAACATAGAGTGGTCTCAGACAAATGAAATGAATGAGACTCCGGGCTCCCGGAGGAGACTGACATCATCGGCGCTGTTATTTTCTCTTTGTGCAGTTTGGAGGGCATAGAGGTCACCGTCGGGGGCTCAGTCCACACGCAATATGCAAACAAGGGGAAGTCGTCCTGCTGAGCGCCCATATGTACGCATACGATTGAAAATACCCTCCCAATCCAAAAACAACCCCATAATATATGCAAAGTACCTTGTTAGCCGCGTAGCTGCAGGGAGGATGTCCCTTCTCGTGTTTCCCTTCTTGTAAAATGGTTTGCAAACATGTGCCAAAAATAACGCATGGGGAGGGAAATTTGAAATAAATTGTGGCTCATTATGACATGCAGGAATAACACTAACACAAAGCGGCACATGTGGTGATGTGCTGCGTGTTTACAGAGCAGTGGCCTCGGAGTCGGTTACGAGACAGGAGATGAAGCCGAGGACCACACGCGGTCTGTATTGTTACAGCGTCTCGCTCAGTGCCAACTTTAATTTGGACAACGCCAAAGAATTGCAGCTCATCATCCAAATGAAAAAAAGAGTTGTGGTTCATCCTTTGAATGGTTGTTTGACAAGAGGATATTTGTTCGCCACAGAGACCAAAGTTACAAATAACATTTTTTTTAAATTAAAAACAATATTTTCTTACTTACTGGTGATGGTTGGTTTTAGGATCAAGATTTGGATCACGAGAGTGGACCATGTGCCACGTATTGAACAAGAAAGGTTTGCGTTTCTCTCCGCTAGACGAACCCCATTCAGCTTCATGCCGGAACCGTCCCGAAGAAAAGGAAGTCAATTAATACTTTTGAATTTTGATAGGCCGATAGAGAAAAACAAGCAACACTAAAAGACACAGGATTGGTTCAAAGATAAGAGTTAACTTCTGTTTCTTATTGTTTTATATTTAGTTTTTGTAAAGCACTTTGTCATCAATAATAGCCACAGAATAGGAGTTTCTTTCATCTCTGACATCAGTTTACCTCCATATGGTCCTCAGCTGAAGTAGTACATTTCGATCATATTCAATTCAATTCAGTTTATTTTGTATAGCCCATTATCACAGATTACAAATTTGCCTCAGAGCGCTCTACAATCTGTGATCATATGACTTGATACTTATCAACTGATGGAATATACCCCTTTATCAAATTCCTCTTATTTAGGAGCACTTTAAGGACTGAGACCTGCTCATTAGTGATGTTGGATACAAGATGACAATCCCACCTCACGATCCATTGAGCAGCTTTAGGTCGTACCACATGATTTCCTTCGACTTCTGTTCAAGAACATTGAACCAAAGCGTGTTTTTTCATCTTTCCCATCATCAGTCATGTTGAGATCACCATTGCGTCCCCCTGCCATCTTCTCCCTTGTCAGTGCCGTCTCTGTTGTCTTCATTCCCACCTCCCCATCATTACTTGCATGCCAATCATCATCGCTATCATCATCATCACATGCACCTCATAGACTACCACATGAGCGAGTGCCCACTGATGATGAGCAGAACATTGTATTGTTTGTGAATTCACTGTGTGTGGTTTGCTCTCGCCGGCCCATTTTGCACTCCAAACCGATTTAAGTTGATGCGTTGGGGAGGGAAACCAAACAGCTGCAGGGCAGTGAAGTAATCTGCTGAAAGTGGTCGGCATGTAAGGAGGAAATCTGGAGAACTAGCTCGCCGGAGAGGTGAAAACACTCAGCTCTTTGTTCATCAGTACGGTCCTTTAATTCCCTCTACCTGGCGCGAATGTGCAGCCCGATGTGTCATCAGTTCATCAGCATAATGCGCCGAGGCTCTGGTGACTCCGGTGCGTCCAGCAGACTTGTGGCTTGGCATAACGGTGACGCCGTGCTGTCGAAGTGCTGGTTTGGCTGAGTGATGGGGAGAAAGTGTGTGCGGAATGAATGAAATCTTCTCCCGCTGCCATTTTCTGACTGCAGACAAACACATGACAGGGTTTCACCGCGAGGGCCAAGCGGGCTGCACCGGGCTTAATGATTATTTATTGCGCTCGGTGTCCCTGTGTGTTTATGTGAACTCGGCGCATCGTGTTACTAATGGAGGTGATATTTCAGCTGGCTTGGTTTGGCTGAAGGACAAGTTCATGCATGTCAGAGTCCCTCCACTGCCCCACAGTATTACAGCCCTCCATTAGCCCTGTTTTTCTCGACCAGCTCTTTTTGGGTCAATACTGGAATTTGTCCGGAACAGTATACTTTATCCTGCTTACCACTGTGAATGCTTTGGGGAAGCAGTGGTGGATGGGAAGGTTTTAGTTTTTGTCACAGTGATGCCATTTGAAAACAACAGCAGAGCCACGGTGCGAATTATGTACCGTGACAGTCCAATGCAGGAGTGCCCACACTTTCTTGGCTGGCGAGCTACTTTTAAAATGACAAAGTAAAAAATAACTACCTACATTAATAATGCTAAATATCTTTCTATGCTTTACTGCATATATATATATATGTGTATATATATGTGTATATATATGCATATATATGTGTATATATATATATGTGTGTATATATATATGTATATATATATACATACTGTATATATATATACAGTATATATGTGTGTGTATATATATATGTGTATATATGCATATATATATGTATATAAATATATATTATGACAGATTAGAATTCTGCACATTTTTGGTTATTACATTTCACTCTGATCACTTGCACTGAATGGAATCAGCCAGGGTTGTATAGTCCGGACAGTAGCTGCTGGTAGCCTCAGTTCATGGTGGAACTGTGTTTAGACTTAATATTTTTCATGTGGGAAAAGGCTGACTCGCAAAACTAAGTAGAGCCAAATAATGCAGTCAAGAAGGTAGCACATTTCCTCATGTTTGGGTACCTTTCCTCTGTGAGTAAGTTCCAAAACTGTCCATGAGCTCTGGACTTCAGCTGAATGTCAACATCTCATCCTCCATTCCAGACCACTGGCTCCAGTAAAGCAAAGTATTGAAAGCATCTGTCAAACTCTGACAGACACTTGTCAAGCTACTCGTGTAGCGCGGTCTATGTCGCGCGCACTGTGTAGCCAGGGATGGATTAACCAACGGGCCTACAGGGGCCCATGAGCTCAGGGGGCCCCTAGGCCTGAGCCTCCGCGCGTGATGTCGCTGTTATTACCTTCGCATTGAAAATGCCGGAAGGTTATGTTTTGATCGCCGTGTATTTATTTATTTATTTATTTATTTATTTATTTGTATGCGTGTTATTCGCAAAACTCAAAAAGTATTGAACCGAATCACATGAAATTTGGTGGGATGATTGTTTATTATCCGGGGACCAGTTGATTAGATTTTGGGATCGATCGGGTCAAAGGTCAAAGGTCATGAACAGGTCAAATTCTTTCGCAGAACTCAAAAAGTATTGAACCGAATCGCATGAAATTTGGTGGGATGATTGTTTATTATCCGGGGACCAGTTGATTAGATTTTGGGATCGATCGGGTCAAAGGTCAAAGGTCATGAACAGGTCAAAATCTTTCGCAGAACTCAAAAAGTATTGAACCGAATCGCATGAAATTTGGTGGGATGATTGTTTATTATCCAGGGACCAGTTGATTAGATTTTGGGATCGATCGGGTCAAAGGTCAAAGGTCATCAACAGGTCAAAATCTTTCGCAGAACTCAAAAAGTATTGAACCGAATCGCATGAAATTTGGTGGGATGATTGTTTATTATCCGGGGACCAGTTGACTAGATTTTGGGATCGATCGGGTCAAAGGTCAAGGTCAAAGGCCATGAACAGGTCAAAATGTTCTTGAATCGCATGAAATTTGGTGGGATGATTGGTTATTATCCGGGGACCATTTGATTAGATTTTGGGATCAATTGGGTCAAAGGTCAAGGTCATGGAAAGGTCAAACTCTTTTTTTACCATAGCACGATACATTTTTGTCCAATTGGCATGCAACTAATGCCAAAATGTTCATAATTCAATGCCCAATCTTGTGATATGCGAAGGTATGCGCTCTACCGAGTGCCCATTCTAGTTAACATTGTATTGATATGAATATGATGATATGACACGATGCGCCGTAGCCGGTATATGCTAGGCTTAAGTCATTCATGTCAGTAACAGGGCCCCAATAGTCCTACTCAGGGATGGATTACCGAATGAGCCTACCGGCACCAGGGGCCCCTGAGCTCAGGGGGCCCCTAAGCCAGAGCCTCTGCGTGAAGTCGCTTTTATTAACTTTGTATTGATATGATGATATGACACGATGCGCCGTAGCCGGTATATGCTAGGCTTAAGTCATTCATGTCATGGTCATATAATTCGCGTTATGTTGTCTGCTATGTTGCGGGGGGGGGGGGCCTTGACACGTCCAGGCCCAGGGGCCCGTGGTTTCTTAATCCGTCCATGTGTGTAGCGCACACTGTCAAGTTACGCACACGCTTTCCGGGTATGGAAATCAAACTAATGTGCTAATTAGCTAGCAGGAGTTTTGCCGTAGCTCGTGCGGTTGATTGCGCATGTGTGGTGATCCGGGTCTCTGACTGGCTGATCTGTATGTCAATCAAGTGGCAAATGCCGTAGGGAGGATCTTTTTTTAAAAATGTCATGCGATCTACCCGCACTTTGACCGCACTGATCGCGATCGACCTATTGGTCACCCCTGGTCCAATGTATCCGAAGCATAGAGATGGAATAGAAGTAGAACAGGTCTCACTCAAACCAATTTGGGCCGGATGTTCGGAGCGGTGGCCATTTGTATATCTGTGCAGCAGCCATTGCGACCGCTGTAGGGGACAACTTCTGTCAAACTAGAAGTTGGGTGCAAACTCAATGAGGTCTGGGTCGTAGCCTTACGAAGTGCTTCATATACTTGGGATGCTCGCCACGGTGTAGGAACGCCCATTGCTATCGCAAATCATTCGCAAAATGTCCAGCTCATTTGTCTCGAGCATGGTGAAATTCACAAGCTAGCTAACCAGCTAACTAGTGGACAGCTGGCTAGATAGCTCGCTAGCTTATTCCACATTAAAGCATGGTGGAAAATAGCAAGCTTGCTAGCTAACTAGCAGATAGCTGGATAGTTAGCTAGTTAGCTAGCTTGCTATTTTCTACACTGGTTACAGAAAATGAGCCAAACAGCAGGCTGGTAGGCAGTGGTTGCGCTGGGCCTCGGGGTTCCTCTGTCTATGGTAGGCCTATGCTGTTTTAATAATACATGATAGCGTTTACACACCACAATATAGTTTGTGTTTGAGGTGTTGCAGTGTTTTTTAATGACTACATCACAAAGTAGGAGGGGAGCTGAGGTGGCAGTCCAGTGGGGACGATGCTATTTGGTGTCAAGAAAGACTAAATTTTTTACACCATCTTCTGGCGGACCTGATCGAATCAGGGTCCTCATTCCCTAAAGAGCATATCGGGCTAAGATCATGTTAGCTTCAGGGCTCTCAAGTTTTGAAGACAGGCAAGAGTGACATTTCCATCAGCAGCACCCCCCGCAGAACGAAATTTTCAGATATTAGTCAGTCGCGCGCAATTCCAGGATGCTTTATTTTCATTGGTTGCTGGATTAAATCTTACCCAGATACGGGGGGTTTTCTGATTGGCTACTGTGTAGCCCATTTCTTATTTTTTGATTGGCTGATAAGTGGCACCTCACAGCAGAACTCCAAGGGAGCGCTTGATTCCTCCACGGTGAGGGCAGCGCGGCCAGCTCATGTTTGCGCGCTGCGGCACATTAAAACATTAAATAGCAGAGAGTTTTTTTCAGCGTGAGAAATACGATGTGTGGCGGGAGTGCGTGACTTAAGACCGAAATGCGTGAGTGTCACGCTCAATGCGTGACACTTGAGAGCCCTGTAGCTTTATGATGTTTATGAGTTCAGTCGGGTAGGCTGCACTGAAGTCAATGTGGCATGAGGTTATTTTGGCTGTGCACACCTGCATTTATATACTTGGACTTGATCTTAGTCCTGAGTGGCGTCAATGATTCTGAAGAATAAATGTTGATCAGCTGATACGAACGTGACTTTAGTGGTGGGCTTAATTTGCACTTGTGCTTGAAGACATATTTTGGCACAACCACATGATGATCTCTGATACAAACAATATTAAATGCATGCATATGTTGTCCTCCTTTTTTATGAAAATCTCTCATTCTCTTATACTCATGACAAGTGTGTGGATGTTTTTAAGGGCACGATGGCAACAAAAAAAACACTTTACATATTCCTCCTCTTTGTTCCCACAGGAAGGCCGGCCTCATCCTCACCCAGCTCGATGAACTGTCCCCGTGGTGTAAGGCTCTTCTTCTGGAGCAGAAGATCGGCCTCCGCAGGATGTCCCTCAAGTTCCTGTCCTGCCGCTACACCGACACCAAGGCCTTTGGGCTGAATTGGTCGCACATGGGTCAGGACGTACACAAGGCCTGCAACGAGCAGACGCTCGCAGTCATGTATAACGACTACGGCGAGCCCAAGGAGCTGTGAGCTGTGAGAGGGTTTTACTCCGTCAAACCCAACAAAGCAACAACTAAAATGCAGGTTTCATATTTGTTTCCACGGGCTATTTGCATTTATAGTGACATCAGTAAATTACTTGAAATAACAACCTCTCAAGCTCTATTTAGCATCACCAGATTATTGGAAAAGGGTTTAAATAGTTAAATTGAACCTTACAGGTAGGAGATGAGTCTGATAAACATCTAATCAACCGGGGCTGAAAGACCATAGCTCTTCGCTGTACTGAGTCGATGCTGAAGTCCATTCCGCCCTCATGATGAGTTGAAATCAGCGCGTCACAATAATAGCCATCCCTCCTTTAGATGCTTAATAATGACAGTTTTTCTTTGTTGTACATCAAAATGAGATACAAAATGTTTACTTGGAGACCAAGTTTGCCCTTTTTATTGGATTGCTGTGTAATTTTAATATCTGAAGTTGGCGTTTGATGGGAAACTCTGCAAAAGCAGGAATGAGCACAGACAGCAATGACAAATCGAGGCACCTGTTGCCAAGGTTGTTTATGATTCAAATGCAGAATGGCTGAAAATGAATCCATCTCGCATTCTATGTTGACATTAAATGCAAGTATGTTAAATAAACAGATGACTAAACATGCATTTTATTTCACTGGTTGGACTCAACAATCTTTGTTTTAAAACAGATTTCTTCTTTTACTCTTTGTAGCAAAAATCTGACATTTTAATACTTCTAATCTAAATGGGAAAGCGCCTGTTTAAATCACGTCTTTGGATATTTTAGTGACGAATTACAAAATACTCTTGATGTCAAACTTGAGGCCCAAAAACATATTCAATACAGCTGTTTGGCTCAGCTGGACACAACTTCTGACCTAAAGTGAACACTTTGTTGTCTTAAAGTTGACCTGAAAAAAAAGGATCCAGGAACCTTAGAGATTTAAAACATTCATTATGGCTTCAGTTTCGCCGGTACGTTCCGACCATCGCTTCATATTTAGCTTCTGATGCCAGTCGTACAATTCTTTTTTTCGGAATGACCGCACATGTGGCATGTGAAGTGGCCGCTGTGTTGTGTGGACAGCTTTCGCTAGTCTTCTTTCTTTTTCTTTTTACATATTTCAAAATGAAGTCAGCGTGGCAAACTGGTACTTTCAAACTTGGGTGTGTCATTGAAACCGGTGGAAAGGGGGTTACGGTTAGGGGATTAGGGGTTAGGGTTAGGTCGAGGTTTATCTGGACAGATATATGGTTTGCTGGCAGTTATTCTAGTCACATAAACATTCAAAACAAACCTTGTACATAGAATTCTCATAATGTGTTAGCGATATATCCTGCTGAATGTAGTTATGAATGTTTGCATTCTTAAGAGTAGCTACATTAAAGGAGTTTTACTGAACAACAGAGGAAGTACACAGATGAGTTCATTTCCTCGAAACCTTTTCTGAAAGCTGCCAAACCATTTGACAGTATTAACTTACGATCTAACCGATGAGCGCTCTTCAAAGTGGTAAATCTGTATTGAAACTGCAAATTAACAGCGTCTTAAAGGGCACCTTTGCCATTTCTTTCACGCTGGACCCTATTTTCCCATGTGGCCGATGGTGGAAATGTTGCCGAAAAGTTGATCGTAAAATCCCAGTCTCTTTCCGTCAAGACTAAAGCCACCCCAAACTGCTGCACTTGTCAGACGTAGGCTGGGATCTCAAGCTTATTTCTAAGAGGCGGTTTTTAAGATTTATTCACAGCGAGCAACATTTCTCAAAATTCGGGCTGAACATTTGCAAACGGACCTCTGAGCCGGTTAGCCAAGATGTAGAGAAAAGAAGTCCACAAAAAAACGTCTAAAAAATGGGGTCCGAGTTAAAAAAGTACCCTTTAATGTTTTCAACTGCTTTTTTGTGTATTACAACTTAATGCAATAATGTCTTTGAACGGATTTATTGGACATTTCCACTAATACTGTGCTTTTATGGTGACGCTACTTTAACTTTTGCTCTCTGTTATTTTTAATCTTAGTATTGATGTTTGAGATTGATGTCAAAGAAATGCAAATTGTATATTAGCTGTTGGTTTTTAACAAATCTCATATGTGAATCCTAAAATGAACACTTGTAGATTTTTTTTGTATAGGCAGCACAGAGTATTTCATGAAGCGCATTAGTGTTTTTCTTCTGCATAGAAATATACAACAGGCGATATTTTACATTTCCTTGTGTTTCAGAACACATAGTATCGTCTTGTTATATCTGTCGTGTGGCGTAGTCTAGCATTATGGATTCATAATTACAGTTGTGATGTAAAGAGGGTTTTTACAGGCAACAAGGTGGAGACCTGTGGGAGAAATGGCAACCACCAATCTACTATCTCTGCATGATAATATTTTGTCTATAATGTCTGTGACTTCATCATAAACTTCACTTTTTTCCCACTTTGATCTTTGCTACTTCAAAGGACAATAAAGAATATCTGACGAAAAAGTAGCCGTATCGATGTTCTTCCATGTCGGATGTCAGAAAAAAATCTTCTAATTTGTTTTGCAACACAATAATGGAAAAAACACGCGACAGATTGCGCTTTTAGAATTAATTTAAAATCTAAAGCTGAGGGAGCTTCGATAACTGCATAATCGATAGATTCAATGTGATCCAATTATCTGTATGAAACGTAGTTCTTTCTTTTCAATTATTTATTGTCAAGAAATCTGAAAAAAAGGTATCAGGACAAAAAGTGTGTGTGTGTCAGCCAAATTGAATTGTAGCATTTCAGTATATAAGTACATGCATAGAAACCAAACAAAACACAAGTCCACTGTTAATGAATCAGTCAATCAAGACTTTATAAGGGTCGATATAAAGTTGCAATTTATTTCATACAAAGTATAAAGTACTGTAAAATATCACAAGAGAACGGATTACTTTTTGTGTCCTTTTTTTTGGATACAACATTTGGTAACGAACACCAGAACCAGACATACATACATGCAAAGCAGGAGACAAGTTTCAAGTCTTTTTTTATTTTATTTTTGTATCTTCATTTTTGGTTTATCTGAACATTCAACCACTGATTTTCTGACTCGAACATTACAATTTTAAGTGCGTCTTTGTTCCAGTGGAAATACATAATAATTCTGACAGTGATATTTATCATTCGCCCGACTTCCCCTTTTTTTCGATAAGGAATTAATCGTTTGTAATTCCCAAAAAGAGGACGTGAATGCCGTGTACATACAGAAAAAATATACATGTTTGGGAAGATTGCTTTACTGGATCTGTGGTATAAATAGTGTGTTGCCTAAAACGTGATCAGTTAAGATATGTTAGGTGAGCCAAATATATTAGTCTATACATGTTAGTCTTTACAGGTTTCCTTTGACATTGCTTAAGGATCTGATGAAGGAGATGTCGGAGTGTTTGGAAATAATTGGTAATGAGACGGTAGAGATTATGTTTTTTGGGTTGTTTTTGTATTAAAGTCAGCTTCGCCCACTCAACTTCGATCTGACAAGTCACTTGGTTTTCAATCTGCATCGGACAAGACTTTGGAGTTAGTACTTTGGAATACTTCCGTGTTTCGGCTCCATGAACCAATAGTAGCCCTGATTGGAAGGTATGTACAGTTATTTTGACACAATCTTCTTCACAGGAGAAAGAAACAATGTGTTCACGTGCGGATGTTCGTGCGGGAAGGAATCCCGTTTCTTTAGAACCACCGTGACTCTCATGCGGTGTCATTCAAAATGACAAAGATTGCTTCGGATGAAACTAAACGACAGATGGCAGTTTTTTTTCTCCGCATTGAAAATGTGAAAAGTTTCATATTTTGTTGTTTGTGTAATTGTGGTCTGTGGGTTGACTGTTAAGCAAAAATTCAGCGTCTTTCATCCCTCCATCTTATTGCATTCCTCCTCCTCCTCCTCCTCCTCCAGAGTCCTTGGCTCTCCTCTTATTCTCCTCGGCGTCCGGATCACGGCAAGTGCAATCGTCCTGGTTGCAGTCCGCCCCGAACTGAATGACCTGTCAAAAAACAAGCATTATAGTGTAACGAGGTAGATAATTTGAGTCCCTAATATTAGCACTACGCGGGTTTCATGTGACCCGCGTAGTGCCTGCGGGATATTCTTTTTCATATTGGGCCCATGTCTAGGTTCATTAGGAGAGGTTGGAAAGTATTTTATCAGCACAAAAAAGAAATGGAGCCACTGAGCAGTTTGATTCCAAATATTATATAAAGATTTATATAAAAACAAATTTACAAATAAATTACTGTACAACATTAATTTCATATTAAAATACTATATCTACACAAGTCCTTTGAAATAGTGAATTGTCTCTCTGCTCCTTCAGTTCGATCCCAAGATCCAGTTCGTTCTTCGTTTTCTTTCAATGGTCAGTCAGTTGTTAAAATCAAAAAGTCAAAAGAATAAGTCAGTCATGCGATATGTTACATCCTTATTCCTACCACACTAGTGCACTCAGGTGATAGGAATTGAAGAAAGGGGTTGCCTTCTCCTCAGCAACAGAGATTATCTGCAGTCCAACTCCTGGTGAAAGGAGATGTTTATGGGTGGCTCGCCATCTGGAGGTGTTCAAGGAACCTCAAAAAAACCAGCCAAGACGTTGGCAAAAGCCGCAACTCCTGGTTGGCCGAACCACCTTTCTCCCGTCACATGTGAGACACTTCCTGTCTCACACCCACCGTGTCAAACTGTTTCTTGTTCTTGTTCTTACTTCTTAATCTCCCACTTCAACGTCAATTCTCCTTCTTTGGGACTTATTGTCGGGATTTATTGTCCCTAATCCAATCGGGAGTCTGCATTTCTCTAAACAACCAATGAGAAGCATTCAGGAAAGACTGATTTGATTGACACCCTGCTCAACAAGCAGAAATACACTTATCTAGAACTACATTAAATAAATAAATTAGACAGAAGGAAATACTTCAATCAGTGTGGTTGAATCGCAATCAGAAGATCAAATAAATAAATATAAATGTATAAATAAATAAATAAATATATAAATCTTAGGGACTATCTACCTACTTGAGTAGGATATGTACAAATATACATATGTATATACATATGTATATAATATATATATGCACATATATATGTATATATATTTATACATGTATATACACTTACATATTTATACATATACAGGACTGTCTCAGAAAATTAGAATATTGTGAAAAAGTTCTTTATTTTCTGTAATGCAATTTAAAAAACAAAAATGTCATGCATTCTGGATTCATTACAAATCAACTGAAATATTGCAAGCCTTTTATTCTTTTAATATTGCTGATTATGGCTTACAGCTTAAGAAAACTAAAATATCCTATCTCTAAATATTAGAATATCATGAAAAAGTATACTAGTAGGGTATTAAACAAATCACTTGAATCGTCTAATTAACTCGAAACACCTGGAAACACATTTTCAAATGTTTGATTTTGTTTTGCTGTTATAAATCTTTTTTTTTACTTGGTCTGAGGAAATATTCAAATTTTATGAGATAGGATTTTAGAGTTTTCTTAAGCTGTAAGCCATAATCAGCAATATTAAAAGAATAAAAGGCTTGCAATATTTCAGTTGATTTGTAATGAATCCAGAATGCATGACATTTTTGTTTTTTTAATTGCATTACAGAAAATAAAGAACTAGAGTAGGCCATATACATATATATATATATATATATATATGTATATGGCCTACTCTAGTACAAGTAGGTGAAAATAGAGAAGGATTGATAGCAGAGGGCTGAGAGGAAATATTACATCAGAGTTCTTCCCCACAGGGCTGAAGCATTTCAACTGTAGCAAAGAGCACAGCTTTGAATGGTAAAAACAGACCAGAAAAAGAAAAATCTGAAAATGAAATTTGCTGGAAACCAACCCCGGCGGCTGGTGAAAGGTAAAGCGCCGCTTAGTAACCCGAGTGTCAGTCTTAGTGGACACATTGCGTGTTTCCTAAAAACATTTCACAGAGAACTCCAACAGCCCCCCGGAGGCCGATAAAGCGTCACAATGTCAAATGGTTCAACCCGGCCTCTGGAGTGGCGAGAAATCCTTGAGGGTGGAAACGGCGGAGGTGAGCGGACAAACACATGTTAAGAATCAACAAGGGGGAGGCTGCCGGCTCTGGTCTAGGAAGCGAGCCATCACCACAGGTTGCAAAACAAACTCTAGTGCCCCACCAAGCAAGTCTGCTGCGAGAAATGTAAACATTCGCTCCAGAAGGAGAAGGAGCGAGGAGGGAGAGAAAAAAGGAGAGGGGGAGACAAATAAGGACGACTGCGAGCGAGGCGAATGGAGGCGGTGGCTGATTGACGTTGGCGGCGTGAGGGGGACGGTTTTTGGCAGAAAGGCCCGAGGGTTCACTTTAAAAATGCCAACAGTCCCATTTTAACGGGAATTGCCGCGACCATTAAATGTTTCCTTAACGTCTTGATTCATCGACGCGGGCGCAGAGCGAGCCGAGCAACCCCTCCGCCTCTCAATACATCCTAATAACCTCGGGAAGGGAGAGAGAGGGAGAATGGAGGGGGGGGGGATAGGGGGAGACAGAGAGAGGGAGAGATTGGGAGAGAGAGAGAGGGAGGAAGTGAGAGATGGAAGGAGAGGGGGAAAGAGAGCGGAGGGGACAGGGGGTGGAGAGAGAGAGGGAGAGAGACCGTGAGGGGGGTGGGGGGGGAGAGAGGGGGAGAGAGAGAGAGAGAAAGGCAGAAAGAGAGTCAGAAAGAGAGAGAGAGAGAGGGCTTGTTTTTGCCTCACCAACAGGAACCAGAGCCAAGTCTTCCTCCTCTCGGCTGTTTGCTGCAACACATTCACGAGCTCAACTCATGCAATGAGAAACCCGCTCGGAGTTCTGAATTCAGGCCTCGCAATCCATCAAAAAACAGTCAAACGTAAAAGCTTCAAACTTTAATTAGAATCTCATTTTAAACGTATCTCTTTGTTTTTCCCTTTACTACCCCGGCCCTCTTTTAACCAATCAAATGGAGATTGTATGTTTCCATAAATGGTGTGGCAGCAACAATCCTCTGAAGTTGGACGATGACCGAATCCCACCTGAATCATCTCTCACTCTCTCACGTACTGTATCTGTCCTCCTTTGTCATTGCTGCTCCATAAAAAGGCCCCTGAAAGACGCAAATAGATATGAATATTGAATAAAGTATTTGACGGTGACGCATCAAAATAAATAATAATAATGTAACCTTTATTGATCCCTTTATTGGGTAAATTCTTCTCTACTTTGGACCCATCCTTAGTTATTAAAGATCTGCAGTGAAGGGTTCAGTGTCTTGCTCAAGGACAAAAGGCCAACATAGTCGTCTATAATCAATGCTATGATGGCACCATGTAGTTTTCATTAATATCTTGCTGTAGGCTAATAGTAATACGAATGTGATTTGTTAAGTGTTGAAAAACTGGGCAGGAACAAGCTGGTAAAATGGGACCCATACAGATGTTTTATTTATTATTATTGTTTCATATTTGTGGTATCGTATTGAATTCTGGTATCGTATCGTAAGTATCGGGTATCGTGATATTTATGGCAGGTGTCGTATGGAAGTTATAATGTTGGTATCGTGACAACCCTACATGCAGCTAATGGGGAGAAGCAGGGATCGAACTGGGTACCATGTGGTTACGGGACGACCGCTCCGTTTATTTAGACTTTTTTTTTTAGCTGTGTGGCAGCAGAGAAAATACGTGATGCCGCCGGTCAACCTGTCACGTCCTCCATACGCACCTGCACCAGCCGAGCCCCGTTGGAAACGGAGCTCTGTGAACGCCGTCGCTCTGCAGGATGCCTCTTGATTCACTCGCCAAGTGAACAGCGGCCGACTAAACCGCAGACCGACACCTCACTGGCGCACGCCATGACTCATGGCGTGCATGAAGGGGACAGCCGAAGAACTGGCCAACTATAGGCTGTAGGAGTTAATAGGCAGAATACGTGGCTGTACAGTAGCCAAATAGGGTATAGCGTGGGGGGGAAAACAGGAAAAGGAAAAAAGAAAAAGAGGTGTTTATGTAGAAGTAGTTGAGGGAATGAGTGGCCTGGTTTCCACCGCTGGCCCGACCCCGGGGCTCGCTCATTATTATTCATACCATTCCTCTGAGCCACTCAACATACACAGCAATCACAGAGCAATTAGTGTAACGCGAATCATTGGCATTTGTGGTTCACACGAACAAGCCGTCGTCGCCGCCGATACGCACGGAGATGCTCGAGGTATTTGTCGAAACCGATTCACTTATCCAGGATCTCCACTTTGGTGATGCTTTGAAGGGAAGCTAAACCTGTTGCAGTGCATTAGGTAGATTACGCCCCACCGCTGGATGGAGTGGGCAGCTGGACCCTGGTATGGGTTCTGACGTCCCGAAACTTGTCCCGTTCCCTCTGCTCAACGCGAGAAGGTGAGAAGGTGTACGGCAGCAGTGAAAACCAGCCTATTTACCATTTGAGCGGAAAAGCCTGGAGGGCACAAGTCTCCTGTGTTGTTGCGAGTAAAGATGAGAGAGAACTGAATGGGCGCAGTCGTTAACAGGAGAGAGGGGAAAGTAGCGGGGGTTTTGTGTTTGTTTGCTTAGTCCAATTCTCCTGCGTGGCAGTGCGACGCTCCCTGCCAAGAAAGACAGATTTCTACTACGGTAAACATGAATAACCTGGCTTTAAATCCGGCTCCCTCGGCCCTCCGAGCTCCATCTCTATTGCAAAGATGCGGGAGCCGGAGCCAGCTGCGCTGACGCTTTGCCGCCTTTTAAACAAACGCGTACGGATATTGTTGAAGTTGTTATCCCGTCTCTCGGAATGTATTGTGATTTTTATTTATTTTTAACAAAAAACAGATCGTAAGAAAACGATGGAAACCAATTTTTTTCTTCCCAGAGTAAATATGCCGGCGGGTGTGAGGTTGCAGCAATTAGAAATGTCCATTTGTTTACCTTTCTGGTGGAGAGTGTGGACGGGCAGCAGTCCCCTCCATCATACTGGCAGTAGGCCCGGTTGTTGATGGTGTCACACCAGCCATCCCCTCCGAAAGGCTGAAGACCAGTTACAAACAAGAAACAGTGTTAATGGTCTCACCATTAGGATAATTTCCATATTATCTTAACCTTAAATATTTTCAAAGAACTGGAGCAAATGTCCATGAAACAAATCTAAATAAACAATCATGCGTTATTACTTTGCCCCAACAAAGTTTGTGCAGCTGCCAATCAGAGCTGAAAGATAGATAAGTGAAAGCACTGAAAGCTAGAGTAGGTACAAGACTGAAAGCTAGAGTAGGTAAGGGGCTACAAGCTAGAGTAGGTAAGGGACTGAAAGCTAGAGTAGGTAAAGGGCTGAAAGCTAGAGTAGGTACAAGACTGAAAGCTAGAGTTTGTAAAAGACTGAAAGCTAGAGTTTGTAAAGGACTGAAAGCTAGAGTAGGTAAAAGACTGAAAGCTAGAGTTTATAAAGGGCTGAAAGCTAGAGTAGATACAAGACTGAAAGCTAGAGTTTGTAAAGGACTGAAAGCTAGAGTAGGAAAAGGGCTGATAGCTTGAGTAGATACAAGACTGAAAGCTAGAGTTTGTAAAGGACTGAAAGCTAGAGTAGATACAAGACTGAAAGATAGAGTTTGTAAAGGACTGAAAGCTAGAGTAGGTAAAGGAATGAAAGATAGAGTTTGTAAAGGACTGAAAGCTAGAGTAGGTAAAGGAATGAAAGATAGAGTTTGTAAAGGACTGAAAGCTAGAGTTTGTAAAGGGCTGAAAGCTAGCTGAAAGTTCTTTTAAGCAATCATAGGTTAGGGCACTTAACACTTTCAGTCAGCCACAGGTATCTTTCTTCTTTTATTTATTACTGATGGTTGTATATTTTGCTGTTTGAAATAAACAAACAAACAAAACTCAGAGTAGGTAAAAGACTGAACGCTAGAGTTTGTAAAGGGCTGAAAGCTAGAGTAGGAAAAGGGGTGAGGGCTAGAGTAGCTAAAGGGTATATGTGGCAGCCAACAAGAGGTTTTTGCTATGTTCGTCATTTGGGTGGTGGCGGTCGATTTGTTTAAAGTCTGAACTTTATTTTCGTCACAGGTGAACGAAACATCACATGGAGTGCCCCGTTAAATGACTCGAGACCCAAGCAAAAGAAAAAAGAGAAAAAGAAAAACATGGAGGGAAAATTGTTTCTTTTGGCATTCCGGGGTAAACAATCAGATAAACTGACAAAGATGTATTCGGTGTAATTAAGCAAAGAGAGGTTTACTTTTTCCGTGTCCTTGAGCTGACCTTTTATTTCATCGAGGACAGGAATGCTTAACCTTACTTAGAATACTTTTTTGAAGTATACTTTGGCTTGTGTGGGAGTCCTTCTGGAGAAATTCTGGAGTGGCACGCACATGTGTGGAATTTAATTTACATAAGATCTCACACACGTCACGATGAAAACTTTTTTTTAATGCTTTCTGCAAAACCTTGCGGGGCATCCCTGAAGTGCCAGCAATATGAAAATAAGTGCCGAGTGCCAAAGATACTTTTGGCTTTTTTCTCCGACGTTCTGATGGAGTCGTTTCAAAGACCCGGGGCTCGACCTAACCGGCGCGGAGTTGGGGGGGGGGACGCAGCTGCTGAGAAGATCTTTGCCGTTTTTCTCTTCACTTCAACAGAACTCCCTACTTGACAAATGAATACATCTGTTTAATCGTTCCGTTTCCGAATGAATACTTTACCAGCAATTGAACCAGATGCCTCACCCAAATCACCATCTTTGAATTACCTTTAGTGCCTTGTGCAAAATTGCTTATTAACCTGGTGTCAGTTTTCTTTGCGTCCCGAGTCGAGCGTTGTTGTGGGTTTGATCTCCAGTTTCACGTTCACGTTTCAGCCTTGAAATTAGGGCTGCAACAACGAATCGATAAAATCGCTAAAAATCGATTATTAAAATAGTTGGCAACGAATTTCATTATCAATTCGTTGTGTCGCGCGATTATTACGGCGCTCAATAGGTCGCGGAGTATTAAAAAAAGTTGAGTTGAGAAACAGGAGAAACAAGAGCGGAGGGAGAGGAGAGACGGAACGCTGCGTTGTGAGAGCCAATCAGCGCTGAGCTGCTCCGCTGTTGATGAATCTAATTGGCTGCTGCTGCTCTCGTGGCGCTGGATGCGGAAGTCATTCACGTAGTCGGAGTGACATTCACGGAGCTGTGTGCGCCTCCGGGTGACATTATGAACCCCGACAACAGGGCGCTACGTGTGTGGCATTTCCACAAGAAGTATAACGTAGAAAAAGTGGTTATTTATTCCGTGGCGGATGGCTGAAAATATTTTTCCATGGAGAAAGGCAATGGAAATAAGCCCGCCCCCTCACCGTATGAGGCGTTTAACCCATAAATAGCCAACTCAGGAGAGTAAACCGCTGTCAGTTCTGTTTGTGACGCTTCATCCACATGCTGACCAGTGAACAGGGTTCATACACATGCTGACCAGTGAACAGGGTTCATCCACATGCTGACCAGTGAACAGGGTTCATCCACATGCTGACCAGTGAACAGTGTTCATACACATGCTGACCAGTGAACAGGGTTCATACACATGCTGACCAATGAACAGGGTTCATACACATGCTGACCAGTGAACAGGGTTCATACACATGCTGACCAGTGGATCTCCAGGATTTTTCCATGATTTTAAACCAAATTTCCATGATTAAACATGTTGTGAAAACTCTGTACATGAACAAGTGAGAAGATGTAGTATTTAAACTAACAATGAGAATTCCAAAGCATACCGTATATATTCCGTGTAAATTAACATTTGAATATAACACATTTGCATTACTTTTCCAAACATTTGGGGATTTTATTTTTTTGCAATTATTTTTCTAGGCCTGGAAATAGCCATTTAAAAATTCCATGACTTTTCCAGGTTTTCCATGACCGTACGGACCCTGTTTTGAATAAAGGGTTGAAAATTACAGTTTTTTTATCCGATTAATCGCAAAAAATAATCAACAGATTAATCGATTATCAAAATAATCGTTAGTTGCAGCCCTACTTGAAATTCAGTTTTTCAATTCAGTTTATTTGTATAGCCCAATTTCACAAATTACAAATTTGTCTCGGAGTGCTTTACAATCTGTACACATAGACATCACTGCCCCAAAACCTCACATCTGACCAGGAAAAACTCCCAAATAACCCTTCAGGGGGAAAAAAAGGGAAGAAACCTTCAGGAGAGCAACAGAGGAGGATCCCTCTCCAGGATGGACAGGTGCAATAGATGTCATGTGTACAGAAGGACAGATTTAGAGTTTAAATACATTCAATGAATGTGACAGAGTGTATGAATAGTTCATAGTAGGCATATTCCACGATGGAGACCTCCACGATCCATCAGGCAGATGGCGGTAGAGAGGAGGAGTGGGCGGAGTCTCAACAGTGGGCGGAGTCTCAACAGGACAGTGGCGTAGTCAGGAGCAGGAATTCCACGACCCAGACCTCGATGATCCATCAGCAGATAGGATCTATGCCGTCTCATAGGGTCCGATGACCCCATGAGACATGAAGTCAAAAGGACTCCGGGGAGAAAGCAGAGTTAGTAACGTGTGATTGGAGGCAGGTCTAAGTGGGTTAGATGCACGGCTCCGCGCTATCGAAGCTCAGACAGCTATGCTAGTTAGCCCGCCCTCTCCCGTAGCCGGCGCGGAGCTACAGTCAGCTGATAGCTGTTCCCCGGCGGTAACCGTGCAGCCGGGTGGTTGGGTAACTGTTCGCAGGAGTAGTAAGTCTATACAGAAGCCCGCTGTGCACCAACCACTTCACGTTTCGAACCAGTTTTCCCTGCTCAGCGACACACCCACTGAGGAACACACCCTGGTTATCGGGAGCTCTATAGTCAGGAACGTGAAAATAGCGAAGCCGCGGACCACAGTCGTGTGCCTCCCGGGGGCCAGAGCGGGCGACGTGGAGTCTTGTTTGAAGCTGCTGGCTAAGGACAAGCGGAGATACAGTCAGATTGTAATACACGCCGGTGGTAATGACGCCCGAGCCCGTCGGTCGGAAGTCACTAAAATTAATGTGGAATCGGTGTGTGCTTATGCCAAGACGTTGTCGGACACCGTAATTTTCTCTGGCCCTCTCCCAAATTTGCAGACAGACGAATTGTATAGCCGAATGTCGTCTTTCAACCGCTGGCTGTCGAGGTGGTGCCCAGCGAATAATGTGGGCTACGTAGACAACTGGAAGACTTTCTGGGGAAAGCCTGATCTGATGAGGAGAGACGGCATTCATCCCACGTTGGACGGAGCGCGTCTCATTTCTGCGAATATGACCAAATTGATCACCGGACTTAATCCATGACAACCCAGGGTTCAGATCAGGAACCGGGAGCAGAGTTGTAGTTTAACACCCTTCTCTGCTCTTCCATTCGAGCAGTTACCCACCCATGACTCTAGAGTAGAGACTGTGTCTGTCCCACGGCCACTTCAATTAAATAAATCTAAAGTAAGCAGAAGAGGAGTCGTACACAATAACCTTATACAAGTTAACACCATTATTTCAGCAGTGCAACAAAACAGGTCTATTAAATGTGGTCTCCTAAATATTCGATCTCTGTCATCTAAAGCTGTGTTACTAAATGATTTAATATCAGATAATCACATTGATTTATGTTGCCTAACTGAAACCTGGCTGAGCCATGAAGAATATGTCTGCCTGAATGAATCGACTCCTCCAAGTCATATTAATACTCACATTCCTCGAGGCACCGGTCGAGGAGGTGGAGTAGCAGCCATCTTTGAATCGAGCCTATTAATTAATCCTAAACCAAAATTACACTACACCTCATTTGAAAGCCTTGATCTTAGTCTTTCACATCCAACCTGGAAAACACTACAGCCAATTCTATTTGTGATTCTGTACCGGCCACCAGGTCCATATTCAGAGTTTATATCTGAATTCTCAGAATTTATATCAAGTTTGGGTCTTAAAACTGATAAAGTTATTATTGTTGGAGATTTTAATATCCATGTGGATGTTGATAATGATTGCCTTAGTGCTGCATTCATCTCCTTGTTGGACTCGATTGGCTTCTGTCAGAGAGTACAGAAACCCACTCACAGCTTTGGCCACACGCTTGATCTTGTTCTTACTTATGGCGTTGACATTGAGCATTTGAACGTCTTCCCACAGAATCCTCTTCTGTCAGACCACAACCTCATAACTTTTGAATTTATACTACCGGAGTGTACTCCGTTAGTCAAAAGTTTCTACACCAGATGTCTAACTGACAGTGCTGTAGCTAAATTTAAAGAAGCGATTCCTTCTGTATTTGATTCGATACCACGTCTCAATATAACAGAGGACTCCTGGTCTAACTTTAGTCCGTCCCAGATTGATCATCTTGTTGATAGTGCCACAGGCTCACTGAGAATGTCACTGGACTCGATAGCCCCTCTGAAGAAGAAGACAGTGAGGAAGAGGAGGTTTGCTCCCTGGTATAACCCTCAGACCCGCAAACTGAAGCAAACGTCACGAAAGCTTGAACGCATATGGCGTTCAACTAATCTCGAAGAATCCCGCTTAGTTTGGCGAGATAGACTTAAAACTTATAAGAAGGCCCTCCGTAATGCCAGAACAGCCTATTACTCATCAGTAATAGAAAAAAATAAGAACAACCCCAGGTTTCTCTTCAGCACTGTAGCCAGGCTGACAGAGAGTCACAGCTCTGTGGAGCCGAGCATTCCTATAGACCTTAGTGGTAATGACTTTATGAACTTCTTTAATGAAAAGATTTTAACTATTAGGGACAAGATTAATATTCTCTTGCCCTTAACCAGTGCCAATCTGTCCTCAAGTGGAATGGCCTTGGAAACCGCTGTATGCCCTGGTGTATATTTGGAGGGCTTTTCTCCCATCAACCGTGACCAATTATCTTCAACGGTTTCTACTTCGAACACGTCTACCTGTCTCTTGGACCCCATCCCGACGAGGCTGCTTAAAGACGTTTTGCCTTTAATTGGCGGCTCTCTATTAGATATTATCAATGTGTCTCTGCTAACAGGCCACGTACCACACTCCTTCAAAGTGGCTGTTATTAAACCTCTCCTGAAGAAGCCCACTCTGGATCCAGAGGTGTTGGCTAACTACAGACCGATCTCTAACCTCCCCTTCCTCTCCAAGATCCTTGAGAAAGTGGTCGCAAATCAGTTGTGCGACTTTCTACATCATAATAGTTTATTTGAGAAATTTCAATCAGGATTTAGAAAACACCACAGCACCGAGACAGCACTGGTGAAAATTACAAATGACCTCTTATGGCAGCAGATAAAGGACTCCTCTCTGTACTGGTCTTGTTAGACCTTAGTGCTGCATTCGACACCATTGACCATGACATCCTATTACAGAGACTGGAGCATTCGATTGGCATTTCAGGCACGGCACTAATTTGGTTTAAATCCTATTTATCAGATCGATCTCAATTTGTATTTGTAAACGATGACGCCTCGATAACCACCAACGTTAATCACGGAGTTCCACAAGGTTCTGTGCTTGGACCAATTTTATTTACCTTATACATGCTTCCTTTGGGCAATATTATCAGGAAACACTCCATAAACTTTCATTGTTATGCAGATGATACTCAACTATATTTATCGATAAAACCAGAGGAGAGCAACCAACTCGGTAAAATTCAAGCATGTCTTAAAGACATAAAAACATGGATGACCTGCAACTTCTTGATGTTAAACTCAGACAAAACCGAATTAATTTTAATCGGCCCTGAGCATCTCAGAGATCAATTATCTGGTGATGTGGTTTCTGTAGACGGCATTGCCCTGGCATCCAACACCACTGTAAATAATCTTGGCGTTATCTTTGATCGGGACTTGTCCTTTAACTCCCACGTAAAGCAAATCTCAAGGACTGCATTCTTTCATCTACGTAATATTTCAAAAATCAGGCACATCTTGTCTCAAAAAGATGCAGAAAAATTGGTTCACGCGTTCGTTACTTCGAGACTGGATTACTGAAACTCCTTATTATCAGGCTGCTCTAATAAATCTCTTAGGTCCCTCCAGTTGATCCAGAATGCTGCAGCTCGTGTTCTCACTAAAACTAAGAAAAGAGATCACATCACTCCTGCACTAGCTGCTCTGCACTGGCTCCCAGTAAAATCAAGAATCACTTTTAAAATTCTTCTCTTAACGTACAAAGCCTTGATTGGTGATGCACCATCATATCTTAAGGAGCTTGTAATACCATATTGCCCCACTAGAGAGCTACGCTCACTAAATGCGGGACTACTTGTAGTTCCTAGAGTCTTAAAAAGTAGAATGGGAGCCAGAGCCTTCAGTTATCAAGCTCCTCTTTTATGGAACCAGCTTCCAATTTCAGTCCGGGAGGCAGACACAGTCACCTCGTTTAAGAGTAGACTGAAGACTTTCCTCTTTGACAGAGCTTATAGTTAGGGCTGAATCAGGTTTGCCCTGGTCCAGCCCCTTGATATGCTGCTATAGGCTTATAGCTGCCGGGGGACGTTTTAGGATGCACTGAGTACCTATCTCCTCTTTTTTCTCTCCTTAAGGATGAATTTTCATCTCTCAATCACACGTTACTAACTCTGCTTTCTCCCGGAGTCCTTTTGACTTCACGTCTCATGGGGTCATCGGACCCTATGAGACGACATAGATCCTATCTGCCTGATGGATCATCGAGGTCTGGGTCGTGGAATTCCTGCTCCTGACTACGCCACTGTCCTGTTGAGACTCCGCCCACTGTTGAGACTCCGCCCACTCCTCCTCCCCACCGCCATCTGCCTGATGGATCGTGGAGGTCTCCATCGTGGAATATGCCTACTATGAACTATTCATACACTCTGTCATATTCATTGAATGTATTTTAACTCTAAATCTGTCCTTCTGTACACATACATCTATTGCATCTGTCCATCCTGGAGAGGGGTCCTCCTCTGTTGCTCTCCTGAAGGTTTCTTCCCTTTTTTTCCCCCTGAAGGGTTATTTGGGAGTTTTTCCTGGTCCGATGTGAGGTTTTGGGGCAGGGATGTCTATGTGTACAGATTGTAAAGCACTCCGAGACAAATTTGTAAATTGTGAAATTGGGCTATACAAATAAACTGAATTGAATTGAATTGATTGAGAGATGAAAATTCATCCCTAAGGAGAGAAAAAAGAGGAGATAGGTGCTCAGTGCATCCTAAAACGTCCCCCGGCAGCTATAAGCCTATAGCAGCATATCAAGGGGCTGGACCAGGTGAACCTGTTCAGCCCTAACTATAAGATCTGTCAAAGAGGAAAGTCTTAAGTCGACTCTTAAATGAGGTGACTGTGTCTGCCTCCCGGACTGAAGGTGGAAGCTGGTTCCATAAAAGAGGAGCTTGATAACTAAAGGCTCTGGCTCCCATTCTACTTTTTAAGACTCTAGGAACTACAAGTAGTCCCGCATTTAGTGAGCGCAGCTCTCTAGTGGGGCAATATGGTACTACAAGCTCCTTAAGATATGATGGTGCATCACCAATCAAGGCTTTGTAGGTTAAGAGAAGAATTTTAAAAGTGATTCTTGATCTTACTGGGAGCCAGTGCAGAGCAGCTAGTGGAGGAGTGATGTGATCTCTTTTCTTAGTTTTAGTGAGAACACGAGCTGCAGCATTCTGGATCAACTGGAGGGACCTAAGAGACTTATTAGAGCAGCCTGATAATAAGGAGTTGCAGTAATCCAGTCTCGAAGTAAGTGGAAATGGACCCGACCCTTACTTTGCCCACATGGGGTTCGTTTTAGGGGTCAGGGGCTCATGTTGAAGTTCATTATTATTTACATTCCCTTCCAGGAAGCGTGTATATCTTGCTCTCAACAGAAATGCACAGACCCGTGAAGAGTGTTGAACCAGCCAGCGTTGGCCGCGTACTTTATTCCCCTAATGGGTAATTAAAAGGTCAACTGGTTTGTGTATTACAATTATACAATAACTCCCTTCAAATCAGCGTAAAAGAGAGCAGCAGCAGCCAACACCACACTAACATAAATATTCCACCTCTTGGCATTGGCTGGTTCGAAGGGAGCATGTGCTGTCATCAGCACCAGCAAAGCTCTTCATCAGAACATTATAAAACATGTCAAGCAGCACTATATTCTTCAAGTATCTGAATCAATCTTTTAATAGCAGACTATCTATCATCTCAATTTCCTTCGCTCTGTTGGCCCCTCCAGCCCAGAACCTTCTGACAACTGTTTGGAGGAGCCTTTAAATCGGAAAGACAGTTCAAGGTGTGTGTATGTGTGTGTGTGTGTGTGCGAGTGTATATGTGTGTGTGTGATTGAGTGAGTGAGTGTGTGTGTGTGTGTGAGAGAGAGAGTGTGTGTGTGTGTGTGTTTGTGTATGTGTGTGTGCATGCATGTTTGTGTGCACCGTAATGTGCCCGGCATTGTGGGATATAGCCCATACGAAATGGTGAATCATTGGCTATTTGTTTATGCTCAGAATTAAAGGTTTTGTGTGACTAAGTGGAAGCATGATAGTTTTTCTTTAATCTTGTCTCATCAATTATCATGTTTCTGTGAATGTGTCACTGGTGACAAATCATCTTTTATTTTATTTTTATATTGGAGTTTTTTTTTTTACATATGGCTGGAGCATCAGACTGAAGGAACAGTGGTAGGACGAGCTCCAGGGAGCACAGGATGTTAGAGACCAGAATGAAGAGACCAGATTATCGAATGGTTGTACTTCCTTTAAATTTTGGTCAGACTTTGGATTGAACAGTTTTGTGCACAGCAACAAGTTGCAATCTTGGCTTCCACCCCTGCAATCTTACCAAAGTGATACTTTCCTCCTTCTGAGTCTATATCATGCAAGTGCATATAAACATTTGTTTTAAAGCTTTAGATAAATCTGGTGAACAGTAAATGTGGCAAAGCAATCAAGTTTCCCAAATCTTGCTGGGTTTCTCTCAATTCCTTGACCTTTTTAAAAAGTTTCTCATTTACAGACATTCGCTGCTTGTGCTTCCACATTAAAACATGGCGTGTCAGCATGTCACCTGTTAAACCCCCTTTTAACAGGAAGAACTACTTCTACCACATGTTTGCCAGAATGTGGCTGATTTGTATGTCCTTGTCTCATCCTCCCAGCATGCAGCCAGTGAACACTGCTCTGTTCTCTACCTTTCCACCTGTGAATCTTAAACCTCCTACATCAACCCAGTTAATGGCGCCATTCTCTGTTGTGTGGAAATACCCTCATGCGGATGTCCCAAAACTGTATAAAACTCACAACTTCCCTCATAAAACCGTAGACCAGTGTATGGTTCATAACTATGGATACCATCAGTAATTTGGAACATGGATTGATGGTACTGGACTGCAGGTGAGCCCCATATACCTTTGTTCCAGGAGCAGCTCAGAGTGGAGTTGGTAGATTTTTCCAGTGGTTAAATTCTGAGTAACTCACTGGAGAGATATCTCAGGCAAGTCCAACGGGAAGATTCAATGGAGGCCCAGAACATAATATACAGAATAGGCCTCGAACACAGCGGGACTGGAACATATGGCAAGGGCAATGCACATTTGGCCTACTCTGTTCGGTCTGTTGCCACGATAAATTGGAGTGACTGAGAATGGATTGGCTAATGAGATGGGGAGGAATTCACGATATGGTTAATCATTTAAAAATAAAACATGTGCTGTCCAGAAAGTTTATAGCTAGATAGGCAAGGTAAAATATGTCCTTTCCATTGATAAGGAGGCAAAATCCGTAACATATTTTCCTCTAAGATGATCAAGAATCCTTCAATCTTCCTTGAATGACAAGCTTTGTAATCGGAAAGCTAAGAAAGCTTTTCCCAAATGATTTGCTCTATGGAGACCTGTGTGTTCTACTTCATTTGGACCAGTTTAATTCCACTTACTGAAAATGCAACCAAAATCTAATTATTATGCTGTCCAACAGTTGTCTTTTGGCTGAAAAAACAATATATACTCTAATACCAAAGCAGCCTATTACTCATGAGTAACAGAGAAAAATGAAAACAACCCCAGGACTCTCTTTAGCACTGTAGCCATGACTTCATGAACTTCTTCAATGAAAAGATTCTAACTATTAGAGGCAAGATTGATGATCTCTTGCCCTCAGCCAGTGCCGATCTATCCTCAAGTGGAGTGGCTGTATACACTGGTGTATATTTGGATGGTATAAAAACATGGATGATCTACAACTTCCTGAATCTGAAGTTATTTTACTCGGTCTAAAACACCTCAGAGATCAATCAGCCAATGATTTAGTTTATGTTGATAGCATTGACCTGGCATCCCAAAACACTGCGAAGAATCTCGCAGTTACTTTTAATCGTGACTTGTCCTTTAACTCCCACGTGAAGCAAAACAATCAGACACATCTTGTCTCAAAAAGATGCTGAAAAACTGGTTCACGCATTTGTTGCTTCTAGATGAGATTACTGCAACTCCTTATTATCAGGCTGCTCTAATAAGTCTCTTAAGTGCCTCTGGGTTGATCCAGAATGCTGCAGCTCGTGTTCTCACTAAAACTAAGAAAAGAGATCACATCACTCCTGCACTAGCTGCTCTGCACTGGCTCCCTGTAAGATCAAGAATCACTTTTAAAATTCTTCTCCTCACCTACAAAGCCTTGATTGGTGATGCACCATCATATCTTACGGAGCTTGTAGTACCATATTGCCCCACTAGAGAGCTGCGCTCACTAAATGCGGGACTACTTGTAGTTCCTAGAGTCTTAAAAAGTAGAATGGGAGCCAGAGCCTTTAGTTATCAAGCTCCTCTTTTATGGAACCAGCTTCCAATTTCAGTCCGGGAGGCAGACACAGTCACCTCATTTAAGAGTCGACTTAAGACTTTCCTCTTTGACAGAGTTTATAGTTAGGGCTGAATCAGGTTTGCCCTGGTCCAGCCCCTGGATATGCTGCTTTAAGGTCTAGTTTGCTGGGGGACAATTTATGATACACTGAGCTCGTATTCCTCTCCTTCTGGACAAATTAATACCTCTCTATTGCACATTACTAATTCTACTTCTTCTCTGGAGTCTTTGTGCCTTCTCGCTTCTCAGGTTTCCATGGATCGTGCATGTGTCTGGAGACGGTTCTGGCTCCTGGGCCCTGCCCCCTGTCTCTTTGACCCTGCTTCCTGCCCTCTGGCCTCCTGCCTCATTGACCCCGCCTCCTTCCCGATGCCTCCTGCCTAATGGGCTGGCCTCCTGCCTCCTGCTATGGCCCTCCTTAAATTTGGAATTCTGGGCTATGCTTAATATACTGAATTGAATTGAATTGAATTAAACACGTATGTGTTTCAGAAGAAACAGAGCCAAGTATAGAAAAGGTTTTCAGGTGTTGGTCAGTTCACTGTGGGTCCATTTAGTATTCAGCTCATTTCAACCCTGATCTCCCATCTAAAGCAAACAGCAAATCTTCAGGTGTTTGAGCTTCAATCAGACATGTTCTATTGGTGTACATCTGGCCTCATGTAGACCTTTTGAGATATAACCACAACTACCCCTCATCATCGATGTGAAACCCATTGTTACTTTTTTTTTAGACTAGGAAACTACTTTGCAGTGTTTCATCGTGTGATCAAGGGGATTAACACAGCGCCCACCAACCAAATGGTTTCTGTCCTCTTTGCCTCAATGCCTCATATTAAGTGATGCATGAATCAATGCATTTAATTGTCTGTCTGTTATACACCCGTATCAAATTATTTCTCCCTATTAATCACGCGGAGAACATTCTGAGAAAGACACTGGTCATTCACAGCAGGTCTTTTATAACCGATGCATCTCTTTCTAAGGCTTTACAGTAGAACAGAATGGCCTCAGACGGTCTGTTCTACGTGTACCGGGTCCGCTGTGCTAATGAGGTGCCTGAGTTAACTTTTGCACTTATTGCCAGATGTATTTGGAGAAAGAATGAAAAGAGAGGCAGAGTAAAAGAACGATTGGGGAGCATTGGCATCTGGATGAGATCTGGCATTGCGGACTGTGCAGCACATGTGGTCTGGTATAATTTACAGTGTTGTCATGGAGGAGCAGGTCAGAAGCAACTGTTTTGCCGGGAAACATTCACGGGAAGGTGGAAGGGGAAAATGTAGTGCTGGCAGGTAGGAGGAATATTTTAATACCGTGAGACATCAACAGTTTATGTGTTCCAACTGTAGTTCCAGTGGTTCTAAACCCAACGGATGAATGCCAAATCTGTCATCTCTATCTGGGTTTATGAATTTAAGATGCTTTACCGTGCTCTGCTAGAAAATCCCCGAACAGCAATGGACGTTTAATTGCAAATAAATTTCAATTATGACACAAACTACAGCACAAGGAAATGGGATGATTTTAGACAATCCCAAAAGTCTAAAGTTGTGCTACAGCGGCCTCTAGAGGCTGCAATGTGTAGATCTAACATTATGAAGATGTTGGACGGAACAAACAACTTACTGATCATTTTGCCACTCTTATCTAAAGTGCGAATCAGAGTAATGGGGAGTGTATCTTGAAGACGCTCAAAGGAGGGGGGGGGGGAGCATGACTACATCAAAGTCAGAGGTATTAGGACTTCAATGTGCTCAGGACAATTCATGGAAAAATTACATTGGGTATGTTCAAACTTTCAGACCAATTACAGGAAGTTCTGGCTGGCTATCGTCAGAATTGGAAAAAGGTAAAACAACGCAACTAAACATTATGATTGAATGAGTGTGATTACTTTATAATGAGTCAGTTAAAAAAACTTACAAAAATGGCAACACTTCCTTCTGAGAGGATGAGAGCAAGGATTAAAGAGAGAGAGGATACAAGAGACAGGACATGATTTAGCAAGGATACGAGAGAGAGGACATGATTTAGCAAGGATACGAGAGTGAGAGGATACGAGAGTGAGAGGATACGAGAGAGAGGATACGAAAGCGAGGATACAAGAGAGAGGATACGAGAGAAAGTGGATACGAGAGAAAGAGGATACGAGAGAGAGGATAAGAGAGCAAGGATACGAGAAAGAGGATACGAGAGAGAGAGGATACAAAAGAGAGGATATGAGAGCAAGAATACGAGAGAGAGGTTACGAGAGAGGCTACGAGAGAGAGAGGATTCAAGAGACGATACGAGAGAGAGGATACGAGAGCAAGAATACGAGAGAGAGGATACGAGAAAGAGCATATAAGAGCAAGGATACGAGAGAGTATACGAGAGAAAGAGGATACAAGAGAAGATACGAGAGAGAAATGATACGAGAGAGAGGATACGAGAGAAGGAGGATACAAGAGAGAGGACATGATTTATCAAGGATACGAGAGTGAGAGGATACGAAAGCGAGGATACAAGAGAGAGGATACGAGAGAGAGAGGATACGAGAGTGAGAGGATACGAAAGCGAGGATACAAGAGAGAGGATACGAGAGTGAGAGGATACGAAAGCGAGGATACAAGAGAGAGGATATGAGAGAGAGGATACGAGAGAAAGAGGATACGAGAGAGGATAAGAGAGCAAGGATACGAGAGAGAGGATACGAGAGAGAGAGGATACAAAAGAGAGGATATGAGAGCAAGAATACGAGAGAGAGGATACGAGAGAAAGAGGATACAAGAGAAAGAGGATACAAGAGAAGATACGAGAGAGAAAGGATACGAGAGAGAGGATACGAGAGAAGGAGGATACAAGAGAGAGGACATGATTTAGCAAGGATACGAGAGTGAGAGGATACGAAAGCGAGGATACAAGAGAGAGGATATGAGAGAGAGAGGATACGAGAGAAAGAGGATACGAGAGAGAGGATACGAGAGAGAGAGGATACAAAAGAGAGGATATGAGAGCAAGAATACGAGAGAGAGGTTACGAGAGAGGATACGAGAGAGAGGATACGAGAGCAAGAATACGAGAGAGAGGATACGAGAAAGAGGATATGAGAGTAAGGATACGAGAGAGGATACGAGAGAAAGAGGATACAAGAGAAGATACGAGAGAGAAAGGATATGAGAGAGAGGATACGAGAGAAGGAGGATACAAGAGAGAGGACATGATTTAGCAAGGATACGAGAGTGAGAGGATACGAGAGTGAGAGGATACGAGAGAGGATATGAAAGCGAGGATACAACCTCAACAGCTTCTTTGCACGGTTTGAAGCACAGAACAGCACTCGTCCACACAAGACTCCGCCCCCTCCCCATGATCAGGTTCTGTGCCTGTCTGCTGCCAGCGTGAAGAGGACTCTCTTGTCTATCAACACCCACAAGGCAACAGGTCCAGACAACATCCCTGGTCGTGTGCTGAAGGACTGCGCAGAGGAGCTTAAGGACGTCTTCACGGATGTCTTTAATACTTCTCTGAGACAAGCTGTTGTTCCATCATGCTTCAAGGCAACCACCATCATACCTGTGCCAAAGAAATCCACTCCGTCCTGCTTCAACGACTATCGTCCAGTGGCACTGACCCCCATAATCATGAAGTGCTTTGAACGACTAGTCATGTCGCATATCAAATCCATTCTCCCCCCCACCCTGGACCCTTTCCAGTTTGCATACCGTGCCAAACGGTCCACGGAGGATGCAATCTGCTCTGCTCTCCACCCAGCCCTCACCCACCTGGACAAAAAAGACTCCTATGTAAGAATGCTGTTCATAGACTTTAGCTTAGCATTCAACACAATCATCCCACAACAACTAATCTGCAAACTTGACCAGCTGGGGCTCAACACCTCGCTGTGTAACTGGCTGCTGGACTTCCTGAGTGAGAGGCCACAAGCAGTACGTGTTGGCAACAACACCTCGAGCAGCATCACACTGAGTACAGGGGCCCCTCAGGGCTGTGTGCTCAGTCCTCTGCTCTTCACCTTGCTGACTCACGACTGCAAAACCAGCTACAGCACCAATCACATGGTCAAATTTGCAGACGACACAACATTGATAGGTCTCATCACCAAGGATGACGAGACCCTCTACAGGAGGGAGGTCAACCTTCTGACCACATGGTGCGGAGTCAACAACCTCCTGCTCAACAACAGCAAGACCAAGGAGATCGTTGTTGACTTCCGGAAAGGCCACACCCATCACCCACCACTGACCATCAACGGTGCGGACATTGAGCAGGTCAGCAGCACCAAATTCCTGGGGGTGGAGATCAGTGAGGACCTCTCGTGGACAGCCAACACTACATCGCTGGCAAAGAAAGCACAGAGGCGCCTCTACTTCCTCCAGAAACTGAGGAAAGCAGGGAGCCCCCCATCCATCATGTGCACCTCCTACCGCGGCACCATCGAGAGCATCCTGACCAACTGCATCACTGTGTGGGGCGGAAGCTGCACAGACTACAGCAGGAAAGCCCTGCAGCGCATAGTGAAGGCAGCTGGAAGGATCATGGGTGCCTCACTCCCCTCCCATCCCTGCAGGACATATACAACACCCGCCTCACCCGCAAAGCGACCTCGATTGTGAGTGACCCCTGCCACCCCTCACACGGTCTCTTCAGCCTCCTGCCCTCTGGGAGGAGATACCGGAGCCTCCGGGCTCACACCACCAGGCTGTCCAACAGCTTCATCCACCAGGCTGTCAGGAAGCTGAACTCTCTCCCCATCCTCCCACTCCGTCCTCTTTCAGACTCACATGTCTGAATGCTGCTAGTACAATTTATGTTGTCTATATGTTTACATGTTTTTTACTATTTTTGCACTTTATGTTGTCTATATGTTGCACAATTCAATTCACTTTATGTTGGACAGAAGAGAAACGCAATTTCGATCTTCTGTATGTTTGCACATATGGTAAATTGACAAATAAAACTGACTTTGACTTGAAGAGAGAGGATACGAGAGAGAGAGGATACGAGAGAAAGTGGATACGAGAGAGAGGATAAGAGAGCAAGGATACGAGAGAGAGGATACGAGAGAGAGAGGATACAAAAGAGAGGATATGAGAGCAAGAATACGAGAGAGAGGTTACGAGAGAGGATACGAGAGAGAGGATACGAGAGCAAGAATACGAGAGAGAGGATACGAGAAAGAGCATATAAGAGCAAGGATACGAGAGAGGATACGAGAAAGAGCATATAAGAGCAAGGATACGAGAGAGGATACGAGAGAAAGAGGATACAAGAGAAGATACGAGAGAGAAAGGATACGAGAGAGAGGATACGAGAGAAGGAGGATACAAGAGAGAGGATACGAGAGAAGGGATGAAAGGGAGAGGATACGAGTATGGGTAGACACAGCTAACACAGGGGATCAGGACAGCATGTAGTTATGTCACGAGTACTGCTTATGTGCAATTAATTACAATGTGTAACCAAAACTAACCAGATCAAATGCAACATATTTGTTACAAATCATCAATAACTATCAATATCCATAACAGAATTATCTGGCTGGAAATAAGAGATGTACGAGCTATATTGTCAATTTATAACTTGGTTAGTATTTATTGACCCTCCCAAAAACTGGGCAAAAATGTAATGCGATAAAGCTGGAGAAATGGTGGATATCTCATTTCTCTTCGTGGCTCGCTCAAAGATTTGAGTATTGTTTTCTCCTTTGTTTCTTTAATAAATTGACTCTGGTATCTTGAGTAATGATGACAGCAATGATACAGCAAGTTTTGCTATTATTTGAAAAAGTCTGGCTTGGGCAGTAACTTTAATAAGCTGATGCCCAGAAATGGTGTAATTGTATTAAGGTTTAAGTACTCCTTGATAAATAACAGGATGAAGGCCAAACTAAGTTCTCCCTGACCTAGAAGACTTTGACAGCAAGCAGACATGAAAACATAGCAGACACGGTACGCAAGAACCAAATTACACTTTCACCTGCAGGAATGATTGGGAAAACAAGACGTTGGTTAAGCAACCGCTATCAAACGCCATATTCCCAAAGACCCTTTGTGCTCAGACGTGACACGTTTCTACCAGGTAGTCCCGTTCAGTTTCTACGCTTTACATCACGACTGTAATGGGGAAGACATCTTAACCCAGGTACTCTCAGCTGCAGCAAATCAATGTATAGCCCTTTGCTAGGTACAGTATCAGTCAAGACTAAAATAGCCATTCACTCATTTAACAATTCCAAAGACCTTTGTTGAGATATCTAGATGGAAAGTATTCGCATATACACTACCGTTCAAAAGTTTGGGGTCAGCCAGACAATTTCGTGTCTTCCATGAAAACTCACTTTTATTTATCAAATGAATTGAAAATTGAATCGAAAATATAGTCAAGACTAGGGCTGCAACAACGAATCGATAAAAATCGATTATTAAAATAGTTGCCAACGAATTTCATTATCGATTCGTTGTGTCGCGCGATTATTACGGCGCTCAATAAGTCGCGGAGTATAAACAAAGTTGAGTTGAGCGCAGAGCGGCGCAAGGGAAACCAGAGCGGAGGGAGAGGACAGAACGCTGCGTTGTGAGAGCCAATCAGCGCTGAGCTGCTCCTCTGTTGATGAATCTAATTGGCTGCTGCTGCTCACGTGGCGCTGGATGCGGAAGTCATTCACGTAGTCGGAGACATTCACGGAGCGAAGTGCGCCTACGGGTGACGTTATGAACCCAGACACCAGGGCGCTACATGTCACGACGTGTGTGGCATTTCCACAAGAGTATAACGTAGAAAACGTGGTTATTTATTCCGTGGCGGATAGCGGAAAATATTTTTCCACGGAGAAAGGCAACGGAGATAAGCCACGACGCCACACTGTGAGCGCTGCGCTGCGCGTGCAGACATTTAACGGAGCGGAGCAGCGCGTGCGCTCTGATCGCTCTTTTAATGAAGTATCGATACTAAAAATATGCTAAATCACATCGTTTTTAACGTACGGGTACTTTGTTAGAATCGCTACACTGTGCAGTGTGACAGCAGCAGATGTAGCGGACTAACATTCAAGCTAACCTAACTTCCCAAACATTGTGGACATCTGAACGCTGATTGGCCGAGACGCGACACATCCCATCAAAGATGTTTTATTGCGAGGAGCACCACTTCACATTTTTTCCGCGTCTCACTGGAATCTCAACGGCAGCGGGCCAGGTGAAAAAAATAATAATTCGGAACGGGTCTCTGATATTGTTCAGGGGGCCGGTCCAAATGTGGGGACCACTGCTCAGGAGAGTAAAGCTGTCAGTCTGTTTGTGACGGGTTCATCCACATGCTGACCAGTGGATCTCCAGGACCTTTCCATGACTTTAAACCAAATTTCCATGATTAAACATTTTGTGAAAACTCTGTCTATACGTGACAAAGTGAGAAGATGTAGTATTTAAACTAACAATGAGAATTCCAAAGCATACCGTATATATACACCGTGTAAATTAACATTTGAATAAAACAAATTTGCATTACTTTTCCAAATATTTTGGGATTTTATTTTTTTCAATTACTTTTCTAGGCCTGCTAATAGCCATTTAAAAATTCCATGACTTTTCCAGGTTTTCCATGACCGTACGGACCCTGTTTTGAATAAAGGGTTGAAAATTTAAGTTTTTTTGTTATTTTATCCGATTAATCGATTAATCGATAAAATAATGAACCGATTAATCGATTATCAAAATAATCGTTAGTTGCAGCCCTAGTCAAGACATTGACAAGGTTAGAAATAATGATTAATATTTGAAGTATTAATTTTGTTCTTCAAACTTCAAGCTCAAAGGAAGGCCAGTTGTATAGCTTATATCACCAGCATAACTGTTTTCAGCTGTGCTAGCATAATTGCACAAGGGTTTTCTAATCAGATATTAGTCTTCTAAGGCGATTAGCAAACACAATGTACCATTAGAACACTGGAGTGATAGTTGATGGAAATGCGCCTCTATACACCTATGGAGATATTTCATTAGAAACCAGACGTTTCCACCTAGAATAGTCATTTACCACATTAACAATGTATAGTGTGTATTTTTGATTAATGTTATCTTTATTGAAAAAACAGTGCTTTTCTTTGAAAAATAAAGACATTTCTAAGTGACCCCAAACTTTTGAACGGTAGTGTACTTCTGTATTTGGTGCAGGGCCGCTTGGTTGTTTGGACTCTTACCTCACATGACTGGATGCAATGGATGTCCTGAGGTTCAGGGTACCACTTCATCGTCCCGGTGCAGACTATGCTCTGGAAAACAAAACGTGCAAGAAGTTTGATTGAGCAATTCCGTCGTAGGACACGTAAACAATATCGCACCCAGTCACTCCAGCTCCCAAGAGGCATTCAGGGAAAACCTGTTGATTTTATTTATTAAGTACAAATAAATGGACGATGATGGCAACCAAACCATGGAGTGTGTTTTCCAAGATAATATTTGTTTCCTCTGTGAGTATTGTTTAACGGGAGACAGAAAACATGTGCCCTCTTATTCTGATTCATGAACCGTCAGTTATGTCATTTTAAAGTCCATACATCATTTGAGTTGGATCTTTTGGTGAGGTTGTTATGAAATAATGTCTGAAAAATGTATGCTTTTGCCTGATGGTGTTGAATAAAAAGCACATGGAGTGTCATCGATGTTCATCCTCTAGTTAAAATGAATGCCTTCTGGAAAATCTATGTGATTCTGCCTTTAAGTTGTGTGAAAATATACACTATAAAACACCAGAAGAAGAAAAAAGCAGGGAACTCAACAAAAACATTAATTCTATGGGAACCTATAGTTTATTATTTCTAATGACGAAACAATAAATTACACTATATTGGTACCTTTATTTGCCAATGAACGTAGCACTTGACCTGCCTTACCCTGAACTGTTATATAAAACATGAACAAGAATGCATCGTGCACTCATTCTGATTGCAGACCTGCAGACATTGCAGCGTTGCCACGGACATATGCAATGCATTATGACAATTTCAAGCTTTTTTGCAGCATGAAAAACCTCTTGATGGAAGATAAACAATTGTCACGTACAGTACATCTCAAGTTTTTGCGCTTTGAAATCTGGTGCAATGCTCTGGTCCTCTGCCATTTATTTGACCCCAGGAATTTACACGGTGGGTTAGCAGATAGCTCGATTGACGAACAACCACGGACAGAGAAAGTGGATCCTTCCCCTGCGATTTCCTGTGCAGCCCGACCCAGCGCGGGAGACCTGAGTCTGACATTCAAGATTACACAGTGCCTCGAAATCAGGAGGCAGCGCCAGCGATATGGCGTAAGTAACCAGACCCCCCCGTCCAAGTATTTGACCTTGGCAAGGGCGGACTAACTGGCTGGCTGACCACCCAAAAAGTCAGGCGAAATTGGAGCAGTGTTTGCATAATTATTAACATAGAAGCGATTCCTGAGATATGATATTTGGTAACACGACCCACCTTTAAAAGTCCAAACAACAGCCCTCCGACTCAGAACCCAAAACCTGACATTCCAACGGGTTCATTGTATACACTGCGTGTGTGAGAGATATGTGTGTTTCTTGAAAGGCTTTGACGTCAAACTGGAACCTTTACTCTCGTCTATCTGCCTGCGATTTCCAGTAATGCAAAAAGCACTTGAACGATAACAAAAACACTCTCGCATACGCACGAGTGGGGATTCAGTTGTGTGATAGTGGGCGGTTAGCTACGGCGCAGCCGGGAATTAAAAATGTTTTTCAATTTTTTGTTTTTATTACAAAGATACCGTCTTGCCAATGATTCAGACAAACATCTGATATGAAACACATTTGCACATATTGTGATGAAATCTCAGCTGCTATTTGACAGATTTTTAGGCATTCTCTGTGACTCATAGAGACTTTTGAATTTGAGATCATTCCTGTGTTTGTTTTACTACAATTCTTGCAAAATATGTCCAATTCAATAAGTCTTTTTGCTTTCATGGAGGTTCAAAAATATTTGACTTACACCCGGAAAGGTCAATTTCTACTGCAACTTTCCGTAGTGGGGAAGGATAATGTGGCAGATCACTTCAGTAGATTCAAAGGACATGACCTGAGTCCAGATAAGAATAATCATTGATCTCTATTAGAAACTGGACATTATCCCAACCAATTGAACGATTTCACGGTGCATTTGTTGGAGACATTTCGTTGGTGTTCCTTTTGAAATTGGAAGGTGGTAATAATTTATTTCCAGTGTGACCGGTGTTACGGTACATGTAGTTCAAATCACGCAAAACTGTCTTTTAACACACCGTTAGCTCTAAACTAACAAAGAACAAGCAGAACTTTGTCGCACTTTTTTACGTTTGTATTGATTAATTATGAAGGAAACATTGCAAGCAAACACAGCAGCGAATGTTTGATGTTTTTCTACATTGACCGTCCCCCAAAATGAGTTGTCTTTGTCTTCTACTTGGCTTCAGTGGCTCAGTCTGCAGCAGTAGCTCAGTGTACTCCGTGGTTGTTCAGACCACCAGATGTTTGGATGCATAATTCATTCTGACGGGTGTTTTTGTGTCAAAAGGGACTCAACGCCGTTTGTCATGGCAGCCAGGGAGCAGAACAATAAGCATTTCACGAAAGCCTGCCAAGATTTTCCAAATGGTAGCAAATCCTCTGGCCCGTCGCTCCGTTGTGGTTAATTAAGCCAATCGGGCGTCCTCATTTCTCACCACATCTTGCCTCGTCGAACAACAAGAAACGTCAATAAGTGCAAGCTGATCTGTACGGCACTCCCTCCTTTAAGCCTTGTGTTTTACTGAGCGGGATCAAATTGATTTGAAGCATAAAGTATATATTAAATACCAGTTTGTGAATAAAATGTGTTTGACAACAATGTTTTAGTTTTTTTTCCTTACTGACTCCTTGAAAACTGCATTGAACAACTGCACTTAAGCTGCCAACAGTTGATCTTTTGAATTCTTAGCTGTAGCAGCACAATGGTTCCGCCAAACAAAGACATAATTACAAGGATCTGATGTTTCCTGAAAAACTAAGAATCCTCCAAAAAGCAATTAGAACGTGCTTGGATGGAACTATGTTTGAAGTCATCCACGGTTCCGCGTGTGTTAATTTAAGGAGCACTCGCATGGAAAGCTGCTCAGCCCCTGCAAACCGATATATTTGTGTGAGGGAAGTACTAAAGTAAAGTCACGTGGGTAATCTCAAGGTTGAGCTTGGTCACAACTAATTGTTGACAGCCAGCGTTTCAAAGTGCAGATTGGTGTTGCTTCTTGGAAAGTGTTGCTTTGTGTAAACCTAATGTGAGCTAACTCACTAATAAACCATGCTAACGTGTTAATGAGCCAAGCTAACATTGACTACGACTAAAGGCATCTACACACCGTTTTTTTAAAGGAGAGAATAAAGGACAGGCTAGAACAGAATCCCCGGAGACAAACCAAACTGCAGTATCTTCCCCTCCCAGTCTCACCTGGACTTTGGTGGGCAGCATCCAGTGCTGTAAAGAGTCAACTGTAGCTCCATTGGGCAGAACCACCGGGTCACACAGATCCATGTCTAAAGCCGCAACGCATGTTGGGTAGCAAACAGCACCTGCAAGGAAATTATTATTTTTTTAAGAAAAATAAATAAATCAAATGACACTTACCTCTGACCTCATTAGCATCTGTTGAATGTATTCATGTTCAAACATTGAGGGAAAAAATATACCACATTACTTGAAACCACACAGTCACCTATGGTCTGGACCTTTGGCAACCATTATTATGAAAGGGCTTTTAGCGTTTTACTGTGTGTGTGTGTGTGTGTAGGTGTGTGTGTGGGTGTGTGTGTGTGTGTGTCTGTCTGTTTGTTTGTTTGTTGCTGTGAGTCTAGCAGTTGAGTTTTCAGAAACATTTAATAATGGTCTTCCATAATACATCAATGTAATTGAACTATCGCTTGAAAAACACATGTATTGTCTGCTTGCCACAATGCCGTAATGTAATATACAATGTGTAGTGTTTGCTTTTCACGTTTTTTGTATCAGCCATCGTCGTTCTCCCTCACACATGGCACCTTGGAGAAGTTTCAGTTGGTTGCATTCTGCAACCTCAGCGTTAGATGGTGCCATATATAACATACTGGCCTTTTAAATGCATAGATGCAAAGCATTGATTTAATTTAACAAATTTAGAATTTTAACGATATCAATTATTTTTAAACACACTATAGACAATCATGATGGGATTGACCAATTACTGGTGTTTGGGACCCAGTTTTTTTTACCCTTTACTCCATTCTGTCAGTTGTGTGAAGAAACCTTTGCTTTAGTCGACTATATGGTACTTTAATCTGAGGAGGCGATACACCAAGTCTTATGTTAAAGACGAGACTTTAGAGGTTTGAGAGATGGTCAAAGAAATTATCCCGATCCATTCAAACTACAATCATTTTTAGAAATGGTTGTTGTTTTCTATTCACTTCTGAATTTAGCTGGTCAATGACTTCAGTAAAAAAGGAAAAGAAAATATGTGAAAAAGATGCTCTCCTACTGTGGTTGCCTTTTCTATTTCAGTCTTGTGGCGTGTAAGCCGACAAGCCAACGATAAGACGACCTCCTGTGCTTAGCTTTATTTAGTTTAACAGAAGGGAGAGAATATAATCAGGGCTGTTTATTTTTAATGGATTACATTCCCATCCCTGACAAAGAAGGTTACACTCACCGACGTCCATCCCCTGGTCGCAGCTGTACTCTACAGAGTTGAGGTCGGCGGGAGGAGAGCACGATCCGTGGAGCTTGGAGCACATGGTGAACTCGCCCGTCCAGTCCCCCTCCTTAGTGCAGCGGATCTCCCTCTAGAGACAATGAACCTCATTGAACTATGTGGGCACAGACATTAGTTCCATCCATAATATAGTAGTTGCCAAGTGTTGGAGACATTGAGCGTCCTTTTCGGCCGAGCTGCAATATCAGTGATGTAGTTTGGCAATTCCCTGATGATGTTCCTCACATGTGGTTCTGCAGAGACCTACTGTGGAGCAGGAACAACTGAGGGGGGGTCTTACCAGGTTTTTATATTTCTGTCCGTGGATGGCTTTTGCCAACACAACAGCTTCACAACCCGTTGAGGATACAGTCATGAGACTTTTGAAAGTCGTGTAGTTAAGATCAAGCGCCAGCTTCTGGGTTCCGACGGGTGAAGCACATGCGTCTTAAGCATGCATTCTCTCCACTGACCAGCAGGGGGAAACTCCTCCGGTTGCGAAAAGAAGTCAGATTGTATTGAAGTCTATGAGAAAATTACTCTACTTCTCTCTTGATTTGTTCCCTCAGTAAACATTGTAAACATGAGTTTATGGTCTCAATCTCTAATTTCAAGTCTTCATGAATACAGCATGATGTTAATTAAGTAAATAATGGTCATTTAAAGTCAAATAGACCATAAAGAGGAGTATGCTTTAGGGCGGGGATCACTGGGAGTCGCCGCCACGACCAGAGCCGTATACGCCGTCTCTCCGTCATTCCTCCACATTCCAAATATGGTCACTTCCTGTTCACTGGTTGCAGAAAGCCAAGATGCGGCGGTCAAATCGAGGCTTCAAACAGGTTGTCCACAAGCCAATGGGTGAAGTCACGATGACTACTTCCACTTCTTACATACAGTCCAATGTAAGATCAAATTAAAGTGTAAATTCGAAAATGGGTGTCGTCTAAGCAAGGACGTCGGAAGTATCCATCGTGACCAAGTTAAACAGCATCCAATATAGAAGACCTTGACCATCTGATCTAAACATGACTTGTGATAATGATGTGACCAAAAGTTAGAAAACAAACAAACAGGACAGCTGTTCAAACTCTTACATCTTCCGTGGCATCTGGGCACTGCAGGGTGCACCGGGTGTCGTAGTACAGGCCGTTGGTGCAGGTGTACATGCCCTGGAATACATCAGGTGGGGCCGGGCAGGATATTGGCTCACAGTTAGTTTCCTCCCACTGTCCCCCTTCCAGACACTCCAACTTGAAGTACTTCCTAGAGACAGCAGAAGCCAGGAGTTACATTATCTTTTTGAGCAATAATTAGGGCCAAAAATACAGTTAATGCTCGATTCTTTTTGGGGGGGGGGGGGGGGGGGGTCTGAATTCTAAGCATACTGCTGTACATTAGGACCAGAGAATGTTTCACGGTTATAATCGACCTGACCAATGAGTGTAAAACAAATAAATGTAACATGGTGGCTGAAAGCCTCTTGTGTAGTATCATACAGGACCATTGAGGTTCACAAAAACAAACTCCCTCCCGAACTGTATGCACTCAATGCCCCCGCTGTGTGTGTGTGTGTGTGTGTGTGTGTGTGTGTAGTATTTGTGGGAGAGCCCACCCTGTGTGTGTGTGTGGGTACATGGTGTCAAAGTTGAGAGTAAAACTCCTGTTTAAATCTCTTTAATAGCTGCTGCTGTTCACTTTCACATGTTGGACTAGTAAAGCATCAGGGGTTATTAAAATGTTTGCACATTATGTTTGAGAAAGAGTAACTCGTAAAAAGATACCCAGCTGCAAATGGATCTTTACATACGATGGTTTTCCACCGTATTAGGTGGAAACTATAAAATGTGAATGGTTTTTATACTGCCTCATATTCAAGGCAGCAAGGAAAATGTGTATTACATACACAAGAAGTCCATCGAGTGCAGGATATTAAACTCTCCTCGTGCGGACCCTCTCGTCTTATTAACAACATGTGAACTGTGTTGAGTAATGAGCAGCTACCCCCAAAACAAACTCTCTCCGCGGAGATTGTGCGCTCTTTTAGTTTTTGTGTTTATTTTTAATATTTTCTTTGCCACAAACACATCGGCACTAACAACATACGACCGCAGCACACTTTTGGACATAAACTTTTGCGCAAAACAAGGGTTTTTGTCCACTTTTTCCATCGATCCAGCGTGGCCGGCGGAGATTGTACGAGCGAACCGCAACAACAACAGTGGAGCCGCTACTACGGGGAGACGACGAAAACATCGAGGGAAACGGAGCGGAATTCGGAACAGACTGAGAGTTCAAGCCCACCGTCCACCTTTGCCCAGCATCCTTCTTGCTAACGTCCAGTCTCTGGAAAATAAGATGGATGATTTTAGGGCAAGGATCAGATTCCAACGGGACATGCGGATTGTAACATCTTTTGTCTGACGGAAACTTGGCAGACCCAGCTGGTGCCGGATCGAGTCATATGCCCAACCGAGTCCTTCTCTGTTTTCCGTGCAGACAGAACGGAAGAGTCTGGTAAATCTAAGGGTGGAGGGTCTGCTTCATGACGAACAACATGTGGTGCGACCCCAAGAACATTAAGACTCTTTCTCGTTCCTGCTCGCCGAACCTGGAACATCTGACGATCTCATGCCGTCCATTCTACCTTCCCCGGGAGTTCAGCTCGGTCATCACCACAGCTGTCTACATTCCACCACAAGCGGACACCGACGTAGCACTATCGGACCTACATGATGTGTTATGTCGGCATCAGAACAAGTATCCCGACGGCTGTGGTGGTGGCTGGGGACTTTAACAAGGCAAACCTAAAAAAGTCATGCCGAACTTTCACCAGCACATTACGTGTGCTACCAGAGGAAAGAACGTTGGACCACTGCTATACGCCATTCAAGAGAGGCTACAAGGCTGTCTCTCTCCCTCCGTTAGGAAATCAGACCATGCCGCCATGTTTCTGCTTCCGGAGTATAAACAAAGGATCGCGCGGAAGCGGTAGTGACGAGGAACGAATGCGGTGGTCTGACCAATCAGAGGCTGAGCTACAGGACGCTCTGAGTATTGTCGACTGGGACATGATCCAATCCAGTTCCAGTGACGTCAGCGAGTTTGCGGAAGTAGCAATGAGCCTCATAGCAACGCTAACGGACACCATCGTCCCCACGGTAAAAGTTAGGGTCTTTCCTAACCAAAAGCCGTGGGTTGATAGATCCATCCGTGAAGCTGTGAACGCCCGTACTGCTGCCTATAACTCCGGTCTTGTATCCGGCAACATGGACGAGTACAAGGCAGCGGTCTATGGACTGAGGAGGGCGGTGAAGAAGGCCAAGAGGAAGTACCGAGACAGAGTGGAATCACAGATGGAGCAGCGCGACACCAGGCGCCTATGGCAGGGGCTACGGACTATTACAAACTACCAGAGCAGACCCCGCGCAATGGTGAGTGCCGACGCATCCCTAGCGGACGACCTGAACTCATTTTATGCACGGTTTGAGGCTAGCAACAACAGCGCTAGCTCGCCGGCTAACAACAACACCGTTAGCGTAGCCGAGGTGAGTTCTACCGCTGGGGATGAACACACACTCTCTGTGACCGAGCACAGTGTGAGGAGGGCTCTGTTGAGGGTGAACACCAGGAAAGCTGCAGGTCCAGATGGCATATCTGGGCGAGTACTGAAGACCTGTGCTAACCAGCTAGCTCCAGTGTTCACCACAATATTCAACCTCTCCTGGCTGAGTCCGTGGTCCCCGCCTGCTTCAAGAGATCCACTATTGTCCCTGTGCCCAAGAATGCTTCTCCAGCATGTATGAATGACTACCGACCGGTGGGCCTCACCTCGGTGGTCATGAGATGCAGTGAGAGACTGATAAAGGACTACATCTGCGCCTTCCTCCCTTCCTCCATGGACCCGCTGCAGTTTGCTTATCGCCCAAACAGATCCACGGATGATGCTGTCTCCCAGGTACTGCACACCACACTCTCTCATCTGGACAGCCAGAGGGGGCTATGTGAGACTGCTGTTCATTGATTATAGTTCAGCTTTCAACACCATAGTCCCCTCAGACTGGCGGCAAGCTGACTGAGCTGGGACTGAACACCCCCTGTGTGCTTGGATCCTGGACTTCCTGACCGCCAGGCCACAGGTGGTCAGGGTGGGCAGACACACCTCAATCCCTCACCCTGAACACAGGATCCCCCAGGGTTGCGTCCTCAGCCCCTACTGTACTCCCTGTACACACATGACTGTGTGGCCAGGTTCAGCTCAACACCATCATCAAGTTTGCGGATGACACAGTGGTGGTGGGCCTGATCTCCGACAACGACGAGAAGGCCTACCTGGAGGAAGTTGCTGATCTGTCACTCTGGTGCCAGGACAACAGCCTCATCATGAATGTCACCAAAACTAAGGAGCTGATTGTGGACTTTAGGAGGGCACAACAACAGAGGACGTACTCACCACTGGGGATTAACGGGACTACTGTGGAGAGGGTGAGCGGGTATAAATACCTGGGAGTCCACATCACCGAGGATCTGACATGGTCAACGAACACAGACACTCTGGTGAGAAAGGCAAGGCAGCGCATCTACCACCTCAGGCAGCTGAGGAAATTTAAAGTTTCCCAGAGGATCCTTCAGTCCTTCTACTCTGGAGCTGTAGAGAGCGTCCTGACAGGAAGCATCACAGCCTGGTTTGGCAACTGCTCCGCTCAGGACAGGAAGGCTCTGCAGAGAGTAGTGCGTTCGGCTGAGCGCACTATTGGAACTACACTCCGCAGCCTGCAGGACTTGTACACCAGGAGGTGCAGAACCAGAGCCGCAGGATCATGAAGGATCCTCACCACCCCAACAACAGACTGTTTCAGCTGCTGCGGTCAGGCAGGCGCCTCCGTAGTCACGCTGCAAGAACAGAGAGACTGAGACGGAGTTTCTTTCCTCAGGCCATCAGGATTGTGAACTCCGACCTCACCAGGACCCCCACATAGACCCACACAACTGCCCCTCTTAGGCACACACACACACACACACACACACACACTTACTGTAAATATTGTGTTGTTTTTTATTTGTAAATAGTGTGTACTTGTTGCCCTTGCACATTCCTGCTGAGCATTGCCACTTTCATTTCACTGCACACCCTGTGTGTGTATGTGACAAATAAAACATCTTGAATCTTGAATCTTAATGACACGGCAGGACACGTTTTATTGGACCTGAATGTGAGCGAAACTCAACATAGTGTCGCAGGTGTTGGACTAAACCCAAGAATAATATTGCTCTTTTTATATATATATATATTAGGGCTGTCAATCGATTAAAAAAAAGTAACTAATTAATCGCACATTTTGAAATTGCGATTAATTAATCGCGATTAATCGCGATTAAAAGTTAAAAGTTCATTCTTTTTAAAGACCAAACTTCACACAGAGCTGTGTTTCAAAGAGGCTTCTACCTATAAAGTGCCAGCGAGGTATTTAATATTGTGGATGATAAATTGTTTCTTCAGTGAAACATCAGATTAGTAAAAAAAAAGAAGTATATTGAGACCCCATTGGTCCTGTCATCTTTAACACTGAACAGCAGAACCAGTGACCTTGGTGACTGACATTCACATATGTCACGTTAACCCTCTGGAGGCTGGGGGCATTTTATACATTTTACCAAAAAAATTAAATTCACCTTTTAAAGGCGTTTGCATATGACACATACCCACGTGTTATACATCAAACATTCCAGAACAATCTCAGCTCTATTCAATGAGGCTCAGTTGTCCTCGCGTGTTCTCTGCTCTCTGATTGACAGGCTGCTATAGAGCCTCACCCGTGAGGTGGGAGGTCCTTTGTGATTTACTGAGTCTTCATTGGTTGTTTTTTTCCCAAAATGTTGACAGACAAACGGATTGACCAATCACGTTGAAGGTTTCGTGTGACGAGTTCTTTCCGCACCGCGTCACCCGACATGTCGTCCCTCCGTTCCTCTGTGGATCAGAGACGGGAGGAAGGAGGAGCAGGAGGAAACCCGACAGATTCATCCACGAGTTAAACTGATTTATGATCCTTATTTTCGCGGAGAAATAATTGTTTTAAAAACGGAAACAATGTTAAACCGTACTGCCGCGGTTTGACACTCGGTTTGAGTGTAAAAACTTCAACGAACACCGGAAGTAAACAAAGTTGCGTTAATTGCGTTAAAATATTTTAGTGCGTTAACGCGGCCAAATTAATCGCATAGATTAATGCGTTAACGCTGACAGCCCTAATATATATATATATATATATGAAGAACATTGAGGTTTGAGTGTTTATGATGTATTCTTACGCTGTTCCATAAAATCCCTAAATCAAATCAATTCTGCTAATGTTATCAAGCAGTGCGTAACAGAAGTCTTGTAAAAGAGGAAAAGAAGATTCCTTCATTAGAATCCCTGTGTTGGCATTGCACAACCCACAACGTGTGATCCATTGTTCTTGCTGCTGTTCAACAACATTTGTATGTCATTTTGCAGAGAGAAAAAAAAGATATGTAAATCAATCTATATGATAATTCAAGGTGTCAATCATATATATATAGAACCCACTGGAAGGAATCAAAACAGGAGATTATACAAATCTAGCATAGCATTTTTTTTTTTTATGAGTGATGTTAGTATAAATGCCCCTCCAAACACTGCCTCCACGTCTCAAAACACGTACCGTGGCGTCTTCTTCTTGAGACTCCCCGTTACATAGAAGCCCGGGTTGCATTTGTAACGGCAGATGGAGCCGACGTCGTGTCCTGAGGCCACGCAGTCCGCCGTCAGTAGCTTGGCGGCGGGTGTTTCCGGTACCTCAGGACACTCGATCTTACAGTAGGCCTCTGGGAAAGACCACAGGCCGTCCTCCAGACACACCAACCTGTCGCTGTCACCTGAGGGGGGGAAGAGGTTATCAACGGGATTATGGGAATAAAAAACTACTGGCTCGATTTTGTAATGGTGGAAGGATAAGGCTTGGGCAGAAGAAGAGGCTATTGCATTTTGGAGCAGATCCGCTTTATTTTTTACTTATGGAATAAATGGTATCAAATTGGTTTTGTTGATATGCAGTTTGCTATGTCGGTTTGTATTTTAACGCTCCTTAAGTGACCACTAACGAGATTCTCGTCAACTGTTTCTCTATAAAACCCGAGAGATGTTTCTGTGACATACTAACATATTAATATCAAGTAACAAGTCACCAATGTGTAACTGACTTCACAACCTTCAGTGATGTCAGACGTCGTGGTGACGCCACCCGTTGTTTTTTAGAGTGACGTTTTGAAGCCTCGAGTTCTGGGTTCTGGCCGTCGCCATCTTGGTTTTTTGCAACCAGTGAACGGAAGTTACAATATTTTGTAATGTAAAGAAGTGACATCACGGCTTACTGTGATTACCTGCTTATGGTCTTTCTGACTCTCGTGCAAAGTTGGTGCCATTTTGACATGCAAAATGTTACATTTTAATAACTTTTTAATTAACAAGTGAACATCGTACTGTGCAGCAGTGGGGGGGGGCGGGGCTTCAGGGCTCAAGCAAGCAGGGAGACTCTGACTCATTGACAAGTGAGTTTTGTCTCACACCTTATTAAGTTGTTGGATACACAAACTTTAAAGTGTGCCATACTAACTTATGAAATCAATAACATTAACACCTCAAAATACCTCCACTAATTAAATCAACGCTTTACTTTATAATCGCGGTGGTTTGATCAAGGCAAGCGATTAATGCACTAAATTGGATTAATGTTTCCTTTCCAACAGCCAGTACCCACAGTCCCTAACTAGGACTGTGGGTACTGGCTGTGGTATAAGAAGGAGGCCTACTCAAAACAGTTTTTTCAAGGTGGAGCTTTTAATTCTGATATGATGCTGGGTAGTTTAATGAATAATAGAAAAGGCCCCCAAAAGTATAATTTACTCAGCTATTTTGGAGTACAATGAGTTGACAAAGTAACAAAATCCAATACTTTTCCTTCCTAAAACATCATAATACATCTATAGCTGGTTGGCGCCTTTGTAGACGGTCCCACTAAACATTCTGTATCGTACAGTTATGGGGAGACAAGAGGCTTCAGTGTTGCTCAAAAGCTAATCCTCGCTCCGCCTGCATCGCCACACATGATGATGAGGTGGGAATTGCAATCCCCCCTCAACTGTTTACTGTTTTTACTGGGACTATAAAATGTAATGAATCTTTAAAATGGCCTAAAAAAAAATTTGCAAGGCGTTTAAAATGTTGCGCAAGAATTGCAGTGATGAAAATCTATCGTACATTGTGCTCTTCGCAGCCGAGTGACGCCCGGCGGCTTTCCAGCACATTTCTACCAAAACCCCAAAAAAGCCACAAATAGAATTATATCTGTGCATATCTTGTGTTGAATACATGAGTTCTGACTGCTGACTCTACTGCGACGTTGTGCTTGTTCCATCTAATCGCTTCAAGAAGCATCCACTACATTGCGTAACTCCCATTACTAGAAAGGGGGGCAATGCTTCTTTTTTAAATTTTCCTATTTCAGTGTGTAACTATGATTTTGTGCGTGTGTGGCGGTGCTCATAATTACAGGGTGCCACGGCCAATATTTGTTCTGACTCATTATGGTGCAAGTGGTGTTTTAAAAAAAACATTGTGGTCACATCCCAGCGGAGGGAAATTGGGCCAAGTGTGTTTGTGTGTGAGCGGCACGATGACATGTAGATGTTTCTGTCAATGTTCATCGAGTAACTGCAATCCAACACTGACGCTGTTTTAAAAAGTCATAAAGCAAAAGAGGAGAAGAGAGTTTTTGTGGGGGGAAGTTCACCACACTGAGCTGTGACTTTGCAGCAGCAGAGAAGCTCCTCTTTTATGGAACCAGCTTCCACCTTCAGTCCGGGAGGCAGACAAAGTCACCTCATTTAAGAGTAGACTTAAGACTTTCCTCTTTGACAGAGTGTATAGTTAGGGCTGAATCAGGTTCACCTGGTCCAGCCCCTTGATATGCTGCTATAGGCTTATAGGCTGCTGGGGGACGTTTAGGATACACTGAGCACCTCTCTCCTTATGGATGAATTTTCATCTCTCTATTGCACATTACTAACTCTGCTTTCTCCCCGGAGTCCTTTTGACTTCACGTCTCATAGGGTCCGATGACCCTATGAGACGTCATAGATCCTATCTGCCTGATGGATCATCGAGGTCTTGATCGTGGAATATGACTAGTACCAACTATTCATACACTCTGTCAAATTCATTGATTGTGTTGTTACTGTGTTTTAATTTGTGTGTATTCCTTCTGTACACATTACATCTATTGCACCTGTCCATCCTGGAGAGGGGTCCTCCTCTGTTGCTCTCCTGAAGGGTTCTTCCCTTTTTCCCCCCTGAAGGGTTATTTGGGAGTTTTCCCTGATCCGATGTGAGGTTTTGGGACAGGGATGTTGTGGCAGCGGGGGGTGTTTAGGCTCTGCTGCAGAGTGGGTGGAGCGGGGGTGTGGTTCAGGGAACAGTGTCTGATTGTCATCAGCTGGTCTAATACTGGTCTAATTTGTGAAAATGGGCTATACAAATAAACTGAATTGAATTGAATTGAGAAATTGATGGGATTGAAAGGTGTGTCTGACTGAGGATGTTAAAAAAGTCAGTTTGTCAAATGAGGTCCCTCAAATTTGTGGTGATCAGTTTATCTCGTGAACAGAGAGCAGCAGCCAATGAGAACTAACAGTATCTTTATTTTGAGAACTTTATTTCCTTAAACAAATGTGTCTTCTCACGGTTAGTATGAGCACTTTTCTGAAGTTTTTTATATCTATTGTTGGATGTCTGATCAGTGTTCGCACGCAATGCATCCTGGAACATGTAGGCACCAGGGGTGTCATTAGGCCTAATTTAGGGGGGCTTTTTTTTGCTACGTCATTAAATTAAACTATTTCTCAAACAGACACATTATTTATAACTTTAACATGCTACATATGTGCATGCGTTCTGCTTCGTCTTTTTTCTCCCCTTTCAAATTGCAATCCAGTAGAATATCACCATACTTAACGATATAATCCCTGGGCACTAGGACCTTGGGGAGGCTGCTGCGCTGGCTTTCTCACTCTGCCAAGTAACGTCTTGTCAAGCCTGGATTATAGCCAATGAGTTTAGCTCAACGGAACTTGTAAATCCAGGTAGTTACAGAATGTCGGTAGTTGTTAACGATTGTTAGCTGCTTATATTTAGGTTTACTTGAGGCAAATGAATGGGAAGAGATAGAAACTGTCTCCAGTTAACAAGAGTGTGAATGAGCGAATTCGAAGCATTTCTTTTCTTAGCATTACAATATATTTGTGGTGGCTGGGGCGTGATTACGCTCAGCTGTGGAGGTATGTGGAGTAGTGGCTCAGGGAACAGGTGCTGGGAAGAGGCCTAATTGGCCTCAGATGTGGGGAATCAGGTTAATTGTCTCTCTCCTATATTAGCTGCAAGGGAGATGGAGGGACAAGACCGGCAGAGCAGAGCTACAAATAAAGTATCTTGCCAAATGTTACACTACCTGTCTTCATTCCTTGGTGCTAGGGGGAAACCCGGGGAGAGTAACAAGACCTGTTACAATATTATTATTATATTTTGTAATGGTATATTTGACACTGAACTAGTTCATTTTTATCTCAGTGATAGTGTCCAAATGAGCATAAAATATCACTATGACCCTGAAATTCAGCCCCCCCCCCCCCCCAAAATTGTAAAAATATGACAAGGCATAGCGCTCATCTTGGGGCTTAGCCCCCCTTACTTTGAATCCTACGAATGCCTCTGGTAGGCACAATCTACATTTCCCATCAACACTGATTGGACGTCCACATAAAAGCTGGCAAATCTTCCCTAGAACAACCCACAACCAGAACAGAACTACTTGACTGAATTGGGATGGCTTACCTTGTAGTATGGATGGTGATCCGCAGGTGAAGGAGCACTGCTTCCCAAAGGTGGTGCCCCAGGGGCAGCTGAAGATGGCGTGGTAGACGTGAGACTGGTCGGGCGGGCCGCAGTCGACGGGCTGACAGCTGATGACTTGATCCCACGAACCGTGGAAGCACTTCAACTGCGATTCTCTCTAAAGCAAAAGAACTTGTTTGTCTCGTTTCCAAAAGGATTCAAATAAGGAACGAGGGGAAAGAAAGTGACCGACAAACCCTCTCAACATGCCTCATGACATATTCGTATCACGGCAGAATATTCAAGCCTTTGCCTCAACCCTTTGTAATCTTTAGAAGTGATCATTTGGTTTCCCTCATAATCCATAAGAGGTTGGAGTTACCATAGATTTTGAATACAAAGAACAATACAATCACAACTGTTGAGAAAACAAAATGTTACAAAGAGTGGAATAAGTTATTATAGTACCACTTTCGAATTTGTGGAAATTATATATATATATAATTATTTATTTTATGAGATTGAATTGTGCGATGGTTAGTTGGTAGTGTGAAGATAAACTAACCAACGACTGAATATTAAGGAGAGCAGAGATGGGATTATTAGCATGATTAAACTACTGATGAATAACACTAAATCCATCTGCTTATAGGGAAGTGGTTTATGATTGTTGTGCACGAGGCCCTGTTATGACTAGGGTTGGGTACCGAAATCCGGTGCCAATAGGGCAGTCTGGGAGCTCCCTGGCAACTGCTTGTCATCATCGGTCCCCCTGAAAACGTGGAGACCGATGATGACAAGAGCAGCCTTGACTCAGAGCAGTATCATCACGTTAATTACAAGTCTTTTAAGCTAGCTCGCGCGAGCTAGCCTACGAGCTGGCACAAGCTACGAGCTTGGCAGTCTGATATCCGTTTTTAATGTCGTCAATGTCAATCGTCGTTTTATGCTTTTTTTTTCAAGTATTGGTTAAGGCACCGTTTAGGCACTGGTATCGTTTTAAAAGTACCGGTTTAGCACCGGTATTGGAAAGAAAGAAAAAACGATACCCACCCCTAATGACCCATTCATGTCAGAGAGGGTGTTGCTCCTCACTAGCAGATCAAAAGCTGCTCATACCTGCTGTGCATTAAATAGAAAATTGTTTAAAAAAAAAAAAAAAAGTGTGTGACAGCAATGGTCCTATTAGCGTCCTCGGACCGTGACCTCCGGTATTCACTGGGGCGTTTTGCAGCCGAGTGTCAGCTTAGGTGGTTCGGATGCCTCCTGGACACCTCCCTTTAGAGGTTTTCCAGTCACGTCCAACTGGGAGGAGACCCCAGGGAAGACCCTGGACATGCTAGAGCAGCGGTCAGGAACCTTTTTGACTGGGAGAGCCATAAAAGCCAAATATTTCTAAATATATTTCATTGAGAGCCATATAGTATTTTTAACGTATAATTTTAATGCGACTTCTGGTGCTGCATGATGCTACGGGGGGGGGGGGGGGGTGCAGGTGACTTTTTCTTTGCTTCGCCCCAATGCGCGCGCACATGCCGGCATCGGAGCTCTGCACGCGCGAGACGGAGAGCCGAGAAGTGTTAACGCGACACGTAGAGACAGAAGTGAAGTGACATGCTGCTGGTTAGATACGATCAATAACAGACGGCTGTTTAGTTTTAAAAAAGAACAAAGACGTACTCTTTAAGAAAAGGGACCTTACATTACTTCTGCTGTAATATGCGCCTAATCTGAGAATTATTATTTTTTTAACTCAAAATTGTCTGGGAGCCATATGCCGTCACCGGAAGAGCCATATATGGCTCGCGAGCCATAGGTTCCCGACCCCTGCGCTAGAGAGATCATATCCCAGAGGGAAGTCTGGGTCGGCCTGCTGGGTCTGCTGGGTCTGCTGCCCCCGCGACCCGACCCCGGACTAAGCGGATGAGAATGGATGGATGGATAAATATGATGAATATGGTGTACCTGGTGGGGGGGGCGGGATCCCTTGCTGTCGAGGACCGTGATGCTGAACCCGCGGTGACACTGGACCCAGCAGTGAGAGGACTTCCCTCCTCCCGTGCACCTGCGGAGACACGGTGACGTATATCGGTTCTTTCGCTTTTTTTTCTTCCACTATGCTCGCAGAAATTGTTCTGGGGGTTTCATTTCGAGTTGGGGGGGCCTACCTGACCGAGGCGTGCTCCAGCTGGGGGGGTACGCAGCTGTCCAGCTGGCACGGCTGTCGCAAACAGCTGTTTTTCAGGGATGGAGAGGGATGAGAGGCAAGGAGAGGTTAGAGCGAGCAGCTGAAGCCAAATTCAATCTGATTAAAGGAAGGTGTGTTATGGTAGGAGTTCAGCAAAAAAAACATTGCTTATTTGTGCCCACAGTTGCTTTGTGGGTAATACGGGGTGTGCGGTTTTTTAGACAACGAAGAAGAATGTGTAGAATTAAAGAGACCGTTTATCTGCTTCTGCTGCATCTCTTTTCATCCTTATTTTAAATTAAAAAAATTAATTGTCCACAGCGTCCAAAACATACCAATATTTTCACATATATATATATATGTTTATGAATATAAAAAGGTTTGTTTATGAATATAAAAAGATTTATATAAGGTTTCCAATGTATTTTGCAAAACATGATCTTAAATAAATAAACCGTAAACACTAAATGTAAATAATGGCCAACACATCTTGTACATGTTATTTTATATCCACTCGTGATGCTATTAATTATGATAATATTATTTGCCGTTGCATGCAGAAGTACCTCAACTTCAAAACGATTTGTTTTTTAACCTCCGGTTCCCCGTGTGTGTGTGTGTGTGTGTGTGAGCAAGCACGCGTGTGTAGTAGTAGGTAGTTGTGGGAGAGCCCACCCTGTGATGCGCACCCGGTCAGGGCGAAGGAGCTGAAGTGGCAGGACGTCCTCAAGGCCACGCCTCCCACAGCCACCGAGGGGGAGGAGAAGAGGAGGATGACCGAGGCCGTAACGAAGAAGGGTTGCGAGAGGTCATGGGTCACGTTCACCACCAATGGGTTCCGATGGCACGAGAGGTCATGTGTGCCTGGGTGGACGAGAAGGTTTTTAGGAATCCTTTTAGCTTTTGACCTTTTGGTTTGTTTACCTTTTGTTGTCCATATGATTAAATACACACAAATCAATACAAGTAAAAAGTACCGAGTGAGTGGTTCTTCCCAGTCGTGTCGGACAGGAGGATGGTGGCCGTCCTCCGACACTGCTCCCCGGACCACGACCCATCTGAAGCCAGGTACACCAGCACAGAAGCTGCCACTCCAGGATGGACAAATCCCACCTGGGTCAATAAAGAAGAAAAAAAGCGGCAACGATTCGTGTAAATAACCCCCATGGAAGGTTTATTGTTTTGGGTTGATTGCCTGCTTTGTATTTACCTTATAGGTTTTGACACATGCCTCGATGATATTGTATTTTATGAAGAATTTAGAGGCTTTATGCTACTTTCTCTCTCATTGATAAATCAGACTTTTATTTTGAAAATGTAAAAGGAATCGCAGTTTTGTTTCACAATTGAATGTGAACTTGACAGTACGGCTTGGATCTTTGTTACGGACGGATGCGCATTTATATATTTTTAAAAGTATAATAGTTGAATGGACCCGTATGAGGCGTTAAAGCTCTTATTGTGGTGACAAGTTTAATGAATGTATTTTGACCCAAAAGAAGAACAAAAAAGGAGTAAATTCAACAGCAGTAAGTTTCATGCCACTTCATATACAGGAATGTATGGGAGCCCGTTACCACCACTGTGAGAAAAAAATGAGGATCCTGTAAGTCATAATTATGACTGACTATATCATAATTATGACTTACTATATCATAATTCTGAGATAGTAAGTCAAAATTATGAGATAGTGTCTCATGAAATAGTATCTCTTTTTAATGAGATAATAAGTCGAAATAATGAGATAGTATCTCATTATTATGAGATGCTGAGTCATAATTATAAATAAATAAATAAATATAAATATACACTTTTATTAATCCCCAAGGGGAAATTAGTTCTCTGCATTTAACCCATCCTTAGTTATTAAGGAGCAGTGGGCTGCGGTGAAGCGCCCGGGAAGCAACTGGGGGTTCAGTGCCTTGCTCAAGGACACTTCGACTTGCAGCTAATGGGGAGAGCGGGGATCGAACCCACGACCTTGCGGTTGAAGGACGGCCCTCTTACCCCACTGAGCTACAGCCGCCCCCAGATAGTAAGATAGTAAGTCAAAATTATGATATACTAAGTTATTATGATGAGAAAGTATCTCATTATGACTTACAGGATCCTAATTTTGTTCTCAAGGGCTTCCATAGATATCCGTTACAATTTAATTTGTTGGAAGAAAAAAGAAGAATGAAATGAAAATATATCTTGACTTGCCATTGCAAGAAAAATCGAATTTGATAAAAAATTAAGTATCCATGTTATGTTGCTACGTTATGGAAGTTAACGTTCTCACCAAACACAAACAGCGTTTTCCTGGATGAAAGTCCTGTGGTTGTTAAACCAGTCCATCCACCCCTTCTCTACTCTTTGCTAAGTCCCGCCCCCGTAAGACAAATAGGCCAATTGTAGCGCAGCAACGTTCAGCTCCGCCCAGGGTCTGTCTGACGGCTAACCTGCTCTGATGCAAAGATTTTCATACAGTTGTTCATACATTGTCTTTAACTTAATATGTATTATGAGAGGGCAGTTAGTGACTGTTGTATTTCTAAAAAGATGAGAGAGTAGAAGCAAGGGGCGTGGCTTAGCAAAGGCTCTACCACGTTTAGACTGAAGTCCAGTGGCATCACTCTAAGTTGGCCCCGGGCTCTGCTCTCTTCGATGGAACTTCACGACCACCTGATTAGCCGACAGATGGATTTTCTTGAGTATCAGTAAGAAAATACAGTGTGTTATCGCGGAGGCCCTTTCAAGAGTCTTTAGGTCGAAGGCGGCCCTCCAGAGACGTGCCTGGTGCAGAGAACGTCCCTAAAAGAAGCGTAAAGATGACGCCTTCAACGAAGAAGTGGAATTGATGAGGAGACAGAAAAAAAAACAATGTGTGAGCTCGAGCACGGCGGATGTAAGGTTTTTGAAGCAATCGTTCAAATCGACAGCTTGCCTACGCTTAGTTTCAGGGTTCGTACGGTCATGGAAAAACCTGGAAAAGTCATTTTAGAATGGTTATTTCCAGGCCGGGAAAAGTGATTTCAAAAGTTTTGGAAAAGTCATGGAAATTTGTTATATTCATATGTTCATTTACGCAGTTTTATTAAAAGAATAAACATTTATAATATGTAATCTTTTCATCAAACTATTGTCCCTCGTTCATTTGTGTCATTTAAGTTATATCTATTACTCATGTATACACCGAGATTTCACGAAATGTTTGGTCATGGAAATTTGGTGAAAAGTCATGGAAAGGTCATGGAATCCATTGGCCAACGTGTGTATGAACCTTGTAGTCTGAACCTGCAGAGCCAATGGTGGGAACTGTGTCTGTGGAAAGATGACATCACACAACCGTGAGCAAATATGAGAACATAGACACAAAGATAGTCGGGAATGGAGGACTAGGTCCAAAAGACTGCACACGAGCTGGGACATCCCAGAATGTTGGTGCTGCACAGATAGGCATTTAGGAGAAAATCTCTCTCTGCCCATCAATTCTAATGTGTTTGATCATAGGCAAACAATTAGTATGTTGATTTAGGTGATTTGTGATATCATAAATAATTACTTTTTTGTTGTCTTGCTATGCATTGTCTTAAGCCATAATAAAGTGTTAGTATAAATGATGTATTTCTAATGATTTATTTATCAATACAAAAATGATTCCCTCAGATGCCAGAGTTGAAATAACTTATTTGAAGTATTTAATTCTGAAAGACATATCAATTTCATAATGCGTGGTCTTCCCCACTGTTCATCAACCAGTAATGGTCATTATTGAATATTTGTGATGATTAGTAGCCGCTGAGTAAAAGATAGCAAAGAATGCACATGTGTAAACAAAGAATAAGTAGACTGTTAGTCATAATTTGAGTAATCGTACCGATAATTTGCACTCGACCTTTTTCCTGGAAAAAGAGTCATTCAAGTTTTTAAAAAACTAATATAAATGCATTTCTTAGAAGTTTGGGATTGTGCATGTGTGTGTGTGTGTGTGTGTCAAGTGTTAAGCCATGCAGACTGTGTGAGAGGCCCCTTTTTGTAAGTATTGAAAGCTGCTGGAAGCTGCTGAAGATGGAGTAGCGACCTGCAGTCATTCATTGGAGGGGAAACCAGATATGAAACGTACACACACATATACTCGTTTTCCTCCATTGTGGGGCTGGCACTTTTTTCCTCAAATGTGGGTCCCACTCCAGTGGTTCTACCCCTCTGTTAATAATCAAACAAGTTTTTTTTTAAAAGGTCATATATACTAGTGCACAGACACACAACACACACACACACACACCTTTAGCCAGAATGAATGCTCCAGGTCATTTGAGTCGGACTGGGCTGTGCAGGGGAACCAGGCATCTGTGGGCAGCTTCTCCCCCTCCAAGTGCTGGTACCTGCAAAGCTTCACACAGAACAGGAGGAATACATAATTACATGAACCAGTCTATGCGACCTAACCTTAGCTTCCCTTTTAATATGAAAAAAAACTTATTTGTTTCGTTTATTACACCTTTACTCATACAGCGTGAAAAGTCCCGGTGTAGGGGACTCTGTTTGGATCACATAATTCACAGGACTAGTAGGGTGGCTTGCAATATACGTGACCGGGTCCCTTTAAGAGCTGGGAGCGTAACCAGGGCAACAAGGTGGCGTTGAGGGGTTAAAGGTCACGAGTTGTCAGTGTCACGGGGGATTTGTTTGTGTGAGTGGAATAAACGGCCACAGAGGTGTGCAGCCAAAGAAACTAACTTTGTCAGCAGCGTTCATTCCCGCGCTCCTACACCGGGACATTTGCCAGTTCTGAAACACTGGAACCAAAGTGTCTGACACCGAAAGTCCTCCCGTGATGAAGATGGCTTAAATCCTGGCGCTTTTGTTTATTGAAGGTTTTATACGTAGATCAGCAGTTCTGTTTTTAGCTTTCAATGTCGGACATCTGAACGTCTCAACGAAAACTTCCATACATGGAGCGATAGAGACAAAGTAGTAGTGATAATACATATGTAGTAAACTAAAAGTTTGTAAATGATAATGAAGGAATAAATGAATAACACATGAAAAAACAATACAAAATAGAATGATAGAATTAAATATAAATTTGATATAAAAAATTTAAAAAATTGATAATAATATAGAAATAATTAAAACCTAAGTTAAGAATAAGTAAAGATTACAGCAAAATTAAAATACAATTTAAAGTGGAAAACAAATCTTAAGTACAAGGGAGAAGATTAACAATCGGATATTGATTTTTAAAAATGAATTATGTTCTTTTTGTCACGACCCGGAGTTTGTGTCTTGTTTTGTGTCTTATTTTGAAGTCCTTGTGTCATCTGTCTCTCTGTGATTGTCTGCCCTGGTGCTGATTGTTTCCTTCTGTGTGATTGCTAGCCCCGCCCTCATTGTGTCCACCTGTGTCTCATTCCTCGTTGTCCAATCGCCTCCGCCTGCCTGTGTATGTAAACCCTGTTCGGCTCATTCTCAGTGTGGCTTTGTTCTGTTATGTGGTGTCACGGATGTCGCAGCGAGAGAGGACCCAAATGCCGACATAACTTCTGCAAAAACCAATATTTAATCCAACAAACTAGACAGGATGACAAAACACGGACTAAACAGAACGAAGCCACACTGGGAATGAGACGAACAGGGTTTACATACACAGGCAGGCGGAGGTGATTGGACAACGAGGAACGAGACACAGGTGGACACAATGAGGGCGGGGCTAGCAATCACACAGAAGGAAACAATCAGGACCAGGGCAGACAATCACAGGGAGACAGATGACACAAGGACTTCAAAATAAGACAAAAAATAAGACACAAACTCCGGGTCGTGACACTTTTCTGATCTGAGCAGCTTCATTGGCTAATTGCCTTCATTCTTCGACAAATAGTGTTTCACGTAAAACCATTAAAGACTGGATGAAATATTGATTTCAAAGCATAGACCGTTGTATTATAGCCTGCAATTTGACATGGGTTGTATTGATTTTAAAGGACTTGATCTGCACTTTTTTGAAACGACACAGGAGTAGATCAGGCTGGACTACATGGTCGTATGGGGCGACTGTGATTAGCAGGTCCGTCTTCCAATCAGAGGGTTGGCGGTTCAACCCTCGCCCTAGTCGATGTGTCCTTGAGCAAGACACTTAACCCTGAAATGCTCCCTTTAGTTGTGTCTAGTTGTGTATGAATGTAACATGATTGTAAATCACTTTGGATTAAAGCATCAGATAAATGTAATGTAAAATAAATAAATAAACTAAATTCTAATTATAATGTTGTTTCAGAATGGAGCCAGAGCTCCTTACATTGTTGGCCCAGAGTCGAGGGGTTTCCCACGGCGGCCTCCACTGGGGAGTTCATTGTCGCCGCTTCATACCTTGGTGAGTGACGGCTCCCCGGTGGCGGCGTGGGCGGGACATCGGTCGGGGTCCTGGTGGGAAGCGGCGGCGGCGGACGCCCATTGGTCCGTGTAGCCCAGAGGTGTGAAGTAGCCGCAGTCCCGGATGCTGGAGCTGCGCTCGAACTCCTCGCACACGCCGTCGCCGTCGAAGACGTAGCAGCGGCTCGGCTCGCCTTGGGGGGTAGAATGAGACGGGAGGATTTATGAAAGGAAATAAAGCCTGGTTTCCTAATCTGGCACTCTCATCCCCCCATGCTGTTACCCTCCCACCCAAGTCTACTTGTCAGTGAACCATATTTGAGCAGATCTACTTTGTGTTTTCATTGGCCGCTCGCAACGTCAGCCACGTCAACGCCACCATATCTGACTCTCTCCATGATGTCAACAGGCTGTTAAATCAAAAGAACTGAACTTTGACTTCAATTAATTATTGAAGATCACAACCATTATTTTTGGTTCAAGCTAACGTGGCCAGTTAGTGTAGTCCCAAAGGCGCCTCAGTAACCCATAATCATAAATCACCAACCAACAACAGCAGCATTAAATAACAGAGAGATTATTCAAAGTTCTGTTCATGTCGACTACAAAACAAAACAACAGACAAGAAGGTATTTATGTTGCTATTATTATTACGTCTGCTTTTTTAAATATAATTTCTATCGACTTTTATCACCCCCAATGTACCGGAGTAACATCTAATACAACATGATTCGCTTATTTTCACCCCCAAAAAAATACATGTGTTGACAGGAAAACTAAGACCGCCAATTAGTTGACCGGTTGATTCCTTGGGTGTTGACGGACAGATGCGCTCGGCTGGAGATGTTTCTGCATGACTCCCTTTATCTGCAGAGAGGATGTTGATCTCTGCTCACAGGGAGGTTAAATACTGATGTTTAGTCGTGGCCCTCGGCAGGGGCGGCCCTCGCACATTTGGCGCTATAGACGAGCTTCACTCGTGGCGCACCCCCCCCCCCCCCCAATACATTTAAAGCGATTTTGCACGAAAACGGAATTGCCAGCAAAAAAATATATATATTATTTTTTTTCTTTTTGCTGGGCGCATTTTGTTGCCCTCTGAATGGCGCCCTAGGTGGCCGCCTATACCGCCTGTAGGAAAAACCGCCCCTGGCCCTCGGGGTCTGATGCAGGTTTTAAATGGCTTTTTTTAAACTCCAGAATATGGCCTGGGCCTACTTGTAATACATTTCACATCCAAATCTTACGCTGCATTCACACCAAAAGCATTGCCAATTTTTTTACGCGAGTAGATCCCATGCAAAGTCCATGTACAGACGCGAATTGCACCACATTGGGCCGGACGGTGAGTTGAGAAAGCCAATCAGCGTTGAGATGCTCCGCCGAAGGTCACAGAGCTGTGTGAGCCGATGGATGATGTTATGTATAAATATATAGATGTACACATGTTATTCAATTCAGTTTATTTTGTATAGCCCTTTCTCACAAATTACAAATTTGCCTCAGAGGGCTTTACAAACTGCACACATAGACATCCCTGACCTTTGACCTCACATCGGATCAGGAAAAACTACCAAAAAACCCTTTCACAGGGAAAAAAGGAAAGAAACCTTCAGGAGAGCAACAGAGGAGGATCCCTCTCCAGGATGGACAGAACAATAGATGTCATGTGACCAGAAGGAATCATTACAGAGTTACAACACATTCAATGAATATGACAGAGTGTATAAATAGTTGGTAGTAGGCATGGACCACGATCCAGACCTCCATGATCCATCAGGCAGATAGAGGTAGAGAGGAGGAGTGGGCGGGGCATCAGCCCCAGCCAGGTCCAATGGACCCAATTAGACGTAAAGTCACAAGGACTCCGGAGAGGAAGCGGAGTTCATAATGTGTAATGGAGAGATGAAAATTCATCCATAAGCAGAGAGAGAAGAGGAGATAGGTGCTCACTGTATCCTAAACATCCCCCAGCAGCTTTGTAAAAAAACTTCAGTTTTGTCAGAGTTTAACATCAAGAAGTTGCAGGTCATCCATGTTTTTATGTCTTTAAGACATGCTTGAATTGTACTAAGCTGGATGGACTCCTCTGGTTTGATCGGTAGATATAATTGAGTATCATCTGCATAACTGTAAGACTCTGTTCTGTGTCTCCTCTGTGTCTTCTCTGTGTCTCCTCTCTACTTGATTGTTTCATTCCCTGCACCTGCCCTCAGCCACGCCTGTCTCCTTGATTGTCTCTGCCTGCCTGCCCTGATTTCCGATCCTCTGCCTGCCTTTTTGGACCTTGTATTTTTTTGTAACCTTTTTGGCTTCAGTAAAGAGTAATTTGTGTTATCCACACCGAGTCCTGTTCGTTCCTTTGCACATAAGCTCTTGCCCCTCGCTACCCGTGGTGCGAACCGTGACAATAACGATGAAAGTTTATGGAGTGTTTCCTGATAATATTGCCCAAAGGAAGCATATATAAGGTAAATACAATTGGTCAAACCACAGATCCTTGGGGATGTCCGTGACTAACGTTGGTGGTCATCAACGGTTCATCTTTTACAACTACAAATTGAGAACGATCTGATAAATAGGATTTAAACCAACTAGGTGCTGTTATGAACCCAGACATGAGGGCGTGAGATGTTCCGACGTTCGTGGGTTGCCTCAACAAGTATAAAGCAGGAATAGTGGTTATTTTTCCCGTGGTGGATGGCGGAAATGATAACTGTTACTACGGAGTAAAGCCACAGAAATAAGCCACGGCCCCTCTAAGACGCGAATGGCGTGAATGGCGCTAATGACGCGAATGGTGCGAAAAGCCACAAATGGTCAAGCAAGTGAACGCAACATCAACTTCCTTGCAAACAAACCAATATTTTATTATTTATGCTTGTTTTAACGTTACTTATTGACGTTTACAAAAGGCCTTATCATATTTCGGGTGTCCACTAAAGCTATAGCTTAGAGCTATGAATTAAGTTAAATCCAGTTGATAAGCAGCAGATACACGGAACATTTTGATTTTCTTGCGGGGAACTGGTTTAACCTACACAACTAAAGCTACGGAAAAAACGTGATTATTGTAACCCGAACCACAATCTCTTACTAACCAATTACTAATCCTATGTGAAGCCAAAAGTCCTGACCTTGATCCCCCATTTCATTAGTTTTTTTCTGCTTTGGTCAAACTAGTTTTTCTAAGATCTCTAAGTTTTTGACTTGATTTTGTTAAATTTGGACGTTCGCAGTCCAAAAACAACGTTATAGTGCAAAAGATGTGACGGGTTGTGCTCATTTGCCAGAAGTATCAAAGTGTAAAAACTTTACTGTGAATATAATTAATGATCCTTTAATGGAAGCAGGACACAGTGACACAGTTGCACCTGAGCTATGAGCAATGAATATAAGAGCAATAGAGTAAGGGCATGACATAATGTGCAACACAAGGCAACAGCGTGTAATGTAGTAGCTATTTGTGAAGAAAACATTGGAGGCACTTTGAAGGCTTTTCAATTCAAAGTCTGCGTATCTAAAGAGAGACGACATGACAATCCTTGACTTAAAGTGAAGACCATCTGTTTTGGATCTGAGGTCTGCAATGCTGTAATCATATTGTGCAATTCAACCTTCATTTAATCAGGCAGTTAAAAGGACAAGTCATAGAATCTATAAAAAAAATTCAAAAAAATAAACCTTTTCAACGAATGCAGCTTGTCCGTGACGAAACGCTCGTAAAAGCAGCCGGTGTGGTTACTGCGTAACTATTATGGTACGTTCCATTAACACAACCAGAGCAAACGTGGTGAGAAAACCAAAACAAATACCCTGCCTATGACTAAGAAGTACAACTGAATAATTGTTTTTTTAAGTGTTTAACGCGTTCGCCGAGTTGTTTTTCAGACTCTAGTCGTGATGTCTGTTATTGTAAAAAAAAACGAGAGATGTAATCGCTTCAGTCACGAGATGGTGAGAGAGGAGGAAAAGGTGGCGGTGGGGGCGGGGGGGAACTAGATGATGGACATTTGAACTCTTACAAGCTAGGGTCAACAACACATGGCCTAAAAAGGAAGCAACTAGCATCAACCCACCGTTGTGAAATCACTCCCAGAAAAAGAAAAAAGAAAAAAAGGTTGGATGTTATGAAGTCACTTATTCAAACTGAGCTTCCCCGACAAGTGTGTGATGGGGGGAGGGGGGGGTCTCGTCTCATCCGAATCAATCCGAGCAAATCGAAACGAGGACACTGGTGGGACATTGTTGTTGTTGTGTATTTTTATTCAGTCAATCATTGCAATACAATACAATAGTATTCTATATACAAAACATAAAGACTGAAACAGTATAGAAAATGCCTATAAATTCCTATCCTAAATTATTATTATGAAATAAATCTGATAATTAATATGACATTCGTGGGACAGATATGGACGTGACGCTCGCGCGATGAGGCTCTTAGTCACGTAGAAACTTCAGCGCGATGCTGTGTTCATTTGGACAAAGCTCGACTGTGAGGAGAATAAATAAACTTCAAGAAATAGACACTGCGGGGTGAGAGCCCCAACAGGTGAATTTGCGTTCAGGAACTCAATCTTGAACACCCACCGAGTTTAGTTTCTTCCGGCAGCCACGTGACTCCACACTAATGTTTCTCATCTTACCATAAATGTCAAGTTGTTTATTCTGGGAACAAGTCGTGCTTTTTTTTGCCTAAACCCTAACCAAATTCTTTCAAGCTCCATGTTGGGTGTAAAAAAAAAGATGACTACCACCCCCCCCCCCCCCCCTCCCTCCAGACATCAATAATGCCCTGCATGATTTGATTGTGACCTCCTATGACTCAGCTGAGGGGTCAATCCTCAGAAGCGAAAGATAATGAGAAAGAAAACGTGTTACTTACTGTACATGAATCCGATTAAATAAATGGGGGAACAAAAAAAAATGTAACACATTTTTTTTTTTTTTAAGCTGTTTTTTCTTCTTCTTTCTTCTCTTTAAAAAAAAGCCACAACATCATAATCTTCGATGTAAATCAATGCGCTCCATTCATCAATATTCCCTCGAGTCCGCGTCGATCGTTTGAAGATATTGTAAACTCAGAAACATATTCAATAAAGGGGACATGCCCACGTGTGTTTTGAGGCTGAGCAGCTGCTGCTGAAAAGTGTTTTTGTTTTTTAACGGTGAAACGGCTAAGAAATCATAAACTCACGTTTCAGTCCTCCGCTCATCTGTTTCCTCTCATGCTCCTTAACTAAATAGCCCTGTGGAATCGGTTCGAGCCCGAAGCTTTTATGTCTTGTAAATTTAAATTGATTGGCTTGAATGTTCCTCTTATTATCGCCGCGTGGTCCAAATGAGAGATTTTGCCGTCTTTGACACTAAACGTTTTAAATGGGGTGCATGTTTTTGAACACCATATACCACAACCCCCCCGCCCCCCCTCCCAACCCTCCTTTCTACTTCCATCTGTCTCATGGATCGTGGAGGTCTGGATCGTGGTCCATGCCTACTATAACTATTCATATTCATTGAATGTGTTGTAACTCTGTAATGATTCCTTCTGTACACATGACATCTATTGTTCTGTCCATCCTGGACAGGGATCCTCCTCTGTTGCTCTCCTGAATGTTTCTTCACTTTTTTTCATGTGAACGTTTTTTTTCTTCTATTTCTTGGGAGTTTTTCATGATCCGATGTGAGGTCAAAGGTCAGGGATGTCATATGTGTACAGATTGTAAAGACCGCTGAGGATAATTCGTAATTTGTGATATTGGGCCATACAAAATAAACTGAATTGAATTGAATGTTGCACGTGTATGAGAGGGAACATCTGGAGGGTTGGATGGAGTATTCCGGTAATAAAAAAAACTACAACGTTTAAAAAGGCCAGTGGAGTAAGTCTCACTCACCATTGCAGTTGAAGCTCGTCTCCTTGCGGCATTTCTTGGAGCAGCCGTCGCCGTCCAACAGATTGCTGTCATCACACTCTTCTGTCCTGCAGAGAGAGAGAGAGAGAGAGAGATAGAGAGAACCATCTTTATTCCCCACGTCGTCTACGCTGACCATGTGGATGACGTCATGCCCAACAAACCCCTGAATGAGGCCGTCCCCGCAGTACGACTGCCCGTGGGTGTAGAGGAGAGGAGAGGAGGCGTCGCTGAGGAGACCGTCTGCTTCCACTTGGACCGTGTACTGGTACTGGACCCCCTGTCTTACAGAGCTGGAGGGGAGAGGAAACAGAAGAGGAGGAAATGAGACCAGTGGAAAGGATGAGGAGAAGAGGAGAAAGGGGATTAGATAAGGGGACAGGAGGAAAGGAGTGGAAACAGAGGGAAATGAAACAAGTGGAGAGGAGGAGAGGAAGTGGGGAGAAAAGAGGAGATGGGACAGAAAGAAAGAGTTGGAAACAGAGGGAGAGGAGAATGGAGAAGATGAGATGAGGCAAGAAGAGAGGAAACAGAAGAAAAGGAAGTGGGGAGATAAGAGGAGATGGGACAGGAGGAGAGGAGAGAGACACGACCAGAGGAGAGGAAATGAGAGAAGAGGGATGAGAGGAGAAAAGATATATACAGGAGGAGACAAGACAGGAGGAGAAGGGAGGGGAAGAGGAGAGCAGACGAGATGAGGGGAAACAGGAAGAGAGGCAAGAGAGGAAGAGGAAATGACACAAGTGGAGAGGTGGGGGACAGCAGGAGAGGCGAGAGAACAGAAGAAGAGGAGAGGAGAGAAGGAGGGAAGATGAAATGAAAGGAGACAGGAGAGGAAATGGGAAGAGGGAGGGATGAGAGGAGAGAAGATAAGACAAGAGGACACAAGACAGGAGGAGAAGGGAGGAGAAGAGGAGAGCAGACGAGATGAGAGGAAACCGAAAGAGAGGAAACAGAGGGAGAGGAAATGAGACAAGTGGGGAAAAAAGAGGATAGGAGACGAGATAAGAGGAGATGGGACAGGAGGAAAGGCGAGAGAACAGAAGGAGACAAGAGGAGAGGGGAGGAGAAGAGGAGGGAAGACAAAATGAGAGGAGACAGGAGAGGAAATGGGAAGAAGGGGGGACGAGAGGAGAGAAGATAAGACAAGAGGAGATGGCACAGGAGAAGGGGAGAGCAGACGAGATGAGAAGAAACAGGAAGAGAGGAGACGAGAAGAGAGGAGATGAGAAAAGACCAGAAAAGAGGAGAGGGAAAAGGGTTTTGTGATTGCTTAAAACTGTAATTGAAATGAAACAGACTTTGCAAACAGCGGCTTGTGGGATCGCAGCCCCCAAAGTGGGATCCAGTGGCTTCCCTCTGTAACCTTGCGGCGCCCCATGACCTCATGGCCCCGAGGCTCCAGTGTCGGGAATATCGATTTGCTTTCTATAAAAAGAGCTCTCATCCTCTCATCCCTGTGTTTCTGTACAAGAAGGAGCGCATGTCCCCCGTCCCCCCCCCGCTAACTGAGGTCTGTCCGGTTCCTCCAGACTTCCCTTTTACGAATTATGACTCGGGCAGGAAATGGAGGACTTGAGAGGTGCACCTGGTTCATAAGCCTGCATGAAGTGGGCGTGACCGTCTGTCTGGGAGAGTGACAGCAATCAACAGACGCCTCAGCGGTGTGTGGGGGGGGGGGGGGGGGTCGACAAGCGCTTGTCTGGGAGATCGATCGAAGCGCTCCAGGAACCCCCCCCCCCCCCCCCCCACACACACACACACACACACAGCCCACAGTGGGAGTAGATTACGTTTCTGGAACGTTCCCGGAAACCAACAATGTGACATTCACTGCCATTGAACACGATAGATCCAGGAGAGAGGGAGATGAAAATGTGTCTCATTACCCTATCCCAAAAAGAATAATTAGAAGTATCATATCAGGTGGCAGGACACCCAAGATATTCCTCATTGCCAGTACTTTTGGTTCATTTTGTAACGCTTCCACACCTCACCTACAGTACCCTCATACTCTTCCTCCGGCGCTCCCTCATCCATCTTTTGCGTCTCTCGTATGCGGTGTGGTGTATATATCGTTTTTCCGACCCCCGCTCCCCCATCCCACCTCCTCTCTTCCTTTTCATCTTTCCCCTCCCTGGGTTTTTCCCCTCCTCTCCCTCGCCTTCCAAACTCTCTGCTCCCAAACGCTCTCTTCGACTCACATCAACCCCTCTCTGCCCTCTTCAGCCCCACATAACTTCATTCCCAGTGGATCGTACATCTTTTTGCACTTAGACCCAGCTTGTGTAAAAACGCAGTCGACGTGTTTTTTTTGTTGGCGTTCCTTTCTTCAAAGCCGTGTCCACCTTGCTCTGCAAAAAGAGCAACGGAGCATTTGCCATATTTGTTTTAGAAAATTGCCACACCATATGGACATCAAATGAGCTGCAGTCATGTGACATAACTGCCATGTCCCTGCAGCTATTTAGTAAGATACAGAAAAACTGGCTTGCGGGTTTTCACATTTGGATTCCGGTAATCATTTGGACACCATGTCGGCACGAGACGGGACGCTTGGACAGACTTGTTCAACTTCAGCCCCGAGACGTCAGCATGCATTGATGGAGTACATGCTTGTTGAAACCGATTTGGATCAGCAGCCAAAGCTCCACTTCCCCATGCTGGAAACATTCTGCCTTTTGGAGCTTTCCAAACAGAACCAGACCCAAACCGTTTAGAGAGACCGATAACTGTGGATTAGCAGATCTGAGGACACGCGCGCGCACACAGACACACACAAACACATGCACACACACACTCACATATACACACACCCAAACATACACACACACAAACACACACACTCACATATACACACACCCAAACATACATACACTTAGTCATTCACACACACACACACACTGACACACAAACACATGCACACACACACACACATGCACACACACACTCACATATACACACACCCAAACATACACAAACACATGCACACACACACTCACATATACACACACCCAAACATACATACACTTAGTCATTCACACACACACACACACACTGACACACAAACACACGCACGCACACACACACACAAACACACACACACGGAGACACACACACGTACATTAACATAGACACACACAAACGCACGCACACAAGACACACACAAACACATGCACACACACACACTCACATACACACACCCAAACATACACACACACAAACACACATACACTTAGTCATTCACACACACACACACTGACACACAAACACACGCACACACACACATACAGACACACACAAACACATGCACACACACACTCACATATACACACACCCAAACATACACAAACACATGCACACACACACACACTCACATATACACACACCCAAACATACATACACTTAGTCATTCACACACACACTGACACACAAACACACGCACACACACACAGAGACACACACACGTACATTAACATAGACATACACAAACGCACGCACACACAGACACACACAAACACATGCACACACACACTCACATATACACACACCCAAACATACACACACACAAACACACATACACTTAGTCATTCACACACACACACACACTGACACACAAACACACGCACACACACACACAAACACACACACACGGAGACACACACACGTACATTAACATAGACATACACAAACGCACGCACACACAGACACACACAAACACATGCACACACACACTCACATATACACACACCCAAACATACACACACACAAACACACATACACTTAGTCATTCACACACACACACACACACACTGACACACAAACACACGCACACACACACACACATGCAGAGAGAAAATGCTGGGAAACTTAAACTCCTTTTTGCCCCTTAATAACTTGATTTTTGTCTTATTTTTCCTATAAAGCTGCTGAGTGTGTTTGCGTGTGTGTGCATGTGTGTGTGTGTGTATGTGTGTGTGTGAATGACTAAGTGTATGTGTGTTTGTGTGTGTGTGTATGTTTGGGTGTGTATATGTGAGTGTGTGTGTGTGCATGTGTTTGTGTGTGTCTGTGTGTGTGTTTGTGTGTGTGTGTGTGTCTCCTTGTGTGTGTTTGTGTGTGTGTGTGTGCGTGTGTTTGTGTGTCAGTGTGTGTGTGTGTGTGTGCGTACGCGTAATACATTATTGCAAAATAAGGGGAGCAAATAAACATTCGTCCACCGACCTGTCAGTGAACGTCTGCTGGCTCCGAGGCGGGGGCGGGGTTTCACTGGCGAAAGGCGGCCGCCGGCCCACCCGGTACAGCAGCGGGTGGCAGCCGGAGCACCGGGGGCTGCCGGGGGCCGAGGACAACATGGCGGCGTCCACCTCCATCTTCTCGTCGAAGGTGCACAGTTTGACGGCGGCGATGGCGGCGCCGCGGGTGTCCAGGCGCAGTGTGAAGGGCATGTCGCAGAAGACGTGCTGAGGGCCCAGGCTGACGCTTTGCCCCGCGTCCGTGATCAGCTCCACGTTGGCCACGGCCGGGTTGTCTGGGGACGGGGAACACACAGAGGTCAAATATGCTTGCTGGTATTTCTGTTGTGTTGAACATCTGGAACATCTCATTCAAAAAGATATAAAAAAGACTGTACATAATATGTCAGGGATTGGATTTTGCCCTGCCAGATTAAAAACACCGGTACTGATGCTGACTTGATTTGATGATAGAACCAAGATGTACTTATGTCAGACAAGTGATGCGCAAACGTTTTATTTGCTGTGGTTTGTCTATTTATTTGTTATTTATTTTTGGTCTGTTTTTGGTTGTTCTTTACCTTTTTCTTTACCCTTTTCTTTCTCCTTTTCTATCTCTTTGTATTGTATCCTTAAACTTCTCTCTTGTTAATTTGTAAAATCAAAATAAATATACATTAAAAAAATTACGAATTGTCAGGGATGAGTCCCAATGAACATATTTGCCATGAGCAACATCCAATGACAGTACAACTTGTTATTCACGTAATTATGGATGAGGAAGCATACTTGCGAAATGGAGGTGGAAGGGTCACTTCATTGAATAAAATAATCCAAAACAAATTTGTGCAAAATATAATGTGCACAAAATCGTGAATAGGGGTACATTTGTAATTTGTGATACACAAAATACACCGAATTGAATTAATGCAGGCCTATTTACCAGGATGCATTGTGGGTGAGCTTTCGATGCCCGGATGGTCCTCACAGGCCATATCCTCTTGCCCCCGCCCTCTCTCAATTTTCCAACTGCCAAAACACTGCCAAATGTATACTCGTCCGTAACGACCTCTGCACTCGGGCTTTGAGGTTTCATTTTTGCAGTTGGAAGCGTAGCGAGTTTGCAAAACGAGAGCAGAGGACCAAGGTGCCCGCTTTGCTACAAAGAGAAGAAGACTAAACATCTCGCTGAAGTCGTAGCCAGTTGCTCTGTCACGTGACGCTGGAAGCAGGAAAAGACGATGTTGCAGCTTGGAACTCCGCCTTTTGTTCAGGAATCCATTGCTTCGATCAACTGTATTTCCCATCAACACTGATTGTATTTACGTTTTTGTGATTGACGTTGTCACGCCGGATACGTCTCTGGCAGCGGCAGCTACCTGTCAATCACAGTAAGTCCACCCTAAAGCATACCCTGATTTATGGTAGAATTGAATCTAAATGGACCATAATATACTAAATGTACATCATTCTGTATTGAAGAATACCTATAACTAGAGATTGAGACCATAAACTCATGTTTATAATATTGACTAAAGGAATAAATCAAGTGAAACTTAGAGTTATTTTCTCATAGAATCAGAATTCTTTGTGCAACCAGAGGAGTCGCCCCCTGGTGGTCAGGAGAGAGAATGCAGCTTTAACAAATTAAGCATAAACTTCTATACAACCAGACGAGTCTCCAGCTGGTGGTTAGTAGGGAGAATACAACTTTAACACATGAAGCATAGACTTCTATACAACCAGAGGAGCCACCCTCTGCTGGTCAGTAGAGAGAATGCAGCTTTAACAAATAAAGCATACACTTCTATACAACCAGACGAGTCTCCACCTGGTGGTTAGTAGGGAGAATACAACTTTAACACATGAAGCATAGACTTCTATACAACCAGAGGAGGTGGTCCCTGCTGGTCAGTAGAGAGAATACAACTTCAACACATGAAGCATAGACTTCTATACAACCAGAGGAGTCGCTCCCTGCTGGTCAGTAGAGAGAATACAACTTCAACACATGAAGCATAGACTTCTATACAACCAGACGAGTCTCCACCTGGTGGTTAGTAGGGAGAATACAACTTTAACACATGAAGCATAGACTTCTATACAACCAGATGAGTCGCTCCCTGCTGGTCAGTAGAGAGAATACAACTTCAACACATGAAGCATAGACTTCTATACAACCAGAGGAGTCGCCCCCTGCTGGTCAGTAGAGAGAATACAACTTTAACACATGAAGCAGAGACTTCTATACAACCACAGGAGCCGCCGCCTGCTGGTCAGTAAAGACACTTCTCCATCGGCTTCCCTCGGCAGAACCGCAGGTTGCTACCATCCTCGTGATGGAGTGACACTTACTGGAAGAGACGTAGGTGATCCAGAGTGTGAGTGTGCGTGGGACAATTGGGTGGAGGAAGCTCAGTGTGAGCGTGCAGCCCTCCGTGTCGGGACACGGCGAGGTCAAGTTGGTGTCATAAAGGCTGAGCTCGGGACTCCAGGCCTGGAGGCTGGGATCACAGGGCTGCTCCACGTCAGGCGGGCCTGGGGTTCAATGACATCACATGGGACACACGCATCAGTATTCATGTCTAACATTCACCTGTGTATCAGATTTGGAAGGTGGCTCAGCACCGACTTGATACCTATCTAAGTCTTCATAAATAAGTTTTAGTTTTATTCTCAATAAGTAAGTTTTAGTTTTAGTCTTAATAAGTAATCCCTCTTGTAAAGAGGTTCTTCTCTTTTCTTGTTTTTTTTTTTTACCCACTTAATAGCAACTAATTTTACAAAGGTTTCAGTTTTACTTTTAACAATAACAGCAAACCCGTGAGAGCAGAATGTTTCCAGTTGAGTGTGAGAGAAAATCATGCTACCTTCCTTAAAACATGGCATGCGTTCAAAAACGCAGTAGTAACACCATGACACCGGGCAAAACTAGTTGATAATTGTTAGTGTTAGGGATTAGCACAATGGAATTACATTATAGTCGTTTTATTGACAGCTGTGTCCCAGAAAGCCAAATAAAAATCCGGAGGCTAATGAGGTGTTACACATTTCTGCATATTTTCCAGCGACTAACGTGCAAGACATATTAATAAAGACCAGCCGTCTCTTGGCTCCACTGCGATACCAAGTCTGCTAAGAAGCACTGAATTCGTTATTTTATTTTATTTTATTATTTTATTCTAAGACTCTATTGAGGGTTTTTTTCCGAATGAAGCTTGAAGCTGTCAGTGGTCATATTTTATGTCGTCATCGCCCAAAAAACATTATTAAATCCTTAGTTTGAATAAAGAGATCCATCGGATTATTATTTTTTAGATATATTTTCTTCAATCTTTTAAAACAAATTTAAAGTAGGCATTGATTAGACATGTACAGTTGTCTTTCAGACAATTGACAATGCATGTGCAGATTTGTAGATAATGCTCATTTTAGTTATACATATTTATAGCAAGAATTGTAAAACATAGGATGAATAACAAAAAAGAGACAGAAAGAAAGAAGAAAACAAAAAGGAAACCATGCATAATTAGGGAGTGATCTATTCTCAATTGCACATTCTCTATTGTACATTCATTAATTTATAAAAATAAAATCAGTTCTATGAGGTATGTAAAGATTTTTATTTTTTTATTGTTTTTAAATTAATATAACTTATCAGTGCGTGCGCTTGCTCTCCAGCAACCAAAAAAATAAATAAAAAGAAACTTCTTTCTGGAAAGAAAACTGTTTATGGACCGGAGTGGAAAGATTAAACGGCAACAAATATGTATTGAAGCCAAAAGTATAAGAAACGTTGAAAATGATTGTGAGAAAATATTCAAGTCAATCCATTGCTTTCTTAAAAAATAAAAGGGCACACATCATAAGGGCCAATCCCATCCATTGATTTCTAATTTGCTTGTCAACGTTATGAATGAAGCTTCCAGTTATTCTGTTCATTCCAGGGTGCATTTAATGTGTTTTGCCAGGACAACTTCAGAAGATCATATAATTATATATTTCACCACTCCCAAGTTGCCACACAATGTATGAATGCAGCTTCAAGGTCTCCCATGGATGGTCAAGATTATAGATTGTTTGCATCCCAAAATAATTATAATCCCCAAAGTATTGAGATGCATTTACGTGCGTTGTATTTCAATACTTTCAGGAAAAAAAGTGAATATTCATAGATATTTATCAAAATACTTTACCTGCAGCATTACAGCGCGGCTTCTTATATGGTTTGTGGTTTTTTACATACTTTCCATGCTCATATTTTGTCAGTGTTACGTTCAGTGTTTATGATATTTCTGTTTATGTTCTTTCTTTTCGCTTTACTTCTGACTTAGTATTACTTTTGCTCGTGTAAAGAATATATATTATAGTTTAGCACAGCCTAGTATTGTTTGCATAAATATTATGTGTAAGATGGAAAACACTGAATGGAAGTTAAAATCTCCAGCGGAGCACTCTGGTGCCTGACTGATCTAAAGAAAGATAACAGGGACGCTTGGTGAGGTTCTGTTAGCCCCCCTCCTCCGCATCCACACATTCCGGAGGTGATCACATACAAAGAGCTCTCTATACTCTCAGAGCATAGGAAGGGTCCAGATGTGGCCATTATTCTCCTTTTAGACACTCGAGGTCACTCACTTTCCCCCCCCCTTCACCTATCCCCCTCACACGCTCACACACTCACACATGGGAAGAAGCCCCCGGTGTGTGGACGGCCTCGAGAAGATCCAGGCCTCATCCCTGAAGAGATAAGGCCCGAAGGAAGTCTTCTTACAAGAGAGGGACTATTAAATCAACTATCTCCTCTTCCCCCACCTTTTCAATACATGTGCACTCATTGGCAGACGAGAAGAACCAATGAAGGAGCAACAACGGCGGAAGCAGAGAAACAAGAGCCAATGAGAAAACCCCACCCCCTTATCTCCTGTCCAATCAGAACTGTTCCTTTCGGCTATTTAAAATGGCTGCACACTCTGAGTCGGGGTCCTTTCTCCAGCGCTGAGGCCATCGGTCAGAGCTCTGGAGGGGGGTCCATGCATGTTGTCCACTTGTATCCTGGTTTCTGAATAAAACGCTTATAGATGTAACGTAGAAGTCTACCGCTCTTTCTTCCAGTGAGTGTCGTCCAGGTGGTGTGTCGCTGTCCAACTCCAACAAATGGTAGCAGAGGATGGTTGTGAAAACCGGTCCAGAGACCTGAGGAGGACAGCACCTGAGACCCCAGACGGACCACTTGTTCTAAGACCCGCTCCGAGAAACTGATCGAACCGCGCGGTGTCAAAATAAGGTAGGACTGAACCTATTTATTTCAAATCAGTCAAATTGAACACTCTAAACTTGATCAGGAGTATTGGATGTGAGTATTGGAACTGCTAAATGTTTTGACTTAATTTAAATAATAGAATAAAGCGTAAAAAGGGAAATCACGATACAGTTTGACACTAAAGCCCTCTAACATAAGTGAGGCCAGCGATTAACGTTGGAAGGTAGACCTCTAAGGAAACTGAGGCCGCATTTAGTCAAGCCCTCTAACATAAGTGAGGCCAGCGATTAACGTTGGAAGGTAGACCTCTAAGGAAACTGAGGCCGCATTTAGTCAAGCCCTCTAACACAAGTGAGGCCAGCGATTAACGTTGGAAGGTAGACCTCTAAAGTAAAAACTGAGGCCGCATAGAAATTAAACACATGTGTATGCATAAACTGTGAATGAATGTTGAATACCGGTGGTGAATACATGTTGTCAAAGTGGAATCAACAGAGCAGAGTCGAAACCTCACGGTGTCAACGCAAGCTCTAGTCTGTTGAATTGCACGAGTGATAAATGAGGATTTATTGTTCTGAAAGGCACGTTGCTGAGTAAAGAACACATTGTATGGCGATTATGTACTACGTTTAAGAGCAGGTACGAGTTTGAGATTGAGGAGGATACTGAGAAACAAAGAGGTAACTCCATTTAACACGCAAAAATACAAGAGCAGAAAGGAGGGGCGACAAGCAGAGAGCTGCTGCGCGTCCCCGCTGAGGGCACGCGCTTTTCACACAACAGAGCAGCCCCTCCCCTACCCACTTAGCTGCGCGCGCCGTTTTACACCCTGCAGGCACACAGAGCGAGAGAATAACAGAGCAAGAACAAGGACGGAAGAATTCCTTTTGAAGATAACTATTAATTAGTACAGTGTGCGACCATCTTTTACTTTTTGAAATGATGTTTTAAAGAAATGCATTGTTTTTGCCAGATTTTTAATTTTTCTTTCAAATTAACTGATCAATTGCCCGGCTAGCTCAGTCGGTAGAGAATGAGACTTCTAATTCAAAGGTTGTAGGTTATTCAGTTTTAAATTGATCCCCTTTATTATTTTATATAGTCATCTATTTTATATTCCTCAGTCTCTCTTAAAGATTTGACCCCTTTCAAGCATAACTGAAGTTTTCCAGCCACAAGGCACCTCTCTTAGCAGTTCAGATAAAAATAATAAAAGAAAAACTGAGAAAAAGGTTGATGTTTCTAAGATAATGATGATGCCACCATTGGATGGTGAGGGAGGAGCAGCCTATTAACGACAAACTAGGGAAACATTTCCTTGAAGATAGCATGACTGAACAATTTTTAGGTTATCAATAGAATCATCAGTGACTGTGACCATACAGACCGAACTGAAAGGGATAGTAGGACTAAAGTACATGAACTTCTATGACTCGGAAGCTCAGGTCAGACGCCAAATAGATAAAAATAAACAGAGCAGAGAAAAGATGACTTGACCAAAGCAGAAGTAAATGGCACAAGCCACAGTGCAGCAGACAGCAGCACAACCACATGGACCTTGAGTCCTGTATAGTCCGTATCCAGCTCCTCCTCCAAATCCATAAGCACTGATCTATCAACAGCCACAGCAAGCCACGTTTGCACCGCTTCAAGCTTAGTTATGCATAAAAGAAGCCCGTTCAGGAGTAAAAGGAGTAACAACTGGGGCAACAGAGGCTTTAGACGAGTATTAATAATTTTTTAATTATAGTCAGGCTGGACATTGGGCTAATTTTTGTCCTTATCCACCACAGGGTTAGCAGTCTCAGTCAGAACCACTTCAGTACTCTCATAATGTCTAACCCCGCCATAACAAGCACCCAACACATAGCCACAGCCACAAGGCAATAGTGATCCACGGCACCAGGCCCGGACCAGAGACACAGAATTAGGCGTGCCCAGATCCAACAGCTGACAGCGAACTGTACTCACTGAACAGAAATGTGCCACGCCCACTAGTCACCCAATGATTCAACTGGAGACTAAAGAGACACTGAACAGGAAGCAAAGCGTCCGGTGGGACAGAGTAGATGATGATGACATCACACCTCTGCATGACAACATCCAGCAGTGGAGACTTTGGTTCAAAGTCCTGCATCCCTACTCGCCACCAGGGGACCAAAGACATTGTGCCCTTAACTCCTCCTTGATACAAGATGAGATCTGAGATCCTGAGGGACTGCCTGCAACACGAGATTGAGGTTCGTGAAGACCCAGCTAAGGAGGCTTGGAGATCGATGCAGAGAAGCAAGGAGTAGCAGCGGCCGGTGAATGAACACCAGAGTTGCAGATTGTATGCAGTCGTTGACGCCGCAGCTCCACATCACAGTGTTTGTCCAGAGTGGAGGCACAGAGAAGAACAATGGTGAAAGCAGAGGTTGAAGCTACGGACTGGGTGCACACACAAAATTAACACTTGCATTACTCCACATTTGAGAACATGTAAAGAACTGCACACACATCGGAGGTCCAGTTAATATTAGAGACACATGCTTAGACACACACATAGTAGAGAGAACACTGATCATGGGGACACTGACAACATGCGAAACTTATTTCCAGACACTTTTAGGACTAAAGGGTGAACTGATGTGTGACTGATTCCGATAGCTCCCGTAGAGATAGAGTTAAAACTGCGTACGATTCCAATTTAATCGTCACCAGCATCCCATAAGGATGGAACAGACTGTAGATATATTTTTTAAATCATAGAATGGTTGTTATAGGAAGGTGTACTGGAAAGGACGAGGGCTCCCTGGAATACATTAATTACTTAATTTCCTAAACCTGGAAAATGGGCCTTGATATGGGGCCAATAAATAAATTTGTAACCCGTTCTTTAATAATTAGGCCGACTTATTATGATCAGATCAACGTGCTAATTTTTGTTTTAATACTATACATGAGGTAAAAAAGTGAGAGTCGGATTAACAAAGGGCCAGGTCAAACTAAATTTTTTCTTGTTCCTTTGTGAGAAGACACGAGGTCAGTGGGGGTGAGACACATTAGCATAGTAGAAGACGCCAGTACGTGGTTGTTGTTGTAAATTACATCCGACACACCAGTTACATGCTGCTGCTGTTCTCACCAACACATTTTGACAATTTGGATTTAAGAGATATTTTTCTTTGAGTACTATTGCCAGTGTTGAAGATATAGTGTTGGGTTTACTATTGATTTTTGATAAACAATAGTGGTTATTATTACAGTAATGCCGTTAGGCGTACGAGTAATTGATTTCCATCACAGTTTCAGTACTGAGATTTTATTTGTTTATTTTTTGATTGACAGTTTTAGAGAATAGTGTTGGGTTTACTGTTTTTGGGAAAAGACAGTGGTTATTATTACAGTAATGCCATTAGGCTTACGAGTAATTGATTTCTCATCACCGTTTCAAAACTGAGGTTTTTATTTTAGTCGGTTTCAAAGGATAGTTTTGGGTTTACTGTTTTTTGGAAAAATAGTGGTTATTATTACAGTCGTCCGTTGGACGTACGAGTAATCGATTTCTCATGAGCTGTTAAGAAACTGATACCATATGCGACGTGCTAAATTGGCAGTTTTGTTTAAAGTAACGAATATTCTCCCTTCATTCCTTACCCAAGCACAATGATGACGCTGTGAGTTCAGACAAGACATGGTTCTCCTGCATTGATATGACAGACGCAAGCATTTTTATTTTATTTCTCTCCTTTCTTCTAGAAGTTGACTGTTTATTAAGATTATTATTATTGAAAAGGATGGATTTAGGAATTCCATCCTATTTCAAAAGAGGGATAGAAGCGATAGAAGCACACAACAATCTATGTTGACGCCAGACTATTAAGAGGAGGGCCAGAACAAGTACAGACTAATAGATCAGATATCAGTAGGTTTAGAATCAGTGACTACAACGAGAACCATAAAAATATTTTTTTTAAATCATAAAATGCTTGATAAATGAAAAGATGTAATCTTATTTGTGTTCCTTCCATAGTTGTGGTGATAGTAGATGGGGTTCAACGTCGACGGATTCGAAGAAGAGCCGCCACTCCTGTACACATAACTTGCGAGTGTTTGATCACATCCCATATAGTGCACACAGGCACACACTTAAGGTATAGAGTTACAAGACGCATCAGGTCCGACAACAGAACACATTTTAACAACAAACTGCTGGGGAAAGTTGATATGCACTGGGCATAACCCACAAGTTTGGGTCTGTATATCACCCTCAGTCTCAAGGATTGGTTGAGAGAGCCAATCAAATTATTAAAAGGAAAATGTGCGAAGGCGCTTCCACTAGGTACTGATGACCATGAGATCATTACCAGGGGGGAAGACGTCACCAAGTGAGTTGTTAACAGGAAGAAGTATGCCAGAGCCACCCAGAGATGGAGGTCATATGCCACCTCTGGATGTCTGTAAAAAATTGAAATGTCAGAATACATAAAAGCTCTAATTTCCCTCTCACCAAAGCTCTCTCAAACCAGGTTGTTCGAGCCCAGACGATCGATCAGGAGGCAGCAGAGCAACCAAAGTTAAAGTAGGTGACTGGGTCAGGGTCAGGGTCAGGGTTCACAAGAGGAAGTGGACTGAGCTTAGGTGGACTGGTCTGTACGGAGTGAAGGAGGTTACTTCACACATGGTCCAGGTCAAGGGTAAGGCAGAGGCACCTTGACACCACCTGACACATTGTGCCCCAGCTACCGGTCCAACAAGGACATTGACAGAAACACAATCAGATCTAAAAATGTTGATGCCACAGAGGTCGTTCCGTAGGTGTTTCGGGGAGCCTGATAGCCCAGCTAGAAGGTCCCCCCCGCAAACCACTATAGGAACAGCTGGAAGTCAGACAAACTGTTCTAATGGTCATGGGACTGACCCTTGCCATTATCGTAGGATTAGTCATGTGAGGTTTAGAGAAGAACCTGCCAAAAAAGACATTATAATAGAAAAGATTAGGGAGAATATTGTTTTTAATGTATGTTGCCTGAGAGTGACTGTATGTTAATATTATAGATTGAAGCCAGTTGAATTACGTGAAGTGAAAGAAAAGTAGGAAAGACAGGAAAAGAAAGGTTGGAATGACAGGAAAAGAAAGGAGACAGAAAGGAGACAAGAAGGAGCAGAGACTGAGACATTAGAGCTAGAGTTAGGACTACAACACAGGAAGATGTGTGCAGACAACATCGACTGTCACTGCTCACCGTCTCCTGTCATTAATGGCACCTCGATGTGCAAATGTTTTGTTTTTCCCCATAAGCTGTTTTAGGGTTCGAGCACGAGAGAGGAGGGTGCTGGACGAATACCTGCCTGCTATCAGACCCTAGTAGGATTTGAATATTTCTATGCCCTAGTCAAGGGCCATAGATAGGATCAATTACATTTATCATAACCAGTAAAGATAAATAAAGTTAGATTGGATTGGATAAGTAATTGAGACTCTGTTGGACGACGGATGGCCATTTAATAGATGATTCCTCCCACACGGGGTGAGAAGCTGTTCCTCCGACTCAGTTAAAGATTGCGAATTCAAGCCTAGAAAGTATTAGATACTTATTAAATATAGAAATTAAAATACAATTTTTCATAGTCAAGTGTCACATTCTGTATAGATCCGGCCTAGTGGCTGTTGTGTTGTGTTTTCTCATTCTACGTGAAGTGACTTAGAATAACAAAGACAGGACGTTTATTGTGAAAATGATTTTAATGCGGACAATAACAAAGACGAGACTCGTATTTTGAAAATACTTGGTTAGTGACTTGACCGGAAGTGACGTTTTGACCGTGGGTTAGTGACATTTGACCCCTCCATTGTTCTAGCGGAACTTTGAACTAATCACTAGGTGTTAAAGGCTGGACTCACCTTTGAGTGAGGATTGGCTGATTTTGAGTCTATTACTCTGGGGATTAGAGATAGCAGTCTCATCAACAGATATCTCGACGCTGGAAGGCTGAGGAAGCAGAGGAGCCGGGAGCCAATGAAGAGCACGATGCTGCCCATGAGAGTCATGTCGAATCCAGGGCCCATGCGACACCAGTGGAAGAAGAACAACAAGCCTGGCCAGGACGATCCAGACGAAATCAAGTTCGAGACCACCGGATAAAGACCCCATCGACAGCCAGAGGAGCAGAGGAGCAGAGGAGCAGAGGACCAGAAGGACTTCCAGGACCCAGACCAGGATGAAGCAGATGACGCAGACCAGACAGGATGAAGCAGATGGATTGCAGCGGGGACCGGATCGTCAGCTGGTTATCAGGATGCCAACCTGCTACTCACCAGCCGCTAGGATGCAAGACCCCCCCCTGCCTGACCACTCTCAATTTCACCTCTTTCCTTCGACACCTGCACACTACAGATTTAACGCACACAGACATACTGACTTCCCTAGGATGGAAGATCTAAGAGGGTGGATCGGGGCACCACATGACAGAAACCACGCCCCTGTTTCCATCCCTAACAGAGAGAGACTCTCTCCCCGAGAAATAGGTATCTTACAGGTCTTATGGGACCTTAATCTAGGCAACGAAAGATTATATTTCAGGAGACTTATTCACGTCAAGTGGCAGAGCTAAGACAGGACGAGGAGACCAGGACACATAGCCACTTAGGGAGGCTAGGCCATGACAAGATCTGGCATAAAGAAGGAAATAAATATTCCCAAACGAAGGGTTCACATCCAGCGGATGTGAAAAGAGGGATTTGTAAAGAATATATATTATAGTTTAGCACAGCCTAGTATTGTTTGCATAAATATTATGTGTAAGATGGAAAACACTGAATGGAAGTTAAAATCTCCAGCGGAGCACTCTGGTGCCTGACTGGTCTAAAGAAAGATAACAGGGACGCTTGGTGAGGTTCTGTTAGCCCCCCTCCTCCGCATCCACACATTCCGGAGGTGATCACATACAAAGAGCTCTCTATACTCTCAGAGCATAGGAAGGGTCCAGATGTGGCCATTATTCTCCTTTTAGACACTCGAGGTCACTCACTTTCCCCCCCCTTCACCTATCCCCCTCACACGCTCACACACTCACACATGGGAAGAAGCCCCCGGTGTGTGGACGGCCTTCGGAGAAGATCCAGGCCTCATCCCTGAAGAGATAAGGCCCGAAGGAAGTCTTCTTACAAGAGAGGGACTATTAAATCAACTATCTCCTCTTCCCCCACCTTTTCAATACATGTGCACTCATTGGCAGACGAGAAGAACCAATGAAGGAGCAACAACGGCGGAAGCAGAGAAACAAGAGCCAATGAGAAAACCCCACCCCCTTATCTCCTGTCCAATCAGAACTGTTCCTTTCGGCTATTTAAAATGGCTGCACACTGTGAGTCGGGGTCCTTTCTCCAGCGCTGAGGCCATCGGTCAGAGCTCTGGAGGGGGGTCCATGCATGTTGTCCACTTGTATCCTGGTTTCTGAATAAAACGCTTATAGATGTAACGTAGAAGTCTACCGCTCTTTCTTCCAGTGAGTGTCGTCCAGGTGGTGTGTCGCTGTCCAACTCCAACACTCGCGGCCATTTCTCACTTCTCATTTCCTCCATGGCTACCACCACCACCACCCTTACAGGTATTGGACTCTTCCACCTTTCATCCCCTCTTTTAATTCATTCTGAATTATTAACCACTTTAATGCTGCACAGAAACAAATACAACCCTTCTCAGTGGGAGCCCAGGCTCCTGAAATAGGCAAAGGGGTCACCGCCCCCCCCCCCCCCCCCATACCCCCACCCAGGTCTCAAACCTCGAAACTGTCAACGTTGTGGCATAAGTAATATTTTTTGGAACGTGAAAAGACAATTTTGCAAAAAAATCGAGCCAACATTGTACTGCCATCCAACTTGCATTTTTTGCGTTTCCAGCCTTAATATCCGCATATATTTTGTACAATGTTACCTGCCCCTCCCCCTCTCCGATTAAATTGCCCATCTCTGTTGGCTGACGAAGTGACCACCCCGTGCATCGCCTAGTGGGAGCGAGTGAAAAGGGAGCCGGGGGAAGCCAGCAGACTGGCTGTCTCCTCAGCTGTGTGCATACCACTGTTTAGAGTAAGACTGTAATTGACTCTTTATCATCATTATGGTCCCGCAGCGACAGAGGGGGGGAGCCGTAATGCCCCCCCCCCCCCCCTGTTCCTCCTCGCCGCTTGTTTTCAAAGCGTAAATTCCAGCCGAGGATTTCCACATACTTGGGTCGAGTTTCTGCGGAGGAGAAGGAGGGCTGTCTGTCTATCTCGTTCGCTCTCTTGGCTTTCTTGTGCTCCTTTTTTTTCCATCTTTTTTTCTTGTTTCCCCCCCGCCCGCCCTCATGCCAAAGAAGCCCGAGCTTCTGCAGAAATTATGATTGGAATAACAAGGACCATGTGCTTACATGACGCGTTTCAAAGTGCAGTGCTACAAGATTCTTCTTTGTTTATGACTGAGGTTCAACGTTTGAACGGCAACCCAAACATGAACCCGAGTAGACGACTCGCCTAATAATCCTTGTTCTCGCTTTGGCTGAAACAAGACAGAGACAGAGGGAGGTCTGTATAGCGCAAGGCAATTATCATTTCATGATTTTCGGCTTTTTCCTCATCCAGGAGCCATTAGCCTCGCACGCACCTGAAGTTTACAGGAAAGAGTGTGTGTGTTTGTGTTTGTGTGCGTGTTTGTATGTGTGTATGTTTGTGTGTGTGAATTTTAAAAGTGGTGTCCCCCACGCGACATCTCCTCGTCAAGGTGTATGTGTGTGTGTGTGTGTGTGTGTGTGTGTGTACAGCTGCAGCGTGGAAACGAGAGACAGAAGTCGAACTCAAAAGGACCGCCGCATTCCTCACCTGTCAATAATCATTAACAGAGAAGAGTGTATCGGGGCGGAGAACTCGGGTCAGCTGCAGATTTTTAGGGATGAGAGAGGAGTAATCAACCGATTGGCTTCCTCGCCGCTCCTGGATTTCATTTCAACGGTGAAAAAGTAATCTACTTTGATCGAATGATTCGTCAGAAAGAAGGGGGCGCATTAAGAAAAGGAACGGGGAGAATGCTACAATCCACACATGGCGATTTCTGACTGACCGACTGCCTCCTCGGGCATCCAGTAGCCCGACGTGTCACAGATGCGAGGTGAGGTGGCCTCGGAGGCATACTGGTGGAAAACGCCATCCGTCTCACAGTCTGCACAATTGACACCAGACACCTGGAAGGAGGAGCTGGAACACAAGGAAACAAGAGTTTCCGATTAGGAAACGTCCCAATTTGTCTTTCATAAATATGTCTCTTTCAAGACCTTTTTTTTTTGGTACTCTCCACGGACAAAGCCAGAAAGCTGAAGGAGGGCAGACAAACAGGTGAAGTAGTGCGGGATTTCAAAAGCTTTGTGTTTTGCCAGGATGTTGACAATCCCCTAATCTATTTGAACACAGTTGTTTATTGCTCATGTAATCAACACACGAAGTGAGGAAGTATGACGTGACCCACATTCTAAGTGTCTTTGTTCAGGTGGTCATCGTGCACTGGCAAATACAAATACATGAACCAATTTTAAAAAGTACTGGGAGTACTGGGCATTAACTCTTGTTTGCAGTGTGTTTCAAATCACCAGGCATTACGTGTTAACCAGCCATTACACTGTTTGCCAGGTGCCCATCGTGTTTTATGACAATTTGTATTGCAAACTCTGTCATCTTCCCTAATGCTGCGTTCACACCAAAAGCGTTGCGAATTTTTCATGTGAGTAGATCTCATGCAAAGTCAATCTAGAGACGCGAGTGGTTGCGATTGACGCAAATTTTACCCGGGCGGCGCGAATGATGAGAATTGCATGCCGAAATCTTAGCCACATTCGCATCAAGTTGAAATATTTCAACTTTGGCCAAGTTGCGAAAAGCCAATCAGTGTGGAGATCCTCCACCGTTGGTGAATCTAACTGGCTGCTGCTGCTCTAATGGCGCTGGAAGCAGCAGTCATTCAGACGTAGTTGGTGAAAGTCACCGAGCTGTGTGAGTCTACGGGTGATGTCATGTATAATTATATATGTATATATGATATTGTTATGAACCTAAACACAAGGGCGTTAGATGTTCTAGAACAAGTATGACGCAGAACTAGTAATAATTTCTTCCGTGGTGGATGGCGGAAATGATAACTGTTTCCACGGAGTAAAGCCACAGAGATAAGCGCCGCCCCCTCTAAGGTGCGAATGAAGCGAATGGCGCGAAAAGCCACAAATAGTCAAGCGAGAAAACAAACTAGTTTTTGCTGTGAACGCAGCATGAGATAATTTCATGTAAATCCGTTTTATAATCCATCTGGGGTCAAACTTTGAACTTGTTAACGAGGAGTCATCGAATGCACCTTTTGTCCCAGCAGACTCAGGCTCGTCCTGGCGTGTGTGGTTCAGAAAAGCAGTGGATTCATGGTGGGACTGAGCTGGCATGCAAGTTGTCAATTACTCGTCTACTACTACGAGTGTAGAGGCAACACATTGCTGGCATTGTTTTCACTCATGGCAAGTGCAGTCCTTCATTAATTCTGCACTGCATGAGTCAAATAGTAACATATCTAACTATAAAGACTTTGTCTGTCCATCTGTCCTTTCCATATCTAAAAAAACCAAACATTTGAACAATATACCTCAGATAAATGAAGAAAACCATGCAAGCGTACCCCTGATAAAGTGGTCCCCTTATCGGTGGCAGCCAATAGATAGAGACGGAATCGGGACTCTGGTCCGTCACGATGGGGGCCAGAGGGATGGGGGCAGGCTGCAGCTCTGTCAGCCAGTTCTGGTAGACCAAGTCCAGATAACAGTGCATCCGGGCCACTTGGTTGGGTGTGAAATGATTGGTGCAGTTGTCGTCTGACGGGGTGCAATGCAACAACAAAAAAGTCCAGGTAATCATCATAGAAAATAATAAAATCCTCATAAAACACATTTAAAAAAGACAATGCAAGTCGCTTGTATGAAGTATATGTAGAAGTGTGTGGTTGTGTGTTACACATGTCAAGAGGTACATTACTTTTTCATAACAGCCTCATTTCTTTTCACTTGATATGAGGACATGTCATACCATGTCCCCAAAAAATTATATTTGTAACCAATAACCACATGTTTTGTATTCCTGGATTTTCAATTATTTTTTTAACACAGTGTCTACTTTATGTCCTTGCTTTTCTGTACAATGTACATTGTACTTGTTCTGTGGGTCAATGATTATTTTCGTAATTTTTCGATTATTTTCTAACAGTACACTTGCTGTTACAGTAATTGTATTATCCAGCGTACCTGTGTAACTCATGTAATTGCTATAAGGGGTGTCGTGGTACATGGTGAGTCCACAGCTGTCCTTGACCACACCGGGGTCTCGGCAGGCTTTGGATTTGGGTGTTGGTGCGGTGTCGGCACACAGATCTCCTGTCTCCATGGATGGGCTGGTCTCCTGCAAAGTGCATATGACAGAACGACTCGCAAATGATCACAGAATAGGGTAAAGCTTTGAAAGACATTGAAAATAAGTCATACAAAGAACGTGGCAAATGGAGACGCTTTCCCACATAAAGTAGCATTTTGGATCAGACAATATACTGTATGATACCGAACAATAAACATTTGATATCAAAAGTGAATGCAGTGCAGCTTTGTAAAGTCAAAAATCTTGATCACATTACAAGACTGTCAAAAAAAACGACCCCATCGGTTGTTTGTACAAGCAGTGTGTTATGACCCGGCAGTGACCTCAAAATGCTGTGCCAGTTATGGCGGGAGCAAAGGAGGAAGTCAGGTGACGTGGTTTAAAGAGCGACGAAGCCCATGTATGCTTTTGGTGTGGACAGATGGGTCACACAAACATATGAACCCAGGAGACGGCTGTTGGTGTCCCAAATTCATCGTCGAGTAATATTAGGTTCAACTGTAATTTACGGTTTTTACTCGTCGTCTTGTGGTCGAAATAAGTACAACAGAGCGCTGAATACGACATTTGAAGGTCATGTTAGGTTGTAATCGTTTATTTTGATTCTGTAGTCTTGAGAATTAAATTAATACATATAGAAAGATATTATAATAGGAAATATTAGGGAGAATATTGATATTATTATGAATGTGTTATGAAGCATAGGGTTGTTTACTCTATACTCTATTACTGTATGCAAATGATAAATGTAAATGGCAAGAATTAATGTATGTTGCATGAGAGTGAATGTTAGGTTAGTATTTCAGAATTGTTGAAGCCCGTGAAGTGACTTTAATGCGGACAATAACAACTTTTATTGTGAAAATACTTGTTTAGTGACTTGACCAGAAGTGACGTTTTGACCCAGGGTTCGTGACGTTTGACCCCTCCATTTTGATATCGGACTTTGAGCCAACAGGAAGGTGTTAAAGGCTTAACTAACTTTGAAAAGTAAGTGATTGGCTGATTTTGCGACTAAGACTGTACTGGGGAAATATCGTTCTCCTTCGTCTTGAAAACACCATGGAAGCAACTTGGTAGCCACGTCCTAAAGCATACTCCACGTCATGGTCTATTTTACTCTAAATGGTAGCTAAATGTACTAAATAAACATCAAGATCTTTCGAAAAATAATTAAATCAAGTCAGAAGTAGGTTCATTTTCTCATAGACTTCTATACAATCAGACTTCTTTTTACAACGAGAGAAGTCACCCCCTGATGGCCATTAAAGTGAATGCAGGTTTAGAGCACTTCCACATTTTCAGAACCAGAGGTTGCCACCTGATCGTAACAAACAACATCACACGGTCAAAGGGGTCGGAGGACTTGTAAGTATTGTCAAGAGAAGCTTTAACAGTCCTACCTGACACGGGTCATCACAGGAGTCCCGCTCGCTCACGCCCTTGAAGACATGGTACAGTCCAAGGATGTGGCCCATCTCGTGGATCATGGTGTTGTGGTGGCCCACAGTGCCAAAGTACGACGGGTTAAGCACCATCCCACCTGAGGACAAAAGATCAAATTCACAGACACCTCATTTCATCGCTCTGACATGATTTTAAAAAAGTAACCTCAAACAGGTTTAGTGCCCCACGGCAAGACACAAAACAAATGTGCTATTGCTGTGAATGTCCAAAGGCTGTGTGGCAATTCAACTCCAGTTTTACTCTCTGCCACAGAATTTCCAAAAGACCAACAACAAACCTCCATTGTAAAAACAGTAAGCACTGTGACATTTAAAACCAATTAGAAAATGCAGTAAAACTTAAGTACTTTAAACAAAAACAGGAAACTGGATGCTGTTACATGGCTACGAGTGGACGTGAGCCATTTTTGCCTGCTGTGAATCTCGAGGAACGCTCTGCAGAAACCTTTGTATTCGCCATTTTCACTCATTTCCCAAATAGCTGACACCTACCACCAGGCACGTGCACAGATAGAGCCCTAGTGGTGCTCAAGCACCAGCCCCTTTGCCCTGGATGAGAAAAGTGCCCTTTTTGCTGGAGACACATTTTTTTATTCATCCGTATTTAAGAATAAAAGTTACTCTTTCTGTCATCAAGTCCCCCCAAATGTGTTTTTATATCCGACGGGGCATTTATTTGAGTTCTTGTGAGAATTTCGCCCCGACATGCTCCGCGGCGCTCACGTGCCGCCCCCCCCCCTCCTCCTCCTCCCCCCGCCGCGCTCCTCCCTCCTCCTCCTCCACTTCCTCCTCCGCGCAGTGCTCCTCGCGCCACCAAACGGGTGCACCTCCTTCTCATCTGACCCACAGCACCAGACCAACAGGTCATGACGGTGTTTGTCCCCTGACGTTGTTTTGTGATAAATCAACCACAACATTACGCTGCTGAAAACATGACGTCACAACTGGTCCGACGTTTCCTAAAAAAATTAATAAACAAAAACTCACGAAATCCGTGATTTCAAAGCCTCGTCCAGCTGTTTACTGACGTTAGTTATGTTTAGAGAATAGAGAGAGGGAGAGAGAGAGAAAAGAGAGAAGAGAGAAAAGAGAGAGAAAAGAGAGAGAGGGAGAGAGAAGAGAGAGAGGAGAGAGAAGAGAGAGAAAAGAGAGAGAGAGAAAGAGAGAGAGAGAGAGAGAGGAGAGAGAGAATAGAGAGAGAGAGAGAGAGAGAGAGGGAGAGAGAGAAGAGAGAGAGAGAATTCTTATTCCGTTCTATTTAACGGGCTAGTCTAGGATTTGCGTGGCCAGACTGAAAACAAATCATACGGCCTCTCTTGTTCAGAGGGCCGGGCCAAATGTGGAGGCGGCCGTATCTGGCCTGCGGGCCTTAGTTTGAGGACCACTGCTCTTGGCTGTTGATGTCTATCAATATCGCTCATTTTAAAAATGAGGTCAGAGGGCAATACGGATCCGTATCAGACCAGCGAGGAGGGCGATACGTGGCTGGCATGACGACCCATTAGCCAATCAGAACGCTTGTACTATTGTTGCTATATAATAATTCATCTTTATTCATAAAGAAAATGTAAGCTAGTGGTCTGATGCTGCCAGAGGAAACGCAGGTCGAGGACAGCTATCAGTTTATTGCTGCTAATGCTTCAACTCTGTCAGAATTTTTTTTTGGCATTGGGTGCCCTTTTTTTGGGGTTTGAGCACCTGCCCCTCAAAATGTCTGTGCACGTGCCTGCCTACCACCATTATCTAATGAAGAAGAAGTTATGTAGTCTCGGAAATAAACCAATGGCACTGAAAATGCACACAAATATTCTGCCAAACACCCAAACAACGAAAGCACAAGATCACAGTACAGATGCAAATTAGCTAGACTCTGGTAAAGTGCTTCAATTGGTGACATTTATGTTTTAACTGTACATGGTCCCTTTAAATAAAGATAATAATGATAATAACTGGAAAACAATCGAGAAAGGTGCACCAAATTCATAACCTTATAAGTTCATGAATATAACATAAAGACTTTGTTGACGATATGACTAGATAACTACTAGACCTGTGGACTATAATATTCCTCAATGCTCTTCTGCTATGTTTACTTGTGCTCAGATCTTTTTTTCCACTGAATTAAATTAAGTAGTGTTTCTTTTTAAAATGGTTCAATAATTTTTTTTTACATTATTTGCTAATGTAAATCCTTATGGCAAATTTTTTTTTATTCTCACAGTATTTTCTTTAATGCATACATTAAAAATACAAATCTTCTTTTATGAAAAGACTAAAGAAAAATTCAAATCAAGTATTCCAAAGAAATTTCTTACAAGTACTGCCTTTTTATCCTGCTAATTGCAGGATCAGGAACAGTTGTGACAGTTATTGATATTTTTTCATTAGAAACAGCGTGTTTTGTTGGCGAAGACATTGAACAATTAAGACATTAAATACGAAGGCACTAACCAACAGGGTGCCTTGTCATTTACCAAGTCGCTTTTAAATGGAGAACAGATGCTGAGCGACTGAAGCAGATGTTCATTTGAACAGAGTCTAATTTCGATATTTCACATCCTGTGTTCCTCCGGAAGCAAAAATGACTGTTAATCCAACCTTAAACAAAACTGGTTTGGCAAAGAAAATTCATTCAAATCTTCTTCATATATGTTTTCGGAAGACGGCTGAAAATAAATTTGTTGCCAGCTAATTTGTTGTGTGTGTCGTAGTGTGCATATAAAACTCCACCTGTGTTTAGCTTCTGAGGCTATGGCTGAACATTTCTGTCATTAAATCAACCAGTTACATTTTTGATTGCTCAGTTATCAATTTAGCTTATTACAACAACCAGAGCTCAAAGGGACATTACTATCTGAATGAAACAGCTTATTTTAATCTGACCGTCAAGCAATGGTTACATATAAGCTTCCTAATTATATAAACTAAAGAAAAAGCACAAAGTCCTCTGCGAAAGTGTACTAAAATGATCTGTGGGTCAGTGGTGAGCAGATCTGTCTTTCAATCAGGAGGTCGGCGGTCCTAGTCAATGTGTCCTTGAGCAAGACACTTAACCCTGAATTCCTCCCTGTAGCTGTGTCTACGGTGTACGAATGTAACATGATTGTAAGCCGCTTTGGATAAAACAGTCAACTAAATGTAATGTAATCGTTTCATCACAATTGTGCCTACGATATATATATAAAACAAGACAAAGCTTTCATTGTTGAAGGTGGTTTTTATTGAGGTTAAATGTATTTGGTCGTGAATAGGAACTCATCTGACAGCCTCTCCTTTCCGACCTTCGCTTCGGATAAGGAACCCCCCCCAACAACTTTTAATGAGCCCACACTGCCGTTTGGTTGGTTGTTGTTGGGTTGATAAGCTGTTTCCAGTGAAAAGGGGCCTCGCAATTGGAAGAGTAGGGTTTTGCCAAAGTGGACAGAAAAGTACGGAGGGGAAGGGAGGAGACGAAAGGATGGATAAAAAAGAAAAATAAGAAAAATGACATTCAGGAAAGGAGCAAAGGGCAATAAGAAAAAGAGATAATGGTGTGAAGAGAATAAAGGAATAAATACAGAGGCAAGAGATATGGCAATATAGTCTGTGTAGGGTAGGGTCCATTGGACCTGGCTGTGTCTGATGCCTCCTGCCATGGCCCTGCTGATGCGTCCACCTTCCTCCTCTCTACCTCCTCCTGTTTAATGGATCGTGGTCCATGCCTACTACCAACTATTCATACACTCTGTCATACTCATTGAATGTGTTGTAACGCTGTAATGATTCCTTCTGGTCACATGACATCTATTGCTTCTGTCCATCCTGGAGAGGGATCCTCCTCTGTCGCTCTCCTGAAGATTTCTTCACTTTTTCTCCCCTTTCACAGAGTTTTTCCTGACCCGATATGACGTCAAAGGTCGGGGATGTTGTATGTGTACAGATTGGAAAGCCCTCTGAGGCAAATTTGTAATATGTGATATTATGCTATATGTAATAAACTGAATTTAATCTAATTATGACAATTGCGTATAATATACGGTAGTTTGATGTCATGTAATGTACCTTGATGGGTAAGAGCCTCCTTCGCCCACGGCCAGGTTGCAGCTCCTGCCAGATCTTCTCGAACCGAGTTGCTGGCGAAGAAAACATTGAGCGTGTCGGCACCGCTCAGGTGCAGCTCCTCCTTCAGCTCTTTCACACTCATATAGGCCCTGCAAACAAGGAGAAAACATGAACATTTTAGGTATAGAATGTAATACTATTTAATATTAGTTAAGTTCTAGAACCCAATGCAGAGGTGTAGACTTTACAGGTAATACAGGATAGGAATGAGCGTTCATGAAATAAGACTTAAAACGCTTCCCTTGTTTCCTGAGCTTGCAGACCAGATGAAAGCATGCCTAATACAAGTTAATATGTGTGTCATTATTTTTGTATAAAACTGGCCATATTCACTGGATACATATCTACCAGCTTTTACTTTTGGATAGTAAAATGAGCTAAATGCAGTCATTAAACTGTTTAGCATGTTGCTAAAGAATCTTGGCGTTATCTTTGATCGGGACTTGTCCTTTAACTCCCACGTAAAGCAAATCTCAAGGACTGCATTCTTTCATCTACGTAATATTTCAAAAATCAGGCACATCTTGTCTCAAAAAGATGCAGAAAAATTGGTTCACGCGTTCGTTACTTCGAGACTGGATTACTGCAACTCCTTATTAGCAGGCTGCTCTAATAAATCTCTTAGGTCCCTCCAGTTGATCCAGAATGCTGCAGCTCGTGTTCTCACTAAAACTAAGAAAAGAGATCACATCACTCCTGCACTAGCTGCTCTGCACTGGCTTCCAGTAAAATCAAGAATCACTTTTAAAATTCTTCTCTTAACCTACAAAGCCTTGATTGGTGATGCTCCATCATATCTTAAGGAGCTTGTCGCACCATATTGCCCCACTAGAGAGCTACGCTCACTAAATGCGGGACTACTTGTAGTTCCTAGAGTCTTAAAAAGTAGAATGGGAGCCAGAGCCTTTAGTTATCAAGCTCCTCTTTATGGAACCAGCTTCCAATTTCAGTCCGGGAGGCAGACACAGTCACCTCGTTTAAGAGTAGACTTAAGACCTTCCTCTTTGACAGAGCTTATAGTTAGGGCTGAATCAGGTTTGCCCTGGTCCAGCCCCTTGATATGCTGCTATAGGCTTATAGCTGCCGGGGGACATTTTAGGATGCACTGAGTACCTATCTCCTCTTTTTCTCTCCTTAAGGATGAATTTTCATCTCTCAATCACACGTTACTAACTCTGCTTTCTCCACGGAAGTCCTTTTGACTTTACGTCTCATGGGGTCATCGGACCCTATGAGACGGCATAGATCCTATCTGCCTGATGGATCGTCTGGGTCGTGGAATTCCTGCTCATGACTACGCCACTGTCCTGTTGAGACTCCGCCCACTCCTCCTCCCCACCGCCATCTGCCTGATGGATCGTGGAGGTCTCCATCGTGGAATATGCCTACTATGAACTATTCATACACTCTGTCATATTCATTGAATGTATTTTAACTCTAAATCTGTCCTTCTGTACACATTACATCTATTGCATCTGTCCATCCTAGGAGAGGGATCCTCCTCTGTTGCTCTCCTCCAGGTTTCTTCCCTTTTTTTCCCCCTGAAGGGTTATTTGGGAGTTTTTCCTGGTCCGATGTGAGGTTTTGGGGCAGGGATGTCTATGTGTACAGATTGTAAAGCACTCCGAGACAAATTTGTAATTTGTGAAATTGGGCTATACAAATAAACTGAATTGAATTGAATTAAAGCTTTCTGTATCATTACGACTGAAACATAGGCTACGTGAAACATTGAGCACAATTTCCCCAAAACATGATGAATGAAATAAATAGTTTAAACCGCGGGCTTGTCACGTATTGAAGTTAACTTTGAAGTAGAACAGGCTCCTTTGGAATTGGAGACGCAGACTAACTAGCTGGGGGGGAAACGTGCTTTAAGCTATTATGCTAAGCTAAGTTCACATAAAGTGTATTTTCTTACTTGTGGGTATTGAGAAAGTGAATTTAGCAACCTTGTAGTCTTGTTTTTAGCAGACGACAGTTTCATTTAACCCATCGACATCCCTCTCTTGTAGCTTCCCAATTATAATGTTGCTTTTGTATCTGGAAAGCTTTTACCCCCGTCACCGCTAAGTCACGCTAAGAGTGCTTATGGTTAGGGCTGAATCAGGTTCACTTGGTCCAGCCCCGAGAGATGCTGCTATAGGCCTATAGGCTGCTAGGGGACGTTTTAGGATACACTGAGCACCTATCTCCTCTTCTCTCTCTACTTATGGATGCATTTACATCTCTCCATCACACATTACTAACTCAGCTTCCTCTCCGGAGTCTTTGTGACTTCACGTCTCATAGGGTCCATTGGACCTGGCTTTAATTGGGGTTCTCAATTTGCAGTAGAGCTGAGGGGTGGAGGGGGGGGGTGGGTTTGGTTGCTTGATGAGGAAAGTAGAATATCAGTGAATGTTAGTATGGGTGTATCTGTGTAGTCTGCTTTACAATATGTACAGGCCAGGGGTACAAATACATATGCCATGAGGCTACCTGTGTTCCCTTTACGAAGCCATACTTGAAGTTTTACTTCAGCTACTTCGAGTGAATTTGGATGAAAAGCTTTGTCGATTAAATAAAATTAAAATAAGTCCAAGCTTTTGATCCAGCCAAACTTATATTACTTGACCATGCTACAACCTTTAAAGAAAAGGAAGTGTGTGTTTCTCTTTCTCCATCAGAAATATAATTTCTATAATTGCTCATTAAAAGAATACATCATTTTTGGACCAGTGCCTCATGCATTGTTCCAACCGCCTGAAGGACAAACAGGTGAGCTTGTGACCGTAGAATCTCACTTTTGCTGGGAAAAAACCTTGCTTTATAAAAAGCAGTAATCCCCATTCTCCCATATGCTATGTTCAGAAATGAAGCACTTTGCCTCTAAATTGGTCCAAAGCCACAAGTCCTGCATGTGTGTAATCCTTCTACTCCTAACGCGATCCCTCCCTGAGTGCATGTGTTGTGCTGTAAGAGTAAGAGACTGTATTTTCTCTGGCCAGTGCCTGACTAAATGAGGTTTATGATTTAAGATACGTCAGGGAGACCCTGCTCTCGCTACACTGTTGGAGTTGAGTTCAGCAGCATTCATCACCCTAGACAGAGTGTACCGCTAAAGAGTCGACTCTTCAGCTTCTGAGACTCGTAGGGGGTGGGGGGGAGGACATCTCCAAGGTCTACAACTTGGTCTACGGCCAACCCGGACAATAAATGGCAGTGTACGGTTGAAAACCCACGGTTAGGAAGTCCAGCACTGTGGTAATCTACATCAGAGTCAGCATCAGCATCAGCGCTGTCGCCATGCAAAACTGTAGATGTACAGTATGTCCACTCTAAATGTGATCACTGACGGGTCAGTTACTTTGAATCCTGGAGAATCAGAAGACACCCTATGAAAAGATATCGCACTAAAAGCAGCACAGACGTTTCAATATGTTATGCTCAGAGAAGCTGCATTCATGCGCAACAACGTTCCAAGTTTGCTGGTTCAACAGAGCATGCACATTTTTTTAAGGAACTAAACTGAAACAACGGCTTTGGCTGTGAGCTAATAAATGCGTTGACTGCCACTGGGCTGATCGGATATTTGTAGCACCCATTATTAAACTGCATAGATCCCTTTGACCTTCTGTACATCATCACAGACAATGTGGTTTGTCGGCATCTCAATCACATTAATCTCACTAATAGCACATGAATATGGAAATATTTGTTGGGGTGGTTAATGCCTGTAACGGCTTCCGGGCCATCACCCGTAGGTTTCCCCCTAAAGCAGCCTCTGCTCACCTCCACCCTCCCACACCACACCCCTCTCTCTACTGCTCCTTTATGGGAATAGTGGCGACTGCTGGCTGATTGCGAATCAGCCAGAGCAGATGGCTGATTAGCAACCAGCCAGTAGCCGAGGCCAATTGGAGACCCCACCCCCACAGCTGCCACGATGCCCTTGCATAACTTCAATCTATTGCACTCTGCCATGGTTCCAAACAATGTGCGAACACTCAGGTGCGTTGTCATTGTTCACAAACTGTGTACGAGCCCAGTAGCTTATGGAGGCGGGGCTTCACAAAAGGACAGTTGTTTTACGGATCTTACAAGCTTGAATCAACAATCTCATTGAGATAGCGTTGCATTCATTGCTCTGGGAAACTTCGCAAGAGTGTTTTTATTAGTGGATAAAATAGAAATAGACAATAGAAAAGTTAATATTTGCAAGTTATCCTTCAGGGGTGCAGACCAGAGCTCTTTGCTCTGAAGGATTTGTAGACCATAAGCTGCGAACATTACATTACATTACATGTCATTTAGCAGACGCTTTTATCTAAAGCGACTTACAATAAGTGCATTTCAACCTAGAGTACAAACTAAGAACAACAAGAATACAGGAAGTAACATTTCCTCAACATAGTCGAACTACAAAAGTACCATAAGTAAGAGCTATTTAAGTGCCACTGAAGTGCAAATCTGTGTTTTAATCCAGATATAGTCGGAAAAGGTGTGTTTTCAGTCTCCGGCGGAAGATGTAGAGACTTCCTCCTGTCCTGATGTCAGTAGGGAGCTCATTCCACCACTGAGGAGCCAGGACAGCAAACAGTCTGGATTTCGAGTGGTTAGCTCGAGGTGCAGGAGTCACAAGTCGATTGGCTGTTGCCGAGCGGAGCGAACTTGCCGGGGTGTACGGTGTGACCATATCCCAGATGTAGACGGGGCCCGATCCGTTTAGAGCACGGTACGCCAGAACCAGTGTTTTGAAGCGGATGCGAGCAGCCACCGGAACAAATCTTAGACATGTGTCTCGGCTAAAATGAACATGTTGTCCCCTGCTACCCGATCACTCCTCCTCCTCCTTCGTCTCTCTCGCTCTCTCTCTTTCTTCCTCGCTCTCTGTCCATCTTTTCCTCTTCTCTTTTATGCACTGCCAGAATCCTCAGTGTACCTGGCCGTCGCTCTCGAAAACAAATTTGTGTTATAATGACGGCAGCTGGCTTGATCAAAAACTAAAAACCTCTGGCCCGGTTACTGGCGAGCAGCAGCTGCACACATATAGGGTCACTCAATCTGAATACCTGGCCGAGAGCACAGAGAGAAGGCGGAGGGGGGGGGGGGGGGGGGGGGATATTAAAGAGAAAACAGATCCCAAAATATATTTTTTAAAGGGTTCCGTGCT